>NC_090938.1:155078065-155418779 GCF_040938575.1 Ambystoma mexicanum | reverse complement strand
AAGGGGCAGATTCCTGCATGCCATGAGGAAGTAGGGGCTGAGAGAGATGAGGTCAGTTGGGAGAGGGGAACCCCTGAGCATAACCTCAGGAACCCTGGCACCAGAGACTTTAATCCTTTCAATTCCACGGACTCTGCCACCCCCATGTCCACTGGTTCACATGAACCAAGGGCCACGGGGATGGTAGACTTCAACCCAATGGGAAATACGAAGGATGGTGCTACACCAGCATCTGCTCTACAGAACCCAAGAGCAGACCTTGATAAATGCCTCTACAACTCATGAGTATGTTGAGCATCTGAGAAAACAACGTCAACATGCTTTTGCCTATGCTCAGTGGAATCTAGAAGGATCTGCAGACAGTATGAAATCCCACTATGATCTTAAGAGAACTAAAAAAGAATACCAAGTAGGAGACTGGGTCTATTTGTACAATTTCCAAATGAAGCAAGCCAAACAGTGCAAATTCCTCCCAACTTGGCAGGGTCCTTTTGAAATTGTAGACAGAATCTCACCAGTCGCCTACAAAATCTGCATCCCTAGGGGCAGTTTGGCAGAAGGGGAAGACAAGTGGGTCCATATAAATCAGCTGAAGCGTTGCCATCCCAGGCATACTTTGCGGCAAATAGAGGAGCCAACCGGAAACCCATAGGGGGACATTCCGGCAACCTAAAAGACTCAACCTGTTAAAACCCTTAGTAAATACAGGCGGGGAATATTGTAAATTGTATTTCAATGTATGCATCTTCCCCACTACACAAGTAGTAGTCGGGAAATGTCCATAACCATGCTCTGTTCTGTCTCATAGCATTGGAACCAAGAATTTCTAATTACCAAGGAGGACCACTCGGGGACCGGGAGGAAAGATCCAAAGAGCCCGGAGTATCGCTCCATACTCCCATCCAGAACCGGCGAGGAGAGCATGTCGATCTAGCAATGATGGGAGAAGCAGATGGCTTTCTTCACCTGGACCAAAGAAAGAAAGAACATCCCAATCTCCTGACTTCCCCTTGATGGGCGGTCAAACTCAAGTCGCTCTGTGGGATGTTTTAACCCACTTCAACAATGTGTTATGAGGGTGCCAAAAACATCAAAATGGCTGCAAAACCCTTGTGCGCGCCAAAAGCTCTGAAAATTGTGCTTTGCAAAGCACAAAAAGATGGCTGCCCAATCTGCCACGCATGTTGTCAGTGGTGGAACAGAGATCTCACTCCTGGAATATGTCACTGGGCTCCACAACCATTGAAAATGGAGTACAGAAGGAAAAAGCAGTGCCCTTCTAATGAAACCCCAAAATCTTGCTTTAAATCCCTTTTTCTTTTGTGCTGAAACTGCAGAATGCCGGTACAAAAGACCCTCAAACATCCAAAATTCTTGCTGGGTGCTACAATTCACTTAGTTAAAAAATCATTGTGAACTTGCAAGGTTCTGAAAAGCTGAAAGCATAAAGGGATTTCCACAACAAAAGTGGCTTGTCTGTGGATCTTTCAAAAATCTCTGGGTGTAGTAACTTGGGCTGCCTGAATGACAGCTGCCAGGAGCCTGCCTGATTAAACTTTAAACATGTATAAACTGAAATCAAATGTTTGCAATCTAAGAGGCCTGTTACTGAGAGTAACCATCTTGTAATTGTTTTGATCCCATGATCTAAAATCTTGAATCAGAATTCTAGCTGCTATTTTGAAATCACAAGTTTGTTTTAAGCTAAGGGAAAATGCAACAGAATTAACAATTAAATCAAGCCTGGCTAAAAGCTACCAAACTGGAATATCAGGTTTCCTCACAGAAGGAAGGCCTTTCCTTCCAGCAGGAAATCACACCCAAGTGGTAATTATAGGATTTGGAAAGGAATTGGTCTACAGAGGCAAAAGGGAACAATGAACAGCTGCTACTAAGGAAATGCAAGGTGTGAGGACAGTCGTAAATGGCCTCTGCAAGGAGCAAACATGGAGGATGGCTCCTGGGCTTCCAGGGAGAGACCAACGGGTGGAGCTACAACAACCAGTTGTTGCTTAACAAGAACAAAAAACACATTTTAAAAAGATGGATAACTTACTGTTTAATCAAGAGGCGGAAAAATCGTGTGACATGTTCTGGAAAGAAACGGTAGGGAATGTGATTTTACACAAAATGTATTTCTGCTAGACGTATGAAACGTTATACACTGAAAAACGCAACTTTCTTTGAAAAGCTGAGACAAGATCCCACAGCTACGGGGTTTTGAGGAATAGCTGCCATATAAAATATGCAATATGTATATGTGATTGTTATAGAGGTTGCACATGTGTAAATATGTATGGTGCCAAAAGTAGATTTTGTGTTCAAGCGGCTAGGGGCCGATTCTCTGCCTCATAAAATCACACCATAAAGGTGACACACTGTTTCTCTCCTCCTGTCAAGGCAGAGAGGAGACTCTGACCCAATCACCTGTCAAAGGGGTGAGCTTAGGCTGAACCAGCCCACACACCCCCTTTATCATAGCATAAGTAGAGACAGCTCACCACTCAAAAAAGACAGACAGATTCACTCACTATCCTGATACTGGCGGAGCACCCTGCTGCTGAACTCTACATCTTCATTGCTCCAGACCCCAGAAACTTGGCAAAGCAGAAACCCATTGCATAGCTGAACCATTTCCAGCTAGGCCTCGAATTCCAGAACTAGAACCCCACAAACCTAAGGGGAAGCATCAAAATACAGCCGGGCTGCGCTGTACTGCTTGCCTGCCAAAATAATTATCATCATAACCAAGAAGGGCAGATCCAATCCAGTCCTATGCTGTGCTGTGACCAGAGTGCATTGCAGATCCAGTCCAGTCCTGTAATCTGACCAGAGCGCTTTGCTGATTGCAGTTCCAATCCAATGTGCCTAGCTCTCTGTCCTAGAACCAGATCCAATTCCCTGACCAGAATCTTGATGGACCAGAATCCTGACGGTTCCATTTAAAAACATATCTAGTGAGTATCTATAGAAAGAACTGTGTCACTAGCATATGTACCTTGCTTAGTTAATCCCTATCTTAAACCCATCCTACCTCATATTCAGAAGCTGTATTGTTAGGAGTATTTTTGAAATGTCTGAACTCTCTATCCAATCCCTCCTATCTTCCTCTGTACTAGTATTGCTAAAACTATCTTTGCGCTGATCTTTTCTCATCTGAAAAAGGCGAATGTCCTTTGCAGGCAGTCATTCTGATCAAGTGGCTGTGTTTCTGTGTAGTATTTGTTTTGTTCATAGTCATCCTCTAGAGTAAGAAATCCATTTGTCATTTTAAAAGTGCATTCCTGTTTCCCATTCTTGCGCCTATCTCAAAAAAACGCCCTCTACTAAAACGTCCATTACTTCCTCCGTTTTTGTGCTAGAAACACAATTTCAACTTCTGCTTGTAGCTAACATCCACAGCTTTAAATCACATCCAAATCCATATGGTTCTCCCCTTATCGTGATTATAACACAGTGAAAAGTCTTCTGCAAATTTCATTTTTGGGAAATTCTGACACGTGTAAAACAGCTTTTGATTTCTTCCGACTTGAATTTAAAAATTTCCAATTGTTTCTTGGTATTAAATAATTGCTTGTGTTTGTGTGCAACTATCCAAAGTGGCTTGCATAAGAATTATACTAATTTCAGCAATTTTGAACATATTTTGGGCTGATTCATGGAACAAACGTGCGCCAAAAATCCCAGCGCAAGCAGGTGCAAGGAGGCGCAAGCCGGAGAAAGCAAGCGCACACGTGCGATTCAAGGAAGGCGCTGCGCTACTTTCCCACTGGTTGTGTGCCAAATCCGTGCATGGCGCACGCTGGCACACACGTCTCCAAACAGCGTGCGCTAAGCGCTAGGCGAAAGCGCACATAGCGCCGCGCACACAACAAAAGTGGGCGGAACCGTGGGGGTAACACGCGGAATGGGGAATAACGCGTGAAAAAGAAGGTGTAACTGGGGAAGTACTGTAGGGAACTACACGGAATGCCCACATGCACGCGAACAACCTGTATTCATGGATTCGAATACGGGAAACCCACACACGGCAAAAGACGTGCACAGGCGTCAACGCTTCCTCCACACGAAGGCAGGCGGAAGCGTCCCCGCGCACAGCATAAAAGTGCTTGCAAACAACAAACACGTATATACAGCTATGATGAACGCCCCATTTGTCGCAGCACTGATCGTGGGACACCACAGGAGGAGGAGAATAGCCAGGGCATGCATTTTTTCACCACAGACTAGCCTTTTTGGGATGCCTGACGACAAAGTCTATGGCAGGTATAGGTTTCCACCCCATATCATCCTAGACCTGGTCAGGGAGTGGGAATATGACCTTACATCCCCCACCCTCTGCTCCCAAGCATTGAGCCCCTTGGAGAAGGTGCTCAATGTCCTGCATTTTTTGGCCACTGGGTCTTTTCAGCGTACTACTGCCATAGTGGGCGGGTCCCACATGCCACGCAGTCACGCTGCCTACACCAGGTATTGGCAATCATGACAGCGTGCCCCTCAGTCCACAGGAACATATACATGCCCAGAACAACCGCAGAAAGGCATGCCATTGTCCAGGACTTATACAGGGTGGCACACTTCCCCAAAGTCCTCGGTGCCATAGATTGCACCCATGTGGCCCTACGTCCACCTAGGGCCGCTGAGCACATCTACCGAAACCGCAAGCACTGGCATTCCATCAATGTACAGGTGGTATGCGATGCAAATGGAATCATCACCTCTGTCTATGCAAACTACCCTGGCTCCACCCATGACAGTTTCATATACAGAATTTCCGCCCTGAGCCGGGCCTTGGAAGTTGGGCAGCATGGCGACACATGGCTCCTAGGTGAGTACAAATCCCCATGCACATGCATGCATGTCACACACACACACACACACAAATACACAAAACCCAATAATCACAACCATTATCACCTCTCCAAGGGACAGTGCCTACCCTCTGAGCAACCACATGATGATGCAAATCCGGAACCCCACCACACCACCCCAGGTAAGATACAACGCGGCCCATATTGCAACCAGGGTCATAGTGGAGCACACATTCGGAGTGCTCAAGTCACGCTTCCGCTCCCTTGACCGCTCTGGTGGGCAGCTACTCCATGCACCCCCAGTAGTGTGCAGGATCATTGTGGCAGCATGTGTCCTGCACAATGTTGCAACACGGCAGGGCGTACCGGTAGACATGGTGGTGCCCCCACATCCCCAACCACAGGCACAGGCGCTGCCCATGGGAGGGGATAGGGCACGTGGCGAAGCAGCCCGGACACAGCTTGTGGCCAGATTTTTCACCTAAACTCCCAACCCTGTGGAGTGCACACAGGCCTAGCACATACCAGGTGACAATCGATGATGACAAAGAGACAGTCAACTGTCACAACCTTACCACCCTGAGATTGTTGCCATGGAATTGCCACATTGTGTGCATCCCAGCTACTTAAACACAAGCAATCCTGTGTGACCAAAAGGCATACATGCAAGGTGTGAATCACACAGACCTGCAAAACAGGACATGACAATCACTGGTATGTCACTCAAACCCTCAAAACCACAACATGACATGGCAAGCAATAACCATACACCAACACAGTACCAAAAAGGTACACATTGCCATATGAAAAATGTAAATGGGCATCAGACAATGATGCCTGACATGGAATCAGATGAAATGACTGACCAACAACCTCCCACCCAAAATAAGTCATACCCAAATGCATTCCAAAAGTTGTATTTTAAACATAACAATGAATGCCTGTCCACATGCACAATGCGCATTGCAAAATCAACACTGCAGCTACTGTGTGCCGTGTCCACCTCCTGCAACACACTGCTCAGCGCACAGCACAGTGAACAGCCATTGTCTGTGATGCACACCCTGAGCATCACATCTAAGTGACAAACTACATAAAAAAAACAAAATAGGCATGTACAGGATCCACAAATGGTCATAGAACATGTGCTGCAGGGACACAGTGGGCACCAGAAGGCAAACAGAGTGTACACGTGGACATGGAAGGGTGGTTGTACATGTAGTGGATCATAGTGCGAGTGTGTGGGTCAGTAGGGACATGCACTCAACATATGCATGTGAAATCAAGTGACCATAAGTGTCCTCTACACATCACATGTGAACATTCACCATGTATATACCCCAGCATGTCAAATCACAACTATCCCCTCACACCTGAAAGGTAAACACAACACATGAACAGGCATTGATCAGCAAAATACATCATGTAAATAGGAAAGCACAATTACAATTTCAGGGTGCTCATCACACTGCAGGGCAAGGCAACTATCAACAACAAAACACCCCCCACCCCTCACAAATCACCACGACCCACTGAACAACTGCATCTGGGTTATTCATCCGACATCCTTGAATTCTACCTGGCCACAGGATCACCCTTCCCCTTTGTCACCATCTCCCACCATGTGTGTAAAAAGTTGCCAGCACCCTCAGAGTCCAACTCAATATGCAAAAGCACAAAATCCAACAGAACTCAAAGCAGGACAACACAGAAGCCAAGCAAATAGCCTGCAGGCAGTAAAACAAACCAGAACAGCCTCCAGTATATGACTTGAAGTAGCAGTACGCCACAAAGGCCAAGTAGTACCACAATGATTTTAACAACCAAGGTAGCACAGTAAAACAATCTCACAACAGGATCTGAACCATGTGTGGCACATAACATAGAATGATGCACCACAAACTGATCTCTACTGTCACAGCTCCCGTGTACAGGCGCAGGAGTGGCAGAAAACAACCACCCCCACCGTGGTCTGGGTACCTGCAAGGTCTAACTCACACAGGCCTCTGAGACCCTGGTGGGGAAGGAGGGTCAGGGATATGCAGTCGGGACAGGCATTGGCATACTGGATAACCGGAATGAGGGGCAGGAGAGGGGAGTAGGATTGACACGGGAAAGTAGGGAATGCACCAAAATGTAGTACACACATTAACACATACACCATTAGATCAAACTTGTTCACATGCACATAGCACCAAATTTCTCAAATGTAAGTCAAAGAGAAACTTTTCACTGGGGTTAGTGCTGGCCTCCTGCCTGCGCACTCTCAGGTCCAGTAACAGGAGCATTTCAATGCTGCAAAGAGAGCCACAGTTAATAATCTGTGCGTGCCCAAAACACACAAACACACTACCAAATATGCCCCAAAGTAACAAAATACACTTCAAACAGACAAACTTGTGTGGATGCTTCATACCCATACGTAAAATTACCCCTCTGATGGTTCATACACAGTCAATGCAGTAAGTCAGGCACCGGTGGGTGCGAGGCAAATGGAACACCAATGTGTCACAATTCACACAACATGCAATGTTCCCTGTGTAAGCAGACAGATGCATATAGCAAGGTCTGACTTCAGAACAAGTCCTGTACCACCATGACCAAAATAAAGTAGCCAGTGCATGTATCAATTTCTACTTGGAACTGAAATGCACTGCACCTGAGTCTGTCCCTTGCTGTCTGTCCCTGTGAGCTGCTTCATTCCATGTCTCGGAATGCTACATGGCTAATACAAGTACCTCAATGGACCATGGTGGACCGGAGGGTATGTGCCACTGCCCCTGCAGGTGCCCCAGACAACTTTCTCATCAACTAGCCATCAGTCCACTAACACATCTGAGCTGTATTGTGTGCTTCTACACCAATATTTGTCCACGTTCACCGGCAGTGCTGCTACTAAGCATGCATGTTCAACTGGCCAGGTGGAAGGTTTGCTGTGTTGTGACCCCCCTGTGGTGCTCACCTTGCCTGGAGTCCCTTGAAACACGTCATCGATTTTCGGATTTATGATCGCAATCCCTGTGCCTCTGCCTGCGCACAGATGCGCATGTCGGCAGCACCAAACGTGTCCTGATTCCAGACGTCCAATGGCCCATGTCTGCTGGCAAAGGTGGTCTTGAGGCTCATCCCCCTGCAGAAAGTGCATGAAACACATGATTAATGCTTAATATTCATCTGTGTGTGTGTGTCTCTTCAGGCATTACATGACTGGACCATGTCAGAGACGTACATCAGAAATCACACCATCAGTCCGTCTTTCACAGCAACAGTGTGGAACACACTATCTACGGCATGATTTGCAACAAGCACATGTTCATTAAATATAAGAAACATACAACACAATGCATAGCAATGAATGTACACATGAATCATTAAACACCCCATCTAGCAAAAGAAGAACAGTGGACAATTACATCCCAATCATCCCCACTAGGGGTGTTAACACAAGTTCCACAGCAGCAGACATGCCAAAGATATGACAGTCCATTGCCCATGTGTAATAGGCTGTTACACCGAACCATCCTTGCGAGCCCATGGATAAGGGAAGCAAGAGTGGCATATGTGAGTGAAGGACCCCAAGCAGCAAACACATACACAAGACAGGCTTGAAGGGCCCAGCTGGAACAGACAGTGGATGCTTTCAAAAGACGCAAAGCACCACACCGTCACATGAAAGCACAATAGACTAGCAATTTTAAACTATATTAACTAATTACACTAACTATGAAAAACCTACTTTACCTATTTAAACTAACTATCAAACAGAAAGTTATCTAACTAAACTAAAAGAAAAATCAAAAATGGCCACATAGGACCCGGGAGCGGGGAGGCACCCAGGAGGGGGGAGGTACAGGGTGCTGCTCAACACTCACATGCGATGATGCTGAGGAAAATAAAAACCTCCATGGGCTCAACGCCTGCACAGCCCGACCTATGTGGGAGATAGATTGTCGTCTGAGTCTGGCTCTTCCTGTAAAGGAGGACGTGGCGCAGGAGCATGACCACGCCTAGCCGCAGCTTGCCCCTCATCGGCAGCAGGTCTGCCGGACGGGTGAGCCTGGTTCTGTGTGGTGATGTCATGTAGGTCTGCATGCACGTGCTTCCTCTTGCAAGGTAGCACGTGTAACACAGAGTTCCTCATGCAAGGCCTGGCTTGACAACCACTGCACCTCCCGGCAAGCATGTAGCTCAGCCGAGATGGCACGCTCAAGCTGTGCAAACCTCTCCTCTGCCCGCTCCCTCTGGGACATCAGAAGGACACCGAGAGTGGATCTGAGGGAAGCATGTACACAGGAGGCATGAACAGGGAAGTACCCAACGGCAATATTGTAGCAGACCAGTGCTAAGGTGGAATTGGGGTGCAGAGCAGGGGGTTGAGGGGCAAGGGAGCATGCCTACATTGGGTACCCCCTTGCAGGCAGAGTACACATGCACATCAGTCATGCTATGCATAGTTCCTGGGCTGAGAGGAAGCTCACCCCACGCTACATGCAGAAGTGCCAGTGAGCTGGAACATGGACCAGAGGGGCATACTGTTAACCAGCATGTGAATAGGGTGCAAAAGTGGTGATGTGGACAGTCCCTGTCTGCTCCACATGTCCACCATCCAGCAGAGTAGACATGCATCAGGGAAGCACTGCATTACTCACACATCAGAACCATGTACACGTGACATGTAATGGCAGTCATGCACATCACACCACACAAGTAAAACACACATGTCCTCGACAAACACGCATCAACACTCACTGGACTGTGCATCAAAGTCCGGCATCTCTCCCACTCCTTCGACCGATTCTGATAGTATGAACTCCGCAACGAGTGACTCATGCAGAGTGAGGTCTTCCTCCTCCGGTGCAGGCCCACCCCTAGTCACCAGAGTCAAGTTGTAATTTGAGGCACGCTTAGCCTTAGTGCTGCGTTTGAGGTCATTACAATTCTTTTTGCACTCTTGCGCCGTGCGCACCTCATGGCTGAATGCCCTCACATGTTCCGCAACTTGCTTCCAGTGGGTATCACGGTGGGCAGCCGTAGTCTGACAATTAGCACCCACTAGCATGTCACTGCTGTGGTCCCGCACGTAGTCCATGAGGTAGTCCAGTTCCTGGTTGCAGAAAGGCTTCTTCCTCAACGTGCAGGAGGTTGTGGCTCTGTGTGGGGTCCCAGCCTGTGCTGCAGGTTTAACCTTCCTCCTCTTGGATTGTGGCGCAGACCCTGGCTGGCTGATGCCGCCCTGATCAGTATGGCCAGTGGGAACGGTGGATTGATCCAAGGGAGTGGCAGGTGGCGGAACGACCAAAGGGCTTACTTGTGTCAGTGGCAGCTGGGTGCCCTCTAATGGACCCTGCGCAGCAACATCCGCTGTGGCAGTGTCATTGACCGTGACTGTCCTGGTTGGCAGACTCACAACCGGGGTGTTGTTGGCTGCATCTGCCCCTGCACTTGCTAACACCCGGCTGTTCGGGGGAGCAGATGACATTACTGCCCCAGGGACACGTGTCTTGGTCAGGGCAGCCCTGCGTGCCCCTACGGTTTCCCTCCGGGCCTGTTGGAAATCTTCCAAGGGCTCTTCAATTGTCAACGCAGCCTGCGCTGGCAGACCCTGAGCCTGGGTGGTGGTGTCCACAGCTGCACCTGCAGCTACCACTACCCTTGGGCCCGTGGCAGTCGATGAAACGGACTGCCGGGTCACACGGGCGCCAGTGCCAGATGCAGAAGCTGCATCTCCCAGAACCACCAGGGTTGGTGGCATGACTGCACCGACACATGGCACAACATCGTGCTCAAGTGGCGCACCCCTGCCTCTTCCCCCTCTGCAGCCACCCTGGACACCCTGGAGTCCCCCTACTCCCTGGTCACCCTGGTCATGTCCCTGACCATGCCCGCCACGAGGAGTACGCCCAGCTGAGGCACCCCTCACCTTTGGTGGCCTCCCAACCATGGCACAGATGGAGTAGTGCTGGCACAGATGCCAATTGGAGGTGTACACCACAATTGACCTGGGCGATTGGGGGGAAGGGGGTGGGATGCAAGATGTTAACAGCCCCCCTGCACCTGCAAGGCTGTATGTGACCCCAGTGATGTAGTGACGGGTCACGCTACACTCAGGCACCCCAAAACTGCAGTTAAACCTTGCACGCAACCCTGCAGCCTACGTGCATGGAATCAACCCCCGCAGTAAGCGGTGGCACCCAGTAACACAAAAAACGCATACACGTGGGACACGCAGGCTACTATGACCTCGAAAACGGGTGCGATACACAGGGGCACCCGCAGTGGGAAAAATAGCGTGAGCAACTCACCGGTCCAGCAGGGGTGGACACCACAACTGGAGACCAGCTGATGGAGGATGTGCAGGCATCATCGGACAGGGCACATGGACAGCAGCAGCAGCAGCAGGACCAGGCTCTAGGTGGGAGCAATGATGGCTCGAGGCCATCGACATCAGGGGGGCAGGCATCGGCCAGAGGGCAGGAGGACCCTGTAATGGATGTGTCTTCCGTGTGGCTGCGGTTGGGCCAGGGCATAGGTGTGGAGCGGCGGCGGGCGGAAGAGGCGCGTTTCACCATGGTCAGGGCGGATTTCTCCATGTGTCGGGCGTTGAGGCGGGCAGAGTGCCTCGAGGCGACTCGCAGGGAGTTGGAACAGGCCATGAGTGCCTCCCTGCGAGACCTCGGGGCCAGGACAGAGGCCCGCCTCCAGCAAATAGACAGTTCGATGATGCCCTGGCCGAAAACATCAATGAGTGAGCCGCAGGACTTGCCCGTCGCCATTGTAAATAGTTTATAGTGTTAGGTTTCCTTTTTTTTTTATTTTGGGGCTTTTGGACTATGCCCCACACTTTTGTAAATATAAGTAGGTTATTAGATAGGTTTCATTTTTTTTGTTGGGCTCATGGACCCTTGAAAATTGTATTGTACATAGTTGGACGTTGGATTTATTTGGACATTTTAATTTCATTTCAACATGGATCAATGGATTTACCTTTTTGCGTTTCATTTGGATTTGGTTTGGTGGACAGAGAGGTTTGGCCATTTTTCTTTTGGATTTCTTTTTTTTTTATTTGGACATGCATTTCATTTCATGTTTGCCATTATTTTATGCTTTAAGTACTTTCAATTGGTTTTCATGTTAATACATTTTGATCTTTTACTTCAATGTGTGGGATTCACTCATTGGGTTCATGCATGTTGACATGTGGGTTTACTCAATCAATGGCAACCTGTGTGTGTGTGCGTGTGAGACGGACATGTGTTTATGTACATAGTTGACTTTTGGTTTGTGTCATGAGATGGGCATGTCACTGCTGGGTGGGTGAGTGGGTGGGGGGACATGAGTGGGGGCCTGCTGGCAGGTGCCCCTCACAGCTGGGGGGTGGGGGTGCTGGGGGACATGTGTGGGACATGAGTGGGGGCCTGCTGGCAGGTGCCCCTCACTGCTGGGGGGTGGGGGTGCTGGGGGACATGAGTGGGACATGAGTGGGGGCCTGCTGGCAGGTGCCCCTCACTGCTGGGGGGTGGGGTGCTGGGGGACATGAGTGGGGGCCTGCTGGCAGGTGCCCCTCACTGCTGGGGGGTGGGGGTGCTGGGGGACATGTGTGGGACATGAGTGGGGGCCTGCTGGCAGGTGCCCCTCACAGCTGGGGGGTGGGGGTACTGGGGGACATGTGTGGGACATGAGTGGAGGCCTGCTGGCAGGTGCCCCTCACTGCTTGGGGGTGGGGGTGCTGGGGGACATGAGTGGGACATGAGTGGGGGCCTGCTGGCAGGTGCCCCTCACTGCTGGGGGGTGGGGGTGCTGGGGGACATGAGTGGGGGCCTGCTGGCAGGTGCCCCTCACTGCTGGGGGATGGGGTGCTGGGGGACATGAGTGGGGGCCTGCTGGCAGGTGCCCCTGACTGATGGGGGGTCGGGGAGCAGGGGGACATGAGTTGGTGATCACTAGTGGAAGGTGACATGTGTGCTGGCTGGGGAGCTATTAGCACCATGGTCTATGCCAGATTCCGCCATGGTGGATGGCGGAATTACACCCCATTCCAAGGTGAGTGGGGCGGTAATTCCCCATTCACCATTTGCCCTTCCCCATTCCCATGTTTGCCCCATAGGGCATAATGGGGATGGGGAAGGCGCTAATTACGCACCGTAAATTACGGTGCCGTAATTAGCACCAAGGTCGCTTAGCGCCTTGGACTTTAACGCCTGCAAAAAGCAGGCGTTAAAGTGTGAATCAGGCGTTAAGGGTTAATGGCACCGACGGCGCCGTTAAACCCTTCATGCCTGACTTGTAATGAGGGCCATTGTTTATATAAAGACACAGATTAATTCCAAAGATGTATGATGCCTACGGGAATGCCACGTCCTGAAGAAGATGGATATCATCTGCTTTTAAGTTAGATGTGTTTTCTCCATCGAAACTACTATCTGTTAACTGTGTCAGGCCTATTCTATTGTATGCTATATTGTTCTTGTCCTGACACATGTGTAGTTGACGCACAGCATCCCTTGGCTAATTTTAGCATTCTTTTTCTATGATTGTGTTTCCATCCCATTGTGCATTGTTGTAACTAATTATTGCGGTTGGGTGCATGATTTATTAGTGACCAGATTGCTCTTTTTGATTTATTTTTTGATTTATTTTTGGCCCATTGCCTTTAGACCTGAATAGGTGACTGGGGCCTGCCCACCTGAGTGATCCCCTTCGCTCGTATGGGAAACCCTCCTTGGGATCAATTTAGTAGCATCTAGGCCCACTGTGATTTATTTCACTGACTCTCTTACTTGCAGCCAACAGTTAAATTAGCACTTTTTCACTTTACATGATGCACTTTATTATTGATATATTAATGTTTACATTTTGCGTATATTGCACATGAACTCCAGACGATTTAATACTGATTTTAATGTGTACAAATTCTAATAAATATAGTATTTTAAATGACTTTTTGTCCTTTGTAGGGTGATCTGTGTTGTTACCTTTGGGTGACCTTCCCTGTTTTGACGGTCAGATTGCGTCCTTTTGAGTGTTAATAATTCTGTTCCGCTGGTTTGACCTCTGTTTACACTGATTGCTGCTTCCCCTCTGCCAGCGAAGTAGGGGTAACCCACCTCTTTGTTTTGTCCCATTCTGACTCACCTCATGGCTGGGAGGCTGCCTCACAACCTTCTCTGGGCACTAATAATTATTAAGATATTCAACCATAAAATTAGTAGACTCTTGAACTTAAGCAGGGTAACAATATAAAATCAGATAATCTTCCTCTAGCCGCAATCTGTGCCTCACTGATGAAGTTCAATCTGGCAGAAACATGTCTGTTGTTGGTTCTGTTCCTGTGTATGCTTTTATCTTTAAAAACGAATTTGTAAAAATTATCTTTTTGTAAATAGTTTCTTTTTTTAAGATGTATGACAAATAATGTTAAGTCATTCATATAGCGCTTTATATAGAACATTTTAACATACAATATTACCAAACCGAAGTTGGTACTCATTTATCGGCCTCGGAAATAGGAAAAGCTGAGTTGGCCTTGCCGGGATTTGAACTTGAGACATGCAGATCATACATAGATCGCTCGATGAGCTATCTTACTGACAAATAATGGTCTTATATGGCGTGTGGGACAAGAGCCTGTGATGAGGAACAGGAGGATCACATTTTTGCAGTACTTTGTTGTATGAGTCTCTGTATTGAGACCGGCTATAACTGTCTAAATGAATTACCAGCGTTCTCCTAGTTAATATGAAACTGTTTCTGTAAAACAATTATTGTGAACTGTTATTGTAAAACACGATTTTACCTCCATGCATGGCTGTGGTCCTGGGGTCTCCACCTGACACCGACTTTGTAAGTGGAGCTGTAGAGGAGACCCCAGACGTGGCCTGCACCACTGCCCCTCTCTTCGAGGTGCCAGTAAAGTACTCGCCAAGGTATGTGACATACGAGGAGCAGCTGAACAAACAAAGTGCTGCAATGGGCCTCTGCCCTGTGTACATTAGAAGATCAATACCTGGTGAAATGCCCATAACCAGGCAACCCTGGGCAGCACGGTACCCAATCAGACAACCATACCAGCCGTTGATACGGAACGAGGAGGAATGCCTACACACGGTCCATGAAGCGACTCCAAAAGCCATAATGGAAGGCCAGTGGAGATGAAACAAGGACCAGAGCAGCTCCAAGAACGAACTGAAGGAGTACTGAAAGCATGCATGCCAGTACTGACAACTGTGAGGATAATTGTAAAGGACAAAGGGGAGAGACACTGTGAAAAACGTATGAGAATGGTGCCATGAGACAAGATGGAAGCAACCGCCTTATTGAACGTGTGTAAATAAGCTTGAAACGCAAGATGCTAAGTAATCGATTCTGCTTGCAATGCTTAGTAGAAGTTAGAGCGGCAAGCGCCTACTGTATACATCTACCTCAATACTGCACAATGTACACGTGTGACTCCATTTTGTGTAAATAGAAGTACTCACAGGTGGCCAAGGCCTGACTGGCCAAGTTTCATATCCAGGCTCAAGCTGAGGAAAGGAGCGGGATCGAAACTTAACAAAGGATGGCTCATGCCGGGGAAATCAAGGTCAACCAGAGAAGGGGAGGTGAGCATGAGCTCACGAGGCTCCAACTCCAGAGCATGCCTGCCTGCCCGTGAAGGTCGAGATAAGAGAGGCCCATGCAGGTGGCTAAGCGCATACAGAATTAAATACACAAAAGGTTGGAAACTGAAGCAGATTCACGGTGGACCAACACGTGACCTGACAGGCGCGAAGATGTACCACTGCCTGATGTCATCCAGAACCAGAGGGTGCCATAACTTTTCCTGATAAGAGACTACAGATCCGAGGCCATACCCAGCCAACTAATTGACACATAGCCCTAAACCACTGATTGATGGAAGGAAGGCAGGGTGAATCATGGGGCACTAGGCACCTGGGTGTCTATTCTGCATGCTGCTAATTAAAATGTAGATTTATGTTTAGGGGTGTAACTTGCCCAATCACAAAAGACCATGTAATCTAGGGTCCTATAGACATTGTAAGCAATGCGACGTCGTACTTGTAGTGACGTCAATCATGTGTGGTGTGCAGGGAAGGGCGTAGACGCCCACCCGATAAGAGTTATGCAATCCACTTGCATTATTTCCATATACAGTTATAGAACCTATACTTAAGTTACCTTTCCCAACCAATTGTATTGCATGATGATTTTTTGTAGAATTAGACGTCAATGATGACGAAGTTTGCCCATAAAAGAGGCTGTTGTACTGAAGTACGAGGAAGTCGGGGTGAGGCAGGTGTTCGTGATGCTACTGATTTCCATAAGCTGATGTATGTATCATTAAACTGACTTCCCTTTGCCAATTTACTGAGTCCTGATTATTGATCCTTGCCTGAGTATGTGAATCCTGCACTCTGTCCTCGCATGGTGCAGCTATCTTGTATTACTCATTTTCGAGGGTAAGTGCTGACCAATGGGCCCGTCAGAAATTACCTCTCCTCATAAACAATTGGTAGCATGAGGATGTTTCGGCCATCGATTAGTGATAATCGATTAATATAGTTATAAGACACCTTTAAACCGACGGCACGTAGTAACTCTGGGCCTTCGGTTACATCACAAGTCCTTTCGCCATTCTGGCTGAGTAGGCTGAGAAGCTCCCCGTGGACAATGATAGTGTAATCATTCCCAAAAAAAAAAAATCTGCAGTGGGTCTGAAGGAACCCGCCTTTCCAAGCATAACCCTTCTCATTCTCACGGGCAGTGGATCGGACGAAAAACCTTAAAAGCAGGAAGAGGAAGGGGCGGTGATCCTGAAGTTCCAGAGAGGAAAAGAGTTGATTGGTGAGCGAAACAATGAAACTCGTTATCCTGGCAAAGGTCTCATAGGCCTTACAGTAAGAAGGGAAAGGTAACGGTGGGTGGCGGAGAAAAAATAATACAGCTAAAAGCAGAAAAGACTGTATATATATAGGGGGTAAAAGACATGGGGCCTCATTACACGGACGGCGGTAAGGGTTAACGGTCACCGTTAATGGCAACGGTGACCGTTAACCCTTACCGCCGTACTACGAGGTCCCTTTGCGGGTTGGAGGAATTAACGCCTGCTTCTTGCAGGCGTTAAAAACCAACCCGCTAAGGGACCTCGGAGCTAATTACGGCACCGCAAAATTGCGGTGCCGTAATTAGCGCCTTCCCCATTCCCATAGAGCCCTATGGGGCAGAAATGGGAATGGGGAAGGGCAATGGCGGAAGGGGGATTTACCGCCCCTCCAACCTTGGAATGGGGCGGTAAATCCCCTTTCCGCCAAGGCGGTGCCGGTAATTTACCGGCATGGTCCAGGGTGCTAATAGCACCCTGGATTACCGCCTTCCGTGTAATGAGGCCCATGGTCACCTGAAGGACCTGGGGTAAGGAATACCGGGGGGGCACCCGAGACTAAAAACTGTGAGGAATACCGGGGGGGCACCCGAGAGAAAAACTGTAAAATTTGCCTTGTTCCTGCACTTTAAAGAGTGGTCAGAAGGAACTTGAACCCAGAGCCCACAGAGAGGGGGACACTAGGCTACGATGACGTTTAAAGACGTCATAAAGGGGTAGTTCAAATCCCATTTCGGGGTATTAATTAGAAGGCAACTATATGTATGACCAGCTGGTGTCTGTCTAGTCTGTCAAAGGTCTGTCATATATGTCCCGTGTATGCTGAATGTGGAATAATTGTGTTATCAAATTAATGGCAATGCATTTTTCTTTACGCAATTCTGTAAATTAGAGGGACTCGCCACAGAATTGATGCGTTTTGAGTAGAATTGTTGGTACAAAATTGCAGAAACATTGGATTGGAGCTTGCGTATGTGGTGCTCGCTCATAATAGTGTAAAGTTGAAACACTGTGAGATCTTTGTTGGTGAAAAAAATTAAGAATGCAAGAAGTTACCCCACTTGCACACTTGTGCAAGCAATTGCCAAAACATGCAGCAAAGTGAAGAAATATAGCCAGGAGTGGGTTAAGGGCACCGGAAATAAAATGTTTATGCCGTGGCCCCAAAATGGGTCATTGTCTAAGGCTGTCTTACAGCACATGACCACGTTCCGACATGCCACATATAGCAGGAAGAAGCTTGAGAAACGCCTTGCTGTTCTCGAGCTATGGAAAATGTTTGAACAAGTAAAGGAAGAAGAACCTCCCGCAGACTGGACATTAAATGTATGTACCGAGGGGGGTGAGACGCCTACCGCACCACCTGCCCCGCTGGAACCAGTTGTTGAGGGAAGTAAGTCGGAAGGCCTTTAACCACTACGAGAACTTAAGGCAGCCACAGGTTATAGCAACCCTGCATACGAGTCACCTGCGTGTAGCAGTGACGAGACGAAAGAAAAGGAACAGGAAATTGACTCGGCCTCCACAATCCGTCGGACAAAGAGAGGCGAGATGAAGAAAGAAAGGGCCAGGCACAAACGAGTGCACCTCTCGATAGAGAGAGCAAGGGAAAGAAGGGGAAAGGAACCAATGAGGTAACATTTGCAAAGGACGAATGGATGGGAGGGCAGATACTATTGAAATTAGATGGAAAAGGAAGTGATGACGTAAGGCTGAGTGAACGGTCTGCTGAGGCGCAAAGTAAGGAAAGGAAGAAAGAAATGGCTATTAGAGATGAGAGGGCAAGAAAAAAGGATAGGTTGAGGCAAGACCAACTATATCGCGAAGAGCAAGTAATACCGCTCAGTCGCACACAATGCACTGCCTATGAAAAGTACAGGCAGAACATGCTAAAGTTGGACGAATAAAGGAGGGTGCACGAAAGGAAAGTGAAGAAGAGAGAAGATGAGTAAAGTAGAAGGGCAAAAGAACGTAGAAACAAACAGATGAGGGAAGTAGATAAGGCTAGAGAGGAGGCAAAGAAGCGAAGAGAAATGGATGATGAAGCAGAGCGTGAGCACAGGCTAAGGGGGCGAGATTTCGAATATTTGCAGCGGGAAGTGAAAAACCCCAATCCTGTTGTAGTCTGGGAAGACATAGAAGAGTTCTTTCCACCAAATGATGCAGTACCAGATACAAGCGGGACAATTATTGATGATGACTTCGACACCAGAAGCATCGGGGAAGCGATTGATAAAATATATGATGAAATGGGACTGGAACGAATCACCCAAGAGGGAAGGGAAGATGAGTGCTTAGAGAGCACTCAGTTATACGATACGGAAGATGTCACCCAAAGTAGTGGGAGTAGGGGACGTTCCCTAGATAGACTCGAAGTCGAGCAGAATGAAGATGTTACAAGAAGCTGTGTGAACTGGGAGTATTCAGAGTCTAACTCTGAAGGGGAAACGGAAGAAACTGTGAATGACTAAGGGAGACAGTGCGAAAAGCAGCACCCAGGGAACCGAGAGGTACGATGGTCAGATGCTAGAGGGTCCACAAGTAGAACACCGAAGTCCACTGGACAGTCCAGCTGACACAAAGAGACACCCCACGGTCAGAGGGGGGCGTCAGCCCCTGCCTATGCGGATAGGCTAAGAGCATTACCAGGCAGGCGGCAAGGTGAAAACGCCACCCTGGCAAAAGACCAGAAAGATAGAGAGGACTGCGCATTCCAATTCCCGCTATTAGAGAAAGGGGGAGCAAGACCACAGTAAATTCCTTGGCCGCACATGGACCGTGAGAATCTTAAAAATAAACTTCCCATGCTGACGTCTGGGGCTGGAAGTAGATACATGAGTTAGAGAAAATGACAGGAGGTGTCACTCTAGCCATAGGGGACATCAAGGGACTCCTAATTGCTATACTTGGCGAAAGAGCAGATGATGTGTGGAAAAGGGCAGGCTACCCTGGGTGACCATAACTAATACCACTCATGACGGAGCGCCATTTAATAACTGTAGGGCAGCAGTGTGGAAAGCGCTGCGCATACTATATCCTGACACACCAGATATGGGAGCTATAATGACTCGTAAAATGAAAGAGTCAGAGGATCCGTTACTTTATATCCAAAATTTTCAGGACGCGTGGGTACTCGAAACGCATGAATCTTGGACGAAATCTATCCCTGTATTCTACCATATATTGTGCCAAGGGTTACCAGAATCGGTCCAAAAACAACTCAAAAAATTGGTAGGAATAGAAGCTAAACCATGGGCCAAAATCCAGTTGACAATTGCCCATTATTGTAGGCTGTTGCAAGAAAAGAATCGAAAGAAAGAGGCAACGCGTAAGGGAGAAGAGGCAAAGCTAGTGCAAAGGAAACTCTCTAAGTATGCGCTCGAGGGAGCCATACTAACAAGCCCAGCGGATTCGAGTGCGCAATGTGCCACTAACCCGCCACAAAACAATCAGGGTACGTGGGATATTATCTGAGAGGACGGGGATTTGGAGGAAGAGGATGGCAGGGTAATCAGGGAGGCTTTAGAGGTAACCACAGAGGTTTTCAAAATGTTCAAGGTGGTATCCAGAGCGCACCAATGGGCAGTCCAGCTATGCCAGATGGACAGATGGCCCGACCACCACCAGTGTGTTGGCTGTGTGGAGTGACAGGACATGTGGCACGCATGTGCAGAAGCCAAGGAATGTGGCAGAACAATCAAGGAATGGGGGCAGGCACGGTAAATCAACCTGCTACCCTACAACAGGGCAATGCCCAAAACTATACCATGCAGCAACAGGCAGCTGGCTTGCAGCAAGGTGCAGAGCAAGTGGTCCAACCACTGAACATGGGGAATGTACCACAGGGACAACCCCAGCAGACACTGACGCAAGTGGCTTAGAGCACTAACACTAGTGGGGGAAACCCACAGGTATACAGTGGACCAAACCTATACATGAAATAGGACGGCTCACAGGGATCTCTGATGTGTTCTATCCTATCAGTGACACCAGACCCTAACAGGGAACCTAGGGTAAATGTCACCATAGGGGGGAAAGAATATTCCTTCTTAGTTGACATGGTTGCAACACGCTCGTGCATACGGGAAGGCAAGTTTTCCTTGTCCAGCGAGGCAATAGACACCCAGGGCCTCATTAGGACCCTGGCGCTAAGGGGTTTGCGCCAGCGTTAGCTGCGCCGACCCCTTACCGCCAACTACGAGTTCCCATAGCGCCATGGTCATTTTTCCGCCCGCTTTTTGCGGGCGTAAAAATCCATGGCGCTATGGGACCTTGGTGTTAATTACGCCACCGTAATTTACGGTGGCGTAATTAACTCCTTCCCCACTCCCATTATACCCTATGGGGCCGAAATGGGAATGGGGAAGGGTAAATGGGTCAATGGGGACTTACCGCCCCGCCGACCTCTGAATGGGGCGGTAAGTCCACCATCCGCCATGGCGTAAACGGACTTTACGCCATGGCCGGAAAGTCTGTCGATGGCGGAAAAAATCCGCCAGGGTCGTAATGAGGGCCCCAGAGTTTTACTGGCGCTCATAGCAGAGTTCCCTTTACTGATGCACTCGCAGTCTCAGTGGGAGTGTGCGACATGAATGTACCTTTATTGTATTTGCGTCAGTCCCCGGTAAATATCATGGGGCGGGATTTGATGACGAAGTTGAATATGACCATCTCGTTCACTGAGGATGGCATAGTGTGCTCCACCCCAGGAATGCATTATTCAAACGTATGCGAAATGATCAGAGCATACTCTGGATGTGCAGCCATGAGAGCTGTACCGTTGGAACCAGAAGTTTTCGCATATGGAGTACGAGTGCTCATGGCAGGATTGCCAGGCCTCGCAGACAACACTATGAGAACCCCTGATGAGTTTCTATTCAGGCCAAGAATACCCATGCACGAAGAGGAGGGACAGGTGTTTCCCTTAATGATACAATCCGCCGCGGTGCGAGGAAAGGTAGCATTGGTTGAAGGATGTGACGACGAGGGTAGACCGAGGTGTGCGATTGTTGCCATCGAAGAAGGGTATCGAGTGACTGACATCACCGAAGACAATCTGTTCGAAGAACACCCTGACCTAGAGGAGACACGGGTGCAAGTGAGTCTCATATTTTGGGTCAAAATGATCATGCGAGAGGTACCACAGAGGATGATGTTAGTGTTAGTACGCCCAGAGTACTTTGATAATGACATGGCCCTAGTGCCGGCCAAAGTATGGACTACAGGGCCCTATGACGTAGGTCTCCTAAAGGGAGCCGGCGAAGTAAAAATTAAATTGAAACCAGGAGCAATTCTGCCATGGGCACGACAATATCCCATGTCCAGAGAAGCGGATGAAGGGATTGCAAAGACAATCTCCGCCATGATGGAGCAGGGCATTCTAGTGACATCGCAATCACCCTGCAACACAGTGATTTATCCTGTCAAGAAATCAAAGGGAGGGTCCTGGCGTTTAATCCAGGATTTACGAGCCCTAAATGACATAGTCGAAGCCGAGTTCCCTTTAGTCCCGAGCCCATCCACAGTTTTGTGCAACATACCCACTGAGGCAAAATGCTTCACGGTGGTCGATTTGAAAAATGCATTCTTCTCGATTCAATTGCACTGTGACTCACAAGACCTGGCGTCATTTACTTTCAGACAAATGCGCCTGAAAAGTACCACGCTGCCACAGGGGTATTGCGAGTTTCCATCGATTTTCAACAGAGTCCTGCAAATGGACCTAAGCAATATTGCGGTGGACAGTGTTATTTTGCAGTATGTAGATGACATTCTAATCTGCAGCATCACTGAAGAGCAATGCCGACATGACTCAATCCAGCTATTAACTATACTGGCTGAGAAGGGATACAAAGTGGACAAGGGCAAGTTGCAGTACTGCCAACGGGAGGTGTTGTACATAGGGCAACTGATCGCACATGAAGGGAAAAAAGTAACCCCGAATGGGCCGAGGCAATCATGAACACGGCCAAGCCGCGCACAATAAAACAAATGCAAAGCTTCTTAGGCCTGTGCAACTATGTCAGAGCATGGGTCTTCGACTACAGCTCATATACCAAGCCATTGTTGCAGGCCCTTAAAAAGGCCAAGGCGACGAGGGTAGAAATTGAATGGAATGAAGATATGGAGAAGAGGTTTACTAAACTCAAGGGAGCAATTTGTAAGGCCCCAGTTCTCGTGATTCCTAATTATGCTGAGGAATTCTATTTGTTTTCTCATACTGATGGCAACTTTATGACGGCAGTGCTCACGCAGCGAACCTCATTGGGATATAAACCCCTAGCATATTACAGCAGGAGTTTGGACCCGGTAATGAAGGGCCACTTCCCATGCAAACAAAATCTAGCTGCTGCCGCATTTGCCATTGAGAAGGTGTCATCCATTGTGATGGGGTGCTCCATGACACTATATGTTGAGCACTCGTTATTTGCCATACTGGAAAAGCCAAAGGGCACGCTGACTTCTCGGAGAGCATCAGCCTACGAGGTGATTATCTCTAATCCAGCGATCAAAATAGTGTGATGCAAAACTGTGAACCCTGCCATGTTTATAGCTGAGCCAGTCACAGTGGGAGAACCTGTGCATGACTGTGCGAACTATGAGGAATTTTATGATGAAGTCCCCAGGGTAAAGGAAAATGCCCTGGCAGGTGGGGAGATTGTCTTTATTGACGGGTCTTCTAGAATTGACCAAGAAGACGGACAAAGATATACAGGCGTGGCCGTGATCAAACACATAGCGGGTGGAGAGTTCCGAGTACTTGTCAGTGCATGAATACCATCCCATTTTTCGGCACAGGCTGCAGAGCTAGTGGCGCTGATACTCGCCATTGAGAATCATGCTGACCAGGAAGTAACAGTATACAGCGACTCTGCCTATGTGATGTCAACAGTGCACGCAGGATTAGCACGCTGGAAAAGGAGGGGCTACCTCCGAGCAGACAGCACGCCAGTGCAACATGCAGCCTTATTGGACAGGCTGATAAAAGCACTATAGCTCCCGGTAAGCATAGCGGTCGTGAAATGCGCCGCTTATACCAAAGGGACAGATTTCGTGTCACGTGGAAATCACGAAGCAGACACGGAAGCTAAACGTATGGCATCCAAAACTGAAACAATCATGGGCGTGGAGGTGGCACGTACCCATGAAAGAATGATGGTTGCACGAGCCACACCAGAAGCTTACAGCAATATGGGGCAGTCACAGTTAATGGAGTTCCAACGGGAGGCACCTCAGGAGGAGAAAAATGTATGGAAGCATCAAGGGTGTTCTTTAAACCCCTCAGACAGATTGTGGAGGCAAGACAGCACTGGTAAACCAGTAATGCCTGTTGCCCTCCTAAATATAGCTCTAGAACAGCTCCATTACCCAATGCATATGACTAAGGAAAATCTTGCCGCAACACTTGCCGAAGACTGGTTTACACTGTATTTAGCAGAGCATGTTGCATTCTTTATGGTAAACTGTATTATCTGCCAGCAATTCACTTCTGGGCACACATTGAAATTAGTGAGAGGAGTCATCCCCAGACCGAATGGACCTTTCCAGCACCTACATATTGATTATGTCAATATAATCCAGGCGTGTAATGGGTACAGGTATTTACTTGTGGTGGTGTGTCCCTTCTCCAGGTGGGTAGAAGCAGGTCCCTGTACACACCCTGATGCTGCTTGTGCTGCTAAATTCCTGATGAGGGAGGTCTTCCTTAGCTGGGGGGTGTGTGAGGTTATGAGATCAGACAATGGGCCTCATTTCGTGAACACAGTGTTCAAACAGATTAGCTTGTTGCTTGGTATAAAGCACAAGTTCTCGTCGGCGTATCGCCCAGAGGGAAATGGGATATGTGAATGAATCAACGTCTTGCTTAAGCAAGCAGAGAAACTCAGAATGTGAGTTTCAACTTGGCAATCCTTTCCTTAAGGAAAGGATTGCCAAGTTGAAACTCACATTAAGAAAGGGATGGATGCACTGCCTACCACTGGCATTGTATGCACTTTGGAACCTACCAGGCTCTGGCCATCATCTTACGCCACACGAAATAGTCACTGGGAGAAGGATGAGGACCCCCCATACTCCCTGAGACAGAGCTAGATGTGACAGTCAACTAGGGAGGTTCTGGGAGATGAGATGAAAGCGTACCTAGACTGTCTCATAGCCAGCACCTCTATCATTTCAGGCCAGCTGCAGCAACGGCGGAAAGGGGACAGCACAGCACAAACCACAACAGACAATGCTGATGCAGGCGCAGCTCTCAGCATTGGCGCACCCCTTGTCTTCCCGGGGGACAGAGTTCTATTGAAGAACTTTATGAGAAAGAAATGGGACGAACCAAGGATTAACGGCCCCTTCATTGTAGAGTACTGCACCCCATCTGCTGTCAAGCTCGTGGGCCGAAGAGCCAGGATTTTCATGAAGGACATCAAGCTATTCATAGAAGAGGGCACCCCTGCTGCACCCAGCTACAAAGAACCTACAGATAAGGAGGGAGAACCTCAGCACGTGCAGACAAGGTCTATGGCGAGGAAGAAGGACGCATGAGCAGGTAAGTAACGAGAACGTTAGGAAAATGAGACTCATTAAAACAAGACATTTCCTCGAGCCAAGTGAAACGTGTCAAAAGAACAATTACACGAACAAGTCAGTATAGCCAACAAAATAACTATTGTGAAAATTGTGCCTGCGACTGAACCTTTTCATATACACTAAAAGAGACAATAGTAAGCAAGCTAACACTCTGTGCAGCCAAAGGTGCAGGGTAAAGGAAGAAAATCACGCACTCATATCAGCAAAAGCGTTAACCTCATGAACATTTAAAACTGCACGAAGCATTCATAATCCTAAGACTCTGGTAAGCAACAGAACCGGACATTCCTGAGAACTGAAACTGTTATCCTGAAGGACCCAGCATAAAGACTTTGTTCACGATCACATGGTTCTTCTCATTCTTCTCAGCAGAAGCCTCAAGTGGGATATGCTCACCTATTTCCAACTAGTTGTATTGTCCCATCCGTCACTTATAGGCAGAGAAGCCACTGTTACTGAATTCATTCAAGACCCTGCAAACAAGAAGGTAATCTGGCAACTATTGACTGTCATCACAGAGGTCTTCTCCGAGTTGCCCGAGCACAGTGACTCAAAGACCAATGCTCCCGCCTCAAGTAATCATTGATGAGATCACATATACTTTGTTCTTCCGCATCGTCAAAGAATGTCCAGGATTTATCGGGAGAACTACAGATACATTGACATTCATTAGAGATCCAAAAAACAATCACTTCCTCAACCAAATGTGGTACAAGCTGAACCACGTGGTTGCAACTCACGCTGCAGGAAAGTGCAAAACTTGTTTGCATCAAAAGAAGAGACTGTGATTAGGACCCAGCAAACGAGGCAAATGTCCCTATCAATTGAAGATACACGGATGGCACACAACGTTTTGCTTCAATTAGTCACAAACTATCCGGAAATGGTAAGGAGACCTGCAGATGTGGACGTCATCACCTTTCTTAGGAATCCAGCCAACATCCCACACATGGGCGCACTCCTCCAAGGCATCATGCTCCAGGTGGAGCTGTCCAATTTCCAGCGAGAATTCCTGAGGAGATTTCAGTGAGACTAGCCGACAAGGGACAGATCGAAGAGGAAAACAAAAAAAAAAAACAACTGAAAGTACACTGCGAAAGAAGGCCTGTGACTCTACAGCCAAAGAACCAGACAAATGTCATTAACACCGGAAGACAGTCGGTATGCTTTTCGCGTTTTCTTTCATCTCATTGAAAACTTTCCAGAACTAGTGGCCAGACCCTGCAACATTGATGTGCCCACTTTTCTTAATGATCCAGCAAAGAATGCCCAACTAAACAGGCTCCTAAGAGCTATTGCATCACAATTAAGAAGCAATTATGGACATCCGCTGCTGAGGCGAGCCTTAGAAAGGAGAGATCCAAGATAAAACCCTTTAGAATCCCCAGCTGGGGGCAGAGCAAGGAAACAAAGACACAGTTCTTCATGCTTCCAACGTAGAACGAATCGAAAGGATATAACTACATCTTGAACTTCTTTTCCTATTTTTCTTATTTTTCCCTATTTTGTTCATTATCATTCTGCAGTGGAGTAAATGGGGAGGAGAGAGACTGTTCCTCAACTCGACCTCGAACGACCAAGCGAAAGGACAGCGACTTGAACTTCACTGCCGTGTTTACCGTTTTCAACCTTTTTTTCTTATTTTTTCCTACCTCCTCATATGTTCACTTTCATTTTTATTTTAGTTTTTATTTTTTCAATGGTTTATCTATGCGTGATGTGTAACAAATCCATTTTTATGGTGTCACTGCAAATAAATTCATGCATGTCCTCAGGGCCAAGACGAATTGGGAAGGTGCCCTGGGAATGCATTGTATACACAAATGCAGGAAGAATGTGATGTGCTAAAAATGGTGGTCTAATCTTTTTCCATAGTTTAGCAAAGGATCTGTACTCCATAACTAGAGACTTCCTTCATCACTCGCAAGAGGGGGGACATTA
Source organism: Ambystoma mexicanum (assembly GCF_040938575.1). Classification (NCBI taxonomy): domain Eukaryota; kingdom Metazoa; phylum Chordata; class Amphibia; order Caudata; family Ambystomatidae; genus Ambystoma; species Ambystoma mexicanum. Next base: position 155,391,566 of record NC_090938.1, on the reverse strand, counting down.
AACTGCACTCGTCACTTTGGTGTTTGCTGAACTTTTTAAGTAACAAAACCAAGATAAGAAAAGAAATAAACTATTGACTATGGACTTGTTCGAGATGGGGGCCCAAAACAGTAATTTAGTTGTGCCACGGGTGGATGGGCGCTCCCGCTTTCCTAGAAGGAGGTGTTGCTAACTGTCCTTCAAGGCAATCATATGTATATGTATAGTGATTATTGTAGTATTTTTGTTGTTAACGATCAGAACTGCATTTTTTATTGGTGCACGAAGCATCCCAATGTCCGTGCATCCACCAGGTAATGAGCATCTGGGCCCCACAAAGGCACCCAGACCTTATGCTTTCATCCCTGTTCCCAGAAAAATTGATGATAGAGCAAATGATTTACAGTTGAATTTAATTAGCAGTGATATGGATGCACCTGAAATTATGAATGACGAGAAAAGCTGGAGACAGGGTCAGCACGGGATGATTGATAACATAGCACTGTCCACAGCACGCACCCATACACTGAGTGCACATGAGCAAGGGCAAGTGTCAACGGCTGTGAGACCCCAGGCCAAGCCGACAGAAAACAAAAAGATATCTGTGAAACAAACAGCTCCAGAGAACAGAGAACCAAGCGAGCAACGAGACAGAGATGGCATGACAAAATCCCTCAAGAGAACAGAGAAGGCCACAAAAAAACTAATGGGGAAGACACATGCGGTAGTCAAGTATGTGTTTCCGCTCATACTCAGAGCAAAGAAACTACATGAGGAGCTGAGCAAGAAAACTGCAGCAATTGTGATAACGAGCACACCTGCTCCAACACCAGAAATAACGACCAAGCTTATGACACTGCTACATGTTGGAAGGATGATGAGCCACATGTGGAAGGAAGTCTACGAGAGAACGCACGAGGGAAGAAGAAACACAAGACCTCCCCATAGTACTGCAGGGCAGGAAATTAAACCTGCCCCTCCAAGGATAATACCCGAGAAACTACCTGAATGAAAGAGCAGTACAGATGCATTCAGAGGCATTGTGATGGCCAACTACAGAAAAACGTTAAGAATCAAGAGAAGCCCATATGAAACAAACAATGAACTAAACGACTACTTGGACAGCACAGCCCATCTTGGAAACAACATATGGTACCAGCACATGAAGGAAGTTGGACGAAGACAATCAGAAGGAGAATGTTTCGTCTGTGCACTCCTGCCATACAGCATGGGAAAGTCCAAGATCTTCGTGGCTGTAGAAGTAGATGTCCCTACAGCACACTGTATGTCACATGTAGCTATGTGCAACACCAGAGGACAATTCATGGGAAGAGATGCCTCATTGATATGGGCCAACGAAAAGGACTACCCTGATGAAGACGGGTTTGTCCAGGACATCAAAACAAGAAACAGGGTGCACACCAAGAATCACGTTATTAGAGATGAAAACCCTGACGTGAAAGGATCAGGTATAAGGTGGGAAATAAACTCAAGACTGAACGTCCAAGGAAAAACGGCAGAAGAAGATCAAATATGGAGGAACCGGGGACAAATGCAGATCTGGGATCAGTAGTTTCCCCTAACTGATGGGAGGAAGGAGTCGTAATCTGCCGAGCTTGGATGGTCCTTGGAGCCTGCAAGGAAGCAATCGAAAACTCACAGAGGTTAGATAAACCTCTATGGCCGAAGTTGGTGAAGCTGTTAACATGGGTCGAAGACAGGGGAGGGCCCCTGCAAATAGTACCGTTGGAGAACCCGAAACTGTGCTTCAGAAGTAATGGCACAAGGAAAATGGGGGAGAATCAAAACTGTGGACGTATATATGAGGCACCAGGAATGGCACAAGGAACCGCAGTCCTGATGGACCTCTTTTGGGCGTGTGGATCCAAAGCATACATAAGACTGCCAAAAAATTGGGGGGGCATATGTACATTGGTCAATGTCCATGTTCCCGCACTGGTGATTCCAAAAAGCGATTTGAATCTGGACAGCTTCCCGAAAGCAGATGCTCATCTGAGAAGGAGGAGATCCGCAGATTCAGAATCAAGAGAGAAAACAACTTTTCTGGCAAATCAGAAGAAGCATTCTATGCGATTCCATACGAACACAGACTATTCAGCCTCACTTCAACAGTATTCACCACAATGCTCCTGACACACATCCAAATTGGAGTGAATGCTAAATGGTTGCAGATAACCAGATGGGAGTTACTGCAGACCATCAACACCACCATAAAAGGATTCAATGCAATCAAAGAAGAGCTGAGAGCGGTTAGACTGATGACCCTCTAGAACAGATATGTGCTTGACATGATCACAGCAATGGATGGAGGTGTTTGTGCAAAAATCGGAGAATCATGTTGCACATTTATACCATCGCATGATGAGGAAAATAGAACCCTCACAGAGGCCATAAGCATGTTGACAACTTTAAAAAACCAGATGACTGATGAAACGGACGAAGTGGATGATGACAGTTGGTTTGGGAACCTATTCTCATGGGTTCTGCAATGGATGGCCGATATATTCAAGTTTCTGGGAGCCTTGCTAGCAATGGTGCTGCTAGGATTCTGTGTTATCAAGATAATCATCACACAGTGCCAGAAAACTGCAAAGAAGGCAATTGGGATGAAAATTATGGTCGATATCGAACCAGGCCGGAAGCCCAGAGACCTGACAGATGAGGAGATAAAGGACTTCGTGAAGGCCAGTGAATTTGCACCAGAGGGAACTAAATTCAGCTATCCCAAGAAACGAAGAAGGTATGAAGGCAAATGGATTTACTGAAGTCCGAATGGACAATGCCAATTGATGACCTGGAACAAAGATGAGCATGTGAGAACAGCAGGAAGTTTGAAAGGAGTGATAAAGATATGGACACCCAAATTCCATACATTCACGCCATCTTGTGTAATCCCAGGAGACGATGAGCAAGAAGCTGAGGAATCAAAGAAACTGAATATAAAGGAGGAAGCAGGAGTGGTCGATGAACCAACCAGAGGGGGGAGTGTAGAAGAGACCCCAGACATGGCCTGCACCCCTGCCCCTCACTTCGAGGAGCCAGTAAAGTACTTGCCAAGGTATGTGACGTACGAGGAGCAGCTGAACCAACAAAGAGCTGCAATGGGCCTCTGCCCTGTGTACATTGGAAGATCAATACCTGGTGAAATGCTCATAACCAGGCAACCCTGGGCAGCACGGTACCCAATCAGACAACCATACCAGCCGTTGATATGGAATGAGGAGGAATTCCTACACACGGTCCATGAAGAAACTCCAAAAGCCATAATGGAAGGCCATTGGAGATGAAACAAGGACCAGAGCAGCTCCAAAAATGAACTGAAGGAGTACTGAAAGCATGCATGCCAGTACTGACAACTGCGAGGATAATTGTAAAGGACAAAGGGGAGAGACACTGTGAAAAACATATGAGAATGGTGCCATGAGACAAGATGGAAGCAACCGCCTTATTGAATGTGTGTAAATAAGTTTGAAACGCAAGATGCTAAGTAATCGATTCTGCTTGCAATGCTTAGTAGAAGTTAGAGTGGCAAGTGCCGACTGTATACATCTACCTCAATACTGCACAATGTACACATGCGACTCCATTTTGTGTAAACAGAAGTACTCCCAGGCGGCCAAGGCCTGACTGGCCAAGTTTCATATCCAGGCCCAAGCTGAGGAAAGGAGCGGGATCGAAACTTAACAAAGGATGGCTCATGCCGGTGAAATCAAGGTCAACCAGAGAAGGGGAGGTGAGCATGAGCTCACGAGGCTCCAACTCCAGAGCATGCCAGCCCACCCGTGAAGGTTGAGATAAGAGAGGCCCATGCAGGTGGCTAAGTGCATACAGAATTAAATACACAAAAGGTTGGAAACTGAAGCAGATTCACGGTGGACCAACACGTGACCAGACAGGCGCAAAGATGTACCACCGCCTGATGTCATCCAGAACCAGAGGGTGCCATAACTTTTCCTGATAAGAGACTACAGATCTGAGGTCATACCCAGCCAACTAATTGACACATAGCCCTAAACCACTGATTGATGGAAGGGAGGCAGGGTGAATCTTGGGACACTAGGCACCTGGGTGTATATTCTGCATGCTGCTAATTAAAATGGAGATTTATGTTTAGGGGTGTAACTTGCCCAATCACAAGAGACCATGTAATCTAGGGTCCTATAGACATTGTAACCAATGCAACGTCTTACTTGTAGTGACGTCAATCACGTGTGGTGTAGAGGGAAGGGCATAGACGCCCACCCGATAAGAGTTATCCAATCCACTTGCATTATTTCCATATACAGTTATAGCACCTATACTTAAGTTACCTTTCCCAACCAATTGTATTGCATGATGATTTTTTGTAGAATTAGACGTCAATGAAGACAAAGTTTGCCCATAAAAGAGGCTGTTGTACTGAAGTTCGAGGAAGTCGGGGTGTGGCAGGTGTTCGTGATGCTGCTGATTTCCATAAGCTGATGTATGTATCATTAAACGGACTTCCCTTTGCCAATTTACTGAGTCCTGATTATTGATCCTTGCCGGAGTATGTGAATCCTGCACTCTGTCCTTGCATGGTGCAGCTATCTTGTATTACTCGTTTTCGAGGGTGAGTGCTGACCAATGGGCCCGTCAGTAATTATCTCTCCTTGTAAACAGAGCATTAGGGGGCACACTGGTCTTAGGCAAACAAGTACTTGTGTTGACCTGCAGCTTACCACTGGCCATACTCAGTGCTGGCCTTAGCGGCGGCAACGCCCTGGGGCGATTTAAGAAAAATGTGGTGTCCCCCTCCCTCCGCGCCCCTCGTCAATGCAGGGGGTGCCATTTTCTTTTTTAACTCCCCGCTCCCGCACCTGAGCAGGGAGTTAATCACTGGAAGGTAATAATCTCAATAGGGTGCTGATGCTTTTGCATCAGCATCCTATTGTTATTAAATGCGCCCTGCTGCGCCTTCTCACACTACTCCAGCTTGGGCGAGGCCTTGAAAGACTCCCCCGAGTGGGCATTGCAGGGGCCTAATGGCGCCCTGGCTGTCTCCCGGCCCACCCTGCCCAAAGGCCGGCCCTTACCATACCTTACTTTAGTTTTTTTCCTCTCTCTCTCTCCCACCATCCTGAGCATGTAGAAGCTGTCTTCTGCTCCCATTGGTGGAAGGTGGGAACTAGGCTAGGGAAAGCTCCACTAAGGTACTAGACTACGAGCTCTCAATGCAACTGATTTCATCAGCCACAGAAGGATTAAACGCTTTAATGGCTCACCCAGGCTACAACTGTATGACCTGGAGCTTCCATGCAGGACTCCGCAGCAGGTGCAGCAAGCAACTGAGGTACCTTACAAATAATTTTCAAATTATCTGTTCTACGGAATGATTTAGAATTGGTGAAAAAAATAACAGTTAGTACTTAAACAAGGTGAAGGGGAAAGGGAGTAAAATCAAAAAGGGAAGGATGCATAGCTTTGAATTAATCATAACTCCTATCATTTCTCTGGGCACCCTTCTAAAGCATCATTCAGCCTGCCTGCACCATTTCAAGAATAAGATCAATCAGGGTTATCCAACTCCAGGCCAAGAGGGCCAGAATCCTGACCGGTTTTCAGGATACCCTCAATATTCATGAGAAAGATTGTGCATACATTTAGAATCATTGTATGCAAATTTATCTCGTGAATATTAATGATGGATATCCTGAAAACCCGTCAGGATTGTGGCCCCCTTGGCCTGGAGTTGGTCAGTCTTGGTCATGCCCTAAAAGGTGCACTCCAGTATGAACTGCTTAAGTCCATGTGTTCTGGACTCGGGAACAACACCAACAATGGCCGTGTTCCAGCTCTGCAGTCTCCCGGACTTTCGGAGGTTGCCTAGATCAATCCCAGTCAATGCCTTACATCCCTCACTGTTTTGTTTTAAATTGTCTCTTTAAGTGAGAGCGGACATGCCCATACGCGGCTCCCTTGCTTGTAGCACAAAGGCAATCGGGCCGTACCTCATTGATTCAATCATGGCTGAAACATGTCTGAAGTAGCCTGTGCACCTGTGCAGAAAGGATATGGCCTCAGGTCTGACTTGACTGTTCCGATTGGTGCCAGGTCTAAGATTCATTTACAAATGGTAGGTGGTCCCCTTCTGTGATGATGCAGAGCAGCTAAAATAATAATGCCAGTGGTTATTATTTATTTAAAACCTTCAATACTTCATTGTAGATTTGGCAGCAAACCGTGGGTCATTAAAATAAGCAGGGGGTAGTGTGAAGTGCTCTGATATCAGGTCCTATGAGGTCACAGCTATGATGTCACTTCCCGTGATATCAGCAAGGTTAACATTGTATCCATCAGGCTCACTGCCTCTGACCCCCTCAGTAAAAGCTGGCACCAATCACGTGGTGGCAGCTTCAGGAACCGAGAGACCGCAGCAGTGTCTCGGGCCACCACAGCCGCAAGACAAGGCACATGAGGTGTGACCAGGACACAACTTTACCCACCCAACAGAACACAGGGCCCCAGAGGCTGTGGGGGGCCATTGGTGCGATGCCAGCAGGGGATGGTAGTAAGGAACGCATGTGGGTGGAGCAATTCCTGGTCCAATATCTATTTTAATGATTTGTATGTTTTATTTGGTTCCTATACATCAGCCTTTACAAAAATCAACAACACATAAAACAAACAAAAGAAAACAGATCCTTAATTTGTGTCCAGAATAAAATACTCTATGTGTAGCGAGAATGAAAAGGGCCACGAGCCAAAGACTACTGGATAAAGCTGATGATGGGGGAACGAATTACGCTTTCCCTGGCATTATTGGCATTTTTAAAAGATGTATTTGAAGCTATGGAGGAGTACACCTAGACAACTAATCTGATAAGAGATCTCAAAACTATTGAGCCGTGGTGATCCTCTTGTGTTTTTTTATATATTTAAGGCGGTTTTGTGTTTTCTTTCTTTTTCTATTAATTTCCTCTCTTTTTTTTCTCTTTCTGTTTTCTCTTGTCCTTTACGTAATGTTTTTCTTTTATTAAAGCTGAAAGGCCCATGATCCTCCACTCCCGATTCGTGGTCCAATTGGCAAGTCACTAGAAAGATCTGATGGAAATATAAGCACGTTTAGGAACAACATTTGAGCAAAGTCAGGGTTTATTTATTTATTTTAATTTATAAAGCACACATACAGCCCCGGGGCATTGACGCGCTGTTACAGGTAACTTGCTTGGGACATATGGTACAGTGATATGGTACATTTAAGCATTAGTACAGTCAAGCAGTGGTAATAACAGGTACAAGGTACTAACAGTGTACACAGTTGACACATCACACTGGTCTTGCGTTCAAACAGTTACTAGGGTGGATGACTGTGCTTCGGGCCAGGTTAGTTAAGGAGCTTTGTTTTGAGCGCTCTGCGGAAGGCAGTGAAGGAGGTCTCTTTCCTGAGGGGAGGAGTTAGTGCATTCCAGTTTTTGGGTGCTAGGACGGGGAAGCTAGTGCCTCCTGCTTTGGATCTTTTGAAAGTTGGGACAGCAAGCTGATTGCCATGCTGGGCTCTCTAGGGTCTGTTAGATGTGGCAAGGTGAATAGTTTCTGATAGGTCGGGAGAAGCTGTGCGTGAGAGGCATGTGTGTGTGACGGAGAGGGTTTAAAGAGAATGCAATCTTTAACTGGGAGCCAGCGGGCGTCCCGTCTGGCCGGAGAGATGTGCTCTTTTCTGGGGATGCTTAAGGCTGCTCTGAGAGCGTTGTTCCGGGTGCTTTGCAGTTTATTTATGTTTTTGGCAGAGGTGCCTAGAAGAAGGACGTTACAATAGTCCAACTTGGCTACAACGGAACCAAGTAGTGTTCCTGTGGAAACATCCAAAGCACGTATTTAATCTTAAAGGCCATGTAGGTAAATTAATGACTGATGAGTTGGCACATTCAGGGCTCAGGTTTCCCCAATATGAAGCTAATATGGGTACAGATTTTATGCTCTCATAATTCTCCGGTTCATAAATTGGTAAATTTGAGGTCGTATCGTTTTATTTCTTGAGGTGCATGTCTTAGAAGATTAGTGGTAAGAGCATGTCTCTTGTTTTTGATCAGTCATGGATCCCTGCTTGTATGTCTCAAACAATGCCTGTGCACGTTGGAAGGTGCCTGGCCTCTCCATTTTGCAAACACATAGATGATGTCTTGGCAACCTCCTGCTACTATCTCAGAAGATGTATAGGTTGCATTTTCGCAATGATTTTACCAATTTGTGATTGGAGAAGAAAAGGCATGATTTGAAGTTAATTAGTTAATTCAAGGCCTCTTCAGTGCATACTGGTAAAAGGTTTCATTGCCCTCATCTGGTCAGTTTTTGACCCCTGTGTGTTCAATTTCATGTTGAGGCGTCTAGCCATTGCCAATCCTTCTGAGTGCGGACTCGTGGCTCGTCATCACGTCACTGAGCCTAAATAGCTACGTGAAAGCGCTCTGGTTTGCACACATTCAAGAGCAATGTATTTAGCAAGATCTAAACCCACAACTTCTAGATGCCTTCTTTGGGACATATTGCCTCATTACAGGGTAATGTGGGTTACCAGCAAACCTGCCTTACTGTCTCCGCCCGCCGATATCCTGGTATTACTGGGATATTACTGGTGCCACAGTGACAGTAAATTCCTATTCCTAGAGGACTCCATGGGATGGGATTTTCCGGAATCACCGGCACTGGTTGTACCGGTGCCGGTGATTCCAGCATTTTTCTGCCAGTCGGGGCCTGAGCTACCGAAAACTCAGACCTGCCGGAAAATCAGTGCCCCTATCAGCAGACTTGTGTTTTTCTGGTCTGGAAAAAATGCTGGTGCAGGGATTACCAGCAATTTTTCTGGCATTTTTCACAGACCGGCAAAGTTGTAATGATCGTTTTAAAAAATGAGCAAAAAGAGAAAGGAGTACTTAAAAAAGCTATTTCTCTTCATTTTCAATACAAAGGGCCTTATTATGAGTCTGGCGGAGTCATTTTTATTCCCGTACCCGGCAATGGGGACCTACCGGGGCATTACAGCCCCGGAGGTCCTGGTAATTCCCTATTGCCAGGAGCCAGAAACAATTACTCTCCATTCCCATTTGAGTCTCATTGGACTCAATGGGAATGGGGAGGACAGACACACCGGCACCATTCATGAATGGTGCCGGTGCATCCGTCAAGGTCTGCCAGCGGGTGCTGTTCCGCCCGCCAGGTGAGACCTGGTGGGGGCAAATGCACCCGCTCGCAGACCTTGTTGTTTGCCGGTCCGGTAACAACAGTGCCGGTAGCTTACCAGTGACCGACCGGCAAACTTGTAATGAGGCCCAATGTTTTAAAATGATTGAAATCATTTGAAATTGTCACCCTTCATTGCATTCTATTTTAGCAAAAAAAAAATCAGTTTGCAGTGTCTTTAAAATGCCCAGCTTTTCTCAATTTTACACATATTAAAAACATGTTTGGTGGAGGTAATACCATAGATCTGTTTGCACTGTATTCTCTTAAATGTATTCAGTTTTGACAATAGCAGGATGTGCTTGATCATGTAAAATTCTGCCTCCTTTTATGACAGTCATTTGTGGTTGAGAAACTCCCACCTCCTGCAAAAACGCACAACGGATTCAGTCTTCAATTGTGGACAGTTCTAGAGATACATACATATTTGTTGTGTTTGTCCGCCTTGCCGATCTCTTTGCTGACTTGCGACCGTTGTAATTTTCTTTGCATACCATCTGTTTGTTTTCAAAAGTTTTATAATATTGGATTTGCAACCAGCCTCAGAGGAAGAGCACGGTTACGCTCGAAACACGTGTCACGCTGCAGATGTCCAAACATAGATATCTGCACCTTAAGCAGTTTCCAAATACTCATACTTTTTGTGCAGAGTGACTGGAATCCTTCGCTTGGCAGTTCTAGAAATATGCACACTAAAAAAAACATTAGGCTGACCAAATTAATATTGATATTGATATTTTATTTGTATCGCGCTCCTACACAAGTTTTTCAGAGTGCGATCCCACAATTTTCAAAAAGAAAGTAAGCCAGTGCACACAATATTTGCACAAAAAAACAATTGTTTGAGGCCAAAACAGCACTTGCAAAGAAAAGATTGAGTGGGAAAAAAATAATTCCTTGATAGCAAAGGTATGCTAAGTGATCACCAAGTTAAACGGGGTGCACCTGCTGCCCCGGAAACTAACTTCCATGCTTGATTAGACCCCCCCCACTGAGTGAAATTCTCAACTGTAGGGGGAATTTGTGGTGTGTGTTCATGCTCTGAAACTCAATTTGTGAATTAAGAGTGTTGATATTGTGAAAGAATTTGGTTATATTGACTGCACTGCACACCTTGATTATTGTGAGCCTTGGAAATAGGGTTGGTTGTGCAGCTCTACACCTTAATGCGTTCTCTGCAGGGGGGACACTTTTCAGAGTGGGGAAACACGTGACAATGGGGACCATCAGGTAACCGTGTCATAGGGGAAGGATGCATTCACTCAACTGAACTGGGTTCTGCTAGCAGAACCCAATACCCTTACTTCAAAGTCCAGGAATGAGTCCTTCGGTGGACTCACACTCCTAGAAAAGCTTAAGAGCACCAGCACACTTCTTTATGTGATCTTGGCTGATGGTCCAAACGACGAGGAGTCCTCTATGACTCTGTAGCCGAGTGATGCACTCCAACTGAAGCAATGCCTTCCAGATTAACCCTCTTTCCTTAGGGATCTCCTAGGGCAGGATCCCCCCTGCATCCCCCGATTGGTCCTTTTCTATCAACCAAGGGTCACCCTCCTTGGCTTGAGCCCACTACAGGCTCATTGCAGCTCTTAAGATTGCACATTTCTTTTTTTGCTCTGATAGGTTTTCAGATACCGCCAGGACCTCATGGGGTACGATCTTGCACCTTCTCTTCTGTATTCTCTGGCTCTCAACAGCTGCTGGGGTCCAGGCCACATCTACTCCTTGCCATGGACTCTAACAGCCTTAACCCTCTTGTACAGTGGCCTGTTTTGCAATCTCCCAACCCTTACTTCTCCCACAGTATGCTCTGTTTGGCTTAGCCACCTCATCTCCTGCTCTCCACCTCTACCTCTTCTGCACTTCTCACTGATACCACACCAAACTCCTTAAAATCTATATGCTTTTGCTCTCTTTATATGTTACTTGTGCTCTAACTATGTCAGTTTGAGCTGGAATTGGTGGCTCGTTTTCCACATTAGACTGGCTGTTGAGCGGGCAGTAAAGACATTTGGTCGTTACCAGTGTGTTTGCCTGGTGATCTTAAACTCTGTTTGTGTTCCCTACCACCCCATTCCATGATTCATACTGTGGCTCGATCATCCAAAGTATGCCAAAGATCACCCAATTAGTCAAAATAATACTCAATGATGGAGGACTGAGGTGCACGTCAAAACCCAGCTTTATTCAAACAATGAATCCTAGCTGGGACAGGATACAAGCATCTAATTCCCATAGCTCTCACCCTGTTTAACCATTGCAAGGAGGTTTTGTACCAAAACTATGTAACAGTGATGTCCTATACACAATCACTCTACAAAACCTACAGGGAGGTTGGCTTCGTTAATAGCTTAAACTATGTATAGGATGCATAGGGGTTAGCTACGCTGTTGGTATATATCTATCTGATAGCTCCGCCTGGACCCATCCCACTATAGATACTACTTCTACTGCACATTACAGCGACACATAATTGGTTGGTATTATCTATCATAGGCAGTGTGGCACAGGGACATTCTATTGGTTCTCTTTTAGCTCACCAACCAACCTTGGACACTTTGAGAAGATGTCAAGGTGTGAGCAGGGCATAAGTGGCGGAAGAGAATTCCGTCGTCTGCCATAATTCCAATTAAAGAATACTGCTGGTCATCCCAAGACAATTAGGCCTTCCCTTTCCTTTGTACTTGGCCTTGTGTGCCATCTGGTGGCAGTGAGTGTATTGAGGGAGTTATACAGGTGTCTTATCTGTGTTTGGCTCATGATGAATAGATAGTGTTCTTCATGTCTAGATCACGGGTTAGGGTACCACCATGTTTGAGGATGGAATGCCTCCTATTTATTAAGGTTTTAGCTAATTTTGACATGCCTGTTGTGTACTTTGTGGCCTGGACATGCATGGGTGCTTGTGGTCTTATTAAAATTGATTAACATGGGGGTCTATCACTTCCCATCCTGGGAACAGTTATCTTGTGCCTGCATTCCATGTATCTATTACTCTCTTCTTTGTTCCTGACCTTGGCTTGGACCATACGTTACTTTCAGGGCTCTGCACGAATTGCTAGAATACAAGTGTTTTTGTAAATTCAGCATCTTGAGTTCTGAGGCCTTGCTAATTCTGCAGACCTGCTGCGGCCATCTGCGTTAGATACATGACTGCACTTCTGTCTTCCTATTTCCATATTGATGGTGTCCTTGCCTGTGTATTCAGCATCTTATCTACCCATAATCCAACTGCCCTATCAATGTAGTGAGTCTATTTCTTGGTACAAAGGAATCTCCTGCCCTTTTATACTATGTTGCACTATTTATACTGCACACTATTTGTACGATCACAATCTACTTTTAGTCCTTACTTTTGTCACACAACCTAACTAGTCCTTTATGGCAGATTGCAAGTAGATTCACTTTGGTTAAGCCTATTGTTTCATGGTGCTCAGTTTAGCTTATATTGTCAAATACCCCAAGGTTCATGTCTCTCACCCTTGTGGTAAAGGAGCAAGGATGGGGTAGAAAGTGGTAATGACGAATTCATCTGCGTCATCACATTGTCAAAGAATCATGCTCCACAGATTGTGGTAGTATTGGTATCTCACCCTCATTCAACGTTCTCAAGCTCTTTTTCTTGGGATAGCGTTCTCTTAATAATGTCCCCCTTAGAGTGTGGTAGTATTGGTGATTTTTTGGGGGTTACTTCCTCTTAATGCGGTTCCGTTCCGATGGTAGTAGTTTTGGGCACTTTCTCTCGCTCCTCGTGTGATACGTTTCCTTGTGGCATTTACTACTGACGTTTGCTTGAAGATGCAATGGCATTGTACATGGTGAGGTGCCCAGGAGTGATTGGGGGACTCTAGGGTATCCCACTTGTAACAAATCCATGGCTTGCATCACATAGCTGGTGGCTTTACCTGGCCCCAGAGTTCCTTAGTCTGCTCCATGGTCTCTCGAAAGTTACACAGTCAAAGATAATCAATTCATATACATGACTTTGATAGTAAAATTGATCAGATCGAACTAATTTTAGTTGAATGCACCTTAAAATGGAGAATACAGACCCAGCCATACAAGAGATTAAATTAACTCAGATCGGCACGTGTTTGAAGGAATAGGTGTGCAATCTTTGGCTCTCCAGATGTTTAGGACTGCAACTCCCATCACGGAAGCCTGCATAGTCAATGATGAGGGATCATTGGAGTCGTAGTGAGCACGCCTGGAGAGCCGCATGCTCTAAAGGATTGCGGGATAAAATGCACTGCAGATTTTCTTCAAACAGTTTTTTTCCCCTCACAATGCCTTCAATAAGGTCTTTTTTTATTTAAAGAATAACTGCAAGAGACATTTTAAACAGATGGCTGCTTATTAATTCCTGTTTAACGTACAATTATTTAAAAATAAATGTAGTTTGATATGTGAGCACATTGAAAATCCTTTGCTGATTAGGAATGTTTCTACAAACAATGTTCGCATCTGACATGTGTTTTCATTATAGGCGATAAAAAATGCAAATAATGTAGCGGCTTAGGCTTACGCTAAAGATTCTAAATTAAATCAATTTTATGATCCGAAGAAGGCACAAAGAGGACTGTCATGGAAAATGAATCATTTCAGTTATTCTGTTATTACCAATTAGACGCAAGCAATATATCCCACGCGGGCCTAGAATATTAAAATCCTCTCTGCTTTCCAATGACCGGGAAAGCGACTTAGAATTTGTTGGCCCCAGTTCATCGATTTTTGCAGCGCAATGCGCATGTGCGGTGTAGAGCGCTTCGGGTTGCTATAGAGAAGATAGCTGGTGATTGTTGCGTAAGAGACGAGAGTGGGTTGCAAAATGGAAGCCGTTGAGCAGGGTCTCTGGGAACTGCCAAGTTTAAGAAGACGGTGGAGCATAGTTAAAGGGGGGACATCCTTCCAGTTCTGGAGCATAGTTAAAGAGGGGATATGTTTCCGGTTCAATGATTTACAGGAACATTACAAAAGGGTATCTGCTAAACAATGTTGCTATATATTCATTTCAGGTAGATATACTGTATTATGAATGTCAATGTATTGCAGTTTTGGATTTTCACATGCAACCACTGAAAGCGCAATGGACATATTGCATACAAAGCCGACGTAACCCTTCTGACAAATAGCAAGGGATGCAAACAGATATTTCTAGTGCCTGGAAGGGAAGGAGGAAGGCCATCATTGATGTTTTTTGGAAATTGACACCTGCCTTCCGTGGAAAAAGGTAAAAGCTGGAGGACAATCTGCCACCTTGCAACCAAAAAATCAGCAAAATCGGCGGAATTACCACCAGCATTCATTCTGCCAAAAACCCCAGGTAGTCCTTTGCACTCCAATAAATGGGGAGTAACACCACCTACCACCAGTTGCAATCCAACGCAAGTTCCGCGGGAACAAGTGCCTGTAACAGTAAACCAGTTTGGTGGTATTTCTGCGGTTTCAGCATAAAATCAAAGAGCATTTTGGGGCGAAAAAAAATAACCACAGATATTTATATTTGTCAAATATGTCTGTGATAAAAGAGTTGAATTAATGCGTCACCAAGGAAATCATTCACACTGGGGTTGGTTCTTGCTTCATGTTTCACAACACTCACCCTAGCATCCAAATGTTTGCCATATTGAACCGTATACACTGATTTGCAGAGTCTGAGTCTTGGATGTGAGGACAGGGTCGTTGTGGCGTTAGTTGTACAGCAGGTGTTTCAAGTCTTTTCTGATGTAATGGGCCTCATTACGAGTCTGGCGGTAGCTGTGCCGCTAAAACCGGCAAGCTGCCGCCGGACTGGGGAATTTTTCCGGCGCCTGCCTTCCCGGAATAACTGGGGGATTACGACCCCGGCGTTCCGGGAAGTCAGGCGCCAGAAAAATGTAAATCCCCATTCCCATAGGACATATATATATATATACTCATATATTCAAGGAAAAAATGTTATCTGCAGGGACGTTAAGGTGAGAACTTAACACAACGAAACAAATGAAATTCAGCTGAAGCCACCTTAACTTTGTGCCGCCTGTTGCGCAGCCTATGACCACAATGATGACCTCACAGATGACTTACAGACTATAGAACCCAACTGCCCTTGTGTTATCTCTACTTAACTTGAACAACCAACACAATTAATTTATCAAATATTGGTTATGTCAGCAACAAAGTCATGCACAATTGACTTAGAGAGAACAGAGGCAATATTTTCTGCAACCACTAATGAACAGCCCTCTACAAAAGAACACTTTTTTAACAATACACAATGTTCACTCGGCCACTTGCTTCCCCAAATCCATATCTGGTTGTACCTTACTGCATGAGATTAATAGCCATTAAATTCTCATATAATACCCCAAATTGTATCGCCAAATAGTTATTTATTTTCCGTATTTCAACAATAAAAAACTTTTTTCTTTTTTTCACAACTCCAATTTCTAGAGAGTTTTTAAATAGTATGCCAAATGACAAAATAAACAACATTAACATACATTATTTCTATGTACATTCAATATCATGTAATATTCAATCATTTAATAATTTTCGAAATTCATCTCTTAACCTGGATCTGTAAACTTCTCACCTCTCTCATAGAGACAAACATCTCAGTCCGTAAAACATTTCACTTTGTCATCATAAAACCCATGCTTATTTTCATACCGCATTCATACCATACCCGACATGTTTCATTCCTTTCACACTTACAAACTACTAACAAGGAAATTCTTCAGGGGTAAAATTTACACCACATTCAATTAAATGTACAGTTGTATTTGTTTTCTTATAGGCCTAATCTCTTGTAGGGATCGGCTTTCAATGGGATCCCGCCACTCCTTTCTTTAAGGTCCAACCTTCTAACGGATACACTGTGGGAAGCAAGTGTGGGATAATCGAATTTTAGTACTCGAGATATCACCCCGGTCGACATTTATATTATGTACAACCTGCTGTATATCAATTATCAGCAGAAGGGTGTCTTCACTTTGACTATCTCCTTCTTTACATCTGTTATTACATCAAATCTCTGCCTTGGTCAACAAACAGGTTTTACATGAACGATTCGTTCTGAGTAAGTATTTATATCACCCAACATTAGAGACCAACATTACAAAAAGCCATGATATTGTCACATATGGTCTAGTCTTCACCTTGCTCTTCTCTGGGTATATCACAGTATTTTAGCCAGTCACTAAAGTAACATGATACATCATTAGATGTCCAAGTGTATCTTTATGTCTTTACCTTTAACAGGCTCACTTCTTCTTTCATGTCATCTTTAGATGGTCCATCTGAGTCTATATTCAACCTCCAGACCCCTCTGATGTTTAAATTGCATAGCTCTCCACCAGGTGGAAGTATCTAGGATCACTTGGGTGCATTCCTATTCGGAAAACATCACATGTTAGCCATAATCATTTTTTTTTAGACTTAATTATTGTTATATTATCAGCTCCTAGCACTATAGACCACCATGCAGTCCTTCAAACTAACCTAGTGATCTTATTTTGTAGGCTCCTGTTCTCTGTATTGATTGACTTCTCTCGTATAGCCTCTCTTTCTTAGTCAGATCGAGTCAGTCTTCTCATCTTGTCTCGGGGTAGAAGCCATCTGTATATCTTTTTCTAAAGCAGAAAGACACATCGGGTACACAATTACACTCCTTTGGGATATTGTTTAACCTAAGCTCTTCCATTCTTACCTTTAGTTCATCTGTCCTTGCCGCCCTGTCCGGGGTTCAGAAACTCTCTTTTCACTGCTCCTCTGTAGCCGTCCACCGTCTTCTCTGCCGAGTTACGTTTCCCTCTCTGTCCGTTATCCGTTTCTTTCCATTTTCATTATTTGTCTTCGCTTTTTATTGAATTAGGCCCCCCACGTGACCATAAAGTCACCTGATCGGGAGGCGGTGTCTCAGTAATCTCTTTTTCTATTTCAATGATGTTGTCACATATTCTGCCTTCGGCCCCCGTTTGACCCAGCCGAGCGTACTCGCTAAATAACCACACCAGCGTGGCACAACCTCGCGCTTCACACGCAGTTCAAGGACGCACTCGTCAATGGCGTTCACCTCGCATGTCTCCCGCTCGGTAAGTTCTATCAATTATGTTTCGTATCTCGAGCCATCAGCGTGGCGCAACCTTCCGCCTCACAAGCCCGACAAAAGCCATTCAACGGCTCAAACTCACCTCTTTTAGCTCCCGCTAGGCGGGTTATGTTGATATGTGTTTTGTTTGTCTAAGGAGGGATCACGGCACATTTGAGCTTTGGAACCATTTTTTCGTGGTTCATAAGTCCCCGTGGGAATGCATACACTTAGCTCTCACTCGATGGGTTATGTTGATATGTATATCATTTATCTAAGGAGGTATAATGGCATGTTAGGGCATTGGAAGCATTTTTCCATGGTTCATGGATCTCTGTGGGGATGCATATACAGCACCAAACACCACTGGTTTGCCTAATTGAATATTATTAGTATGGACAGGAGCTCATGTTACTATATGTAGTCAGAATTGCCTAACTATACAAGCTAAGCTAAAATCTCTATTTCTTAGAACAGACTTATTCTTACTATGGGTTATCTTTCATCCTTAGTCTTCCTAAAGTGCTAAGTGCAACAGCGGGTACCGGGGTTGATTTTTCATTCACTCTTCTCATTAAGCCCCAATTCTGTACTTTTTGTTAGAAAGATCAATTATTTTTCTTTCTGAGCTAGCTTTCTCCTGTCAAGGTTCAAGTCGTTCGTCGGTTTTACCACGTAAACGACAGACCATCTTAGATCTTCTACTTTGTGTATCATCTCTATAAAATGTCCCACAGGGGAGCCGAGTGCACTCTATTTCTTACACAACTCTTGTGCTCTGTGATACGGGTTTTGATTTTTCTTTCCGTCTTCCCTATATATATATATATTTTTAACAGGGGCACCAGATGACATAAACCACAAACACAGAGTTACAATTGGTCAGAACTTTCTGTTTCCATGGGTTCTTCAGACCTAGTTCTATTTCTGTTGTTTTTTTAGTCTGTAGGCAGCAGGCGCAAGATCCACATGGGTAGTGCCCCTCTGGAGCTCGCATCCCCCAGGTTTCTATTAGGGTCAGTTGTGGTTTGATCTGTTTAGTAATATCATTCCGCATAACCTGGTCTTTTATGGATCTACTTCTTCGGAATGCCATCAACGGTCTCTGCAGTGGTACTTTACCTTTCTCAAGAATCCCCCAATTACGATGGATAATTTTTTGGATTCTATTCGAGAGATTACTAAACATATTAACAAACACTAAATTGTCTTTGTTTTTCTCTCTAGGGTTTTGCTCAAGAATTGCCTCTCTGTTATTGTTGTCTGCTCTCTTCATTGCTTTTTTTGTCAGCCTAGTAGGGTAGCCTCTTTTGTGTAGATTAGATCTCAGTTTTTGTGCTCCTTCTTTATAGTCTGCACTGTTGGTACTGTTCTTTTTTAGCCGTAGAAACTGGCCAAAAGGTAAGTTATCACGTGTGTGCCTCAGATGGAAACCTGTATAGTGCAACAGAGAATTATGATCAGTGTATTTTTTATAAGGTTTCACAAAAAGTTCTCCCTTTAGTGGATCCACTTTAATGGTAATATCCAGGTAATTAATCTCTACCTTACTTGTGTTTTCCGTAAATCTCAAGTGTTTGTTTTGTTGATTAATCCAATCAAATAAACTGGTTGCAGCATTTTCTTCTCCTCTCCAGATGATCAGCACGTCATCTATATACCTCTTACATAGCAGTATGTTCTTCTTATTTGGATTAGTCTCGCTATATATGCAGTGTTTTTCAAAAGCCTCCATATACAGGTTCGCAATACTTGGGGCTACAGTGGCTCCCATGGCCATGCCCTGTATTTGTTTATAGAATGAACCATTAAAATCAACAAAGTCATGAACATACAGTTAAACAATTATTACATGATATTCTTGTTTTTTCACAAATTGATTAAAAACATGTAAAAACATGTAAACAACATACACATTACAATAGTATAAAAAAGTGACAAGTGCAGTGCAATACAAAAGTAAAAATCTTGTTAAGACAAAATGCAAAACACCACCTGAATGTAACCAGCTAACTAGGGCCAGTCTATTATGTTACACTTAAACCTCGTTGGACAATGGTAGAATGCCAATCAAGTGCATAGCTATTCTTACTTTATCACACAAGTGTATTTGTGGGTGGATCCTACTCTCAAGTTCCTAAACCAATCTAATGAATTGATATGACACCCTGTTGGATTTTACAGTGGCTACGACAACCAAACAAGTTTCGTTCTAATACCCTTAGGGAAATACATTAGAACTTCTTCAGGGTACCCAACGTCGTGTGAAAAGTCTGCTCAATTTTCAGATATAATCATCTATGCAAACAAGAAGATAAAACAAACAACTCTATTATTAGTGCTGCAATTACTAAAGTAATTTTGCATGTCTACTTTTTTTTTCCATGTAATATGTAACTGTGATCGTAACAACCTCTCTCTGTAACTGTAACATTCCTGTACAGCCATTGTAATTATTGTATCTTCTTGTGAACTTGTGAACTTTTTTACTTGTGAATAATCTGTATATGACTTTGAAACTATGTAAGATAAGTGTCCTGATGACCTCTTTGCATTGTCACTGTACCTTTTCTGCTCTGTCTTTATCTGTAATATCTGTAATATCTGTATCTGTGTTTCTAAACCGTATGCATACTCTGTAACTATGTAAGAGAAGCACCCAGATGCCCCAGGGCTTGGTGCACTCTATAAATAAAGAAACCAAACTAAACTAAACTAAAGTGCAAACCACTATAAGAAAAATAAATAATGTATAGATGGCTCACCGTGACAGAAATCAACTAATCAAAAACACGGCGTGGTTAAAGCGTCTCATGAGTAGACAGCAATCTGTGGAGATAGAACACGACAAGCAGATTAGGGAAACCGTTATACCTAATGTTCAAATCCATTCCAATGCTGAACAGTAACGCATCAGTCTGAAAATGTTCCTTTAATTTACCAACAGAGACCATTCTGTGTACCACAAGTATCAACAGTATATAACTATATTAAGACAAGATGGGCTAAATTGCAATAAGGACAAATGAACCTAAATGATGATCCGATGCAATGTTTAGATAAAAACACAGGAACATCTCACCCCAACTGCTGAGACTGCCATACCAAAACAAGCCCCTGAGTTGGATCCAGTCTTGATTTCTCAATAACTCCACTTTCTAAACACTGCTGCTGTGTACTAGCCGCCTGTGCTTACCTATCAAACTTTCATCATCGAGTAAACGGGAACCGTCACATGTACTTTCTTCCAAGGCGGTGTGTCCCGAACAACTGGTGCTGCATCTTAACTTCGCAGTTAACAATAGTCGTGGTTCATACAAAAAATGTACTACGGATGAAATAAATAACGTATAAACAATGTTGCTAACCACCATGATACAATATTGTGTAGTCGTTCTTTTATATACGAATACCAATAAAGTAACGTCACTCAATCTTAAATGTAGGACTCAACTAGCACAATCACTTACAAAAGACACACAGAAATAAATATACATCTATGTACATGTTTTCACGCATTTCTTTCCTATACAAATATATCCTAATGCTTAGTTGTTCCCTGTTTTAAAGCACTTCTCAGGTCTTTTAGTACACATTTTTCTCACAATAAAAAAAATGAATGTGTATGTATGTTTATTTTAAAACATTTAAATATTTAGAGTTCAAAATGTGTTGCTTTCTATTTATTTCTAAAAAAATGTGTTTGTAAATGTATATATAGATTATATTATAGTTAACATGTCTTAGCTATATTTTGTACAAACAGGATCATTCTAAGGAGTGTACAATGTAGAATTCAGATTTCATCTTTTCCCAACGTACTACAAAGGAAAGTGTCACAAGTATGTTATGCATGTGTAGCTGTTTACTGTTTTAAATAATGTACTCATTGTCATGAACTATTCTAAAATGCTGATATCCCATTTGTAGAAGCATAAGGGTGGACTAAATATGGGCAAATACGTTGAGTTATCTTATGTCTGATGCCATTAGTCAAATCTCATTTGATGCCATTAGTTAAATAATCATTGATGTCTTTATGATGCTATTAGCAATGTCACCAGTGATGTCATCAGTGCTGTTTTAGATGATGGCATTATCACCAGTGATGTCATCTGTGATGTCATCATTGTGGTCATAGGCTACGCAACGGGATGCAAAGTTAAGG
Organism: Ambystoma mexicanum; assembly: GCF_040938575.1. Classification (NCBI taxonomy): domain Eukaryota; kingdom Metazoa; phylum Chordata; class Amphibia; order Caudata; family Ambystomatidae; genus Ambystoma; species Ambystoma mexicanum. Next base: position 155,370,126 of record NC_090938.1, on the reverse strand, counting down.
TGGCTTTAACTGTATTTTATGGTTTTTGTTGCATTATGTTCTCACCTTAAAGTCCCTGCAACTAAAGTTTTTCCTTGAATTTCAAAGGTTTTCTTACAAAGTATTTCTCACCTTAATGTCCTTGCAACTTAGGGCCTGATTCATGGAAGTGTTTTATAATGGTGCAATCCCATAGGAAAACGTTCCATGAATAAGGCCCTAAATCTTTTTCCTAGAATTTCAAGGGTTTTGTTATGCCATAGATTTTTTTAATACTACCAGACCACTAGCCATGGCCTTCGGCCATGGTCAACGGGCATGGCCTCTGGCCATGCCAGCTGTCCATTTTAAAACACTAGCAGACCACTAAATGGTTGGCACAGCCACTCTATTTTTTAAAATACTTGTAACCCATTGCACAAAGACGTTCACCAGTCACAAACTGATTTTGACCTGTTTTGACAGTTGTATTGTAATGTATAAAAGATTGCAGGCTTTGAGAACTCAGAATGTTTTAGGCAACGCACAATAGATTAAATGACTTGCCACGGACCACACACTTTGGTTAAGCAACATGCTCCAAGCCCCTTGTTTGATGGATGGTCTCTTTGCAAATGTTGTGATACGTTGCACAACCCCAACTAACCACATTTAAGCAGAACAGAAAAGGCAAAAACATAACCGGCTGCTTGAATAAAATATGCCCAGTTACTTTTGCCCCCATAGAAAATATCAAAAGCTGTCGTGCATTAATATACACACAGTAAGTGACCATATATCTTAAAGTGAAATATACAAATGTCATTCAAATGACCTTCCCTTTAGAAGAAAGCGTGCAAGACAAAATAGCATTGGACTTTAAAAATAAAAATCATTAACAACAGAAACATAACCTGAGAGAGGAAATGTTTCAATAAATATGCTGGCAAAGTAATAAAGGTGCTCACCTTTTAAACCCAGCAAGATGTCGTGAAATTTTCCCTGGAAAACAAAATCCTAATATGAAACAAGTGCTTATGGTCTGCACTGGGAACATGACAACCTAACTAAAATCCTGGCAGCCAAATACTTGAGCAGGTTTGCCAACCTCAAAAAAAAAAACAAGGGCTTGTGTTCACCCTCTGAACAAAAGTTACGCTTGTCACCCACATGTATCCTTTACTTGTGCCCTGACAAACAGCCACAATCAGGGGCAAATAACTACACCAGTGTCCAGGATTGCAAACTCTTTTGCCACATCATGGGCAAATACTCATGACTTACTTGCCCTCTCATTTCCCCTCCTCACCCAAATGTCTGGCTTTCAACAATACTCTGCTTTATAAAGATAACTTGAAAAAGAACACATGCCATATTGTTACTCAATGCAGATTTTCAGCACGATTACTGCACAATAATACTGCCGGCGATAATTGCAAAGAAAATTCCCCATTGGACCCAGTGGGGAGTGGGGAATAACGTTTACCGGCCAACCTGTGATCTGGCAGTAATACAGCCAGATGCATGGGTGGTAACGCAAATAAAGTTGGGCGGTATCCCAGCCTGGATACCACCAACTCGTGATGGGGCCCTGTATATCCTATTAGGTTGCAAACTTTTGTCATAAATTCAGAAATGTAGGACCCGTACATTGTCCTTAAAATCAAGCAATAACTAAAAACAATAAACGATAGATGAATAAATGAGACATATAATGAACTTATTCAATAGCGTCACATGCTCATTAGCTCCAGCATTTGGGCTTATAAAAAAAAATAGATTTTGTAAAACACACACACCAGGAAATACTGTTTGAAATGCCTCTGTGCATTTAGGAACAGTCCAGTGACCAGACAAAACAAATAAAAAACATACATTGAATAAATAAAATCAGTGAATAAATAACCAATGCGGTGCACTCAGGACTGTTCACCGGATATGACAAAAAACACTGCTGAAGAGATCAAAACCGGGCAGTGGGTTGATGGAGGGGTTTTCCACTTGATGAAGGGATCACCAGTCTCAAACCCTGGTTCCCAATCTCTTGTGGCTACACCAGACAGGTGACTTATGAGCTTCAAAGGGCACCTGCGTCACACTCCCCTCCTCACTGCGCATGCAGGTGCTTTCACCCTCATTGAATGACAAGGCACCACTGTGTGGGGAAATAATTAACCGTTTTATGGATGGCTGCATGTGGTATGCATCAAAGATAAATTGGGGTAAAAATAGGGGTAACATGCTTTAGTGAGATGTCTGGTTCAATCCATAGAAAGGAGGAAAATGTGCAAACGTCTCTATAAAGTGGTGTATGTTGATCTGTTAGACATCCACATGCAGTGCTGTAAGTGGGGTGGTAAACCGAGCAGGGCTCCGGTTAGGGGGTGTGGCCTAAGAACAATTACTTAGGCCATGCCCCACACCAAGCGCCCCCCCCCACCCTTGCATTCAAGGAGTCGTAGTTAAAGAAATGCCTCCGGGGGGCGCTGACCCTCTCAGGCAACCCTTTAACCAAACGGCTCCTTGAATGCAATGGGCTGCCTGCTGCGTGATCTCTTTATTCCAAAACAGGAGGAGGGCTGGGTTGGCCAGCCTTTGCTTTTGTTCTGAGTAAAGAGCTAACATGCAGTGGAAGCCCTTTAACCAAGCATGGTAAATGGGCTTCCTGCTGCAGGTTACTCTTTACTCAGAAACAAAAGGAGAGGCTGCCCAACCCAGCCTGCCTCCTGTTTCTGAAGAGACTTTGTGCAGCAGGTTTAGCCAAAGTGCTACTTGATTACACGGTTAACTTCAGGTGTCAGCATTTTGGATTAGAAAAAAGAAAAGGCAATGACTTTTTTTTTTCTATTCCGAAATGTTGACACCTTCAGGCAGCTGTGTAAACGTACAGCGCTTGGCTAAACCGCTGCCTGAGTGGTCAGTGTGACTGGGACTAGGCTGGGTGTCCCCGTCAGGGTCCTGGCTCGGTAGCCCATCCCAAAGACTGCCGGGCCTTGTATCCTGGCTAGCCCTGGCCCACTTAAAGCCCTGTCCACATGACGTCATTGTATATTAGCAGTGTGGCTACCATATCCTTGGCTTTCATTATTTCTTCAATTGCATTCTTAGAATTGCAGTCTTGGGTCGCTCACTTCAATTGAACAACATGTGCTGAAGCAAAACTGAAGTAAAAGCAAACCATGACTGGAGTATAATGTCCTCAATGGCACGGAGTCATCATTAATTACATGTTAGTATTAAGATGTTAGCATTTAGAGCTACTTTATAAGTGCCTGGTTGGGGTGCAGGTGGTGTGTATGTATGTATGTTCGTGTCTGTGTGTTTGTGCACGGGTGTGTGATGCAGTGTACTGTGCACTTGCGTGTGTGCAAGGGAATAAGTGTGTGCCGCTATAGTGAGTTATTCTTCCTTCAGGTCCAAAGGAGGCTATTGGATGTCGTGATTTGGAGGGAGGTGGTGAGGTGATGTCTGCACGCTCTGCTCAGGAAGTAGGTTAAGACTCGAGTACAATTCTTCGCCAGCTGCATTCCATCTTCTGCGCGTGTTTGTGCCGCTCGCGCCTCCACCCTCGGGATCCTTCAACCTACTTTTCCTGGTTCTCATTGTTAAAAGGGCACAAAAAAAACAAGATTAATTAATTCTGAGCAGAAAACTGCCGGGATAAAGCCGGAGTAAGTATCGCTGCGCGCCCCTGCGTGTGACAGGAGTCCTCCCACAGGGGCCTGGGACGCTGACAGCTCCGCCATAAGTCTCAGACACTGGTACTGAGCGCAACGCTGCGCGCGCTTGCGCATTCACAGCACGCGGCCCTGCCCGCGCGCCAGCGGAGAACCCTCTGCAGTCATCCAGTGGTATTTTAGTCCCATAGCCGGCGTGAAGGCAGCGTGCCTCTGGAGGTCTGGGCTGCGCTGCAACCTGGCAGTGGCTATGACTGAGAGATCAAAAGCGATCTCCGTATACCTACATGCTTCATTCCATTCGGGGGAGGTCCAGTCCTGGCTTTGACTTTGAATTCTGGGATTTCGAGTCCTGAATTTATAATGGCGAAATCTAGGACTACACAGCCAGGAATTAAAAATTAAAACCAGGACTGGATTAGCATCTCCCAAATGTATTCAATAATCTTGGAATGTATGTATGCTTTTATACGGCAACCCGTATTGTACAGAATAAAGTGTATCGAACAAGCCTGATGCCATAGAATGCACAAGACTGTGTGCCAAGTGCTTTATAAAAGCTTGAGCAAGTTTACTTGTAAAATCCTTACAATTAAATTGATGGGGTGGGAGGAGGGTCCGGGGGGTGTCGTTGTCAGGGAGCCACCTGCCAGACGGAGGTTGTGTAGTGGCCAAGACCTGCAATGGTAAACCTCCCACACTGCCATAACCTTCAGGAATACCTCAAAGGCAGAGATTTACTAAGGAACCCCTTACATGTATCCCCGGCTCACCCTTGGGTAGCGTGGCCAGAACACGAAGTCTCCTCAGGTGCAGGTATTGGGTTGGACCATGAAGGGCAATTAAGGTATGGCAACACATAATGGAAGTTTCAAAGCAAGGGTAGGAAACATAGATTCAGTTGGGAATCTAATCATAATCAATTAATACAGATGTAATTTTATGTTATATGCTTTTATACTGTGCCAAAACAGTCACGATAGTAGGATTGGAGCCAGTGATTTAAATAGGGTAAGAAATTAAGGAGGGGCCTCATTTGGGGGCGTGGCTTCCGTGTTGGGCGTTTCCTGAAAAGTGCACAGACCATAGTAAGGTGTGCATACACATATATAAATGTATGTAAGCATTTGTATATTTGCATGTATAACTTACTATGTTTTGTGTACTTTTCAAACCATCTTTTTTAAACATAAAAATCCGTAACATATTTCTATGTTTATAAAGGATGGCTTGAAAAGTACATAATTCAAGGCATCTTTTATAAATCTTTCCAGATCACTGAGCCTCGGGCGTCTTTGACCCTCGAGGAACCTGAGGTTCCCCAGGTTCTCTGAGGGTCGGTGACCTGGAGAGGGGAAACAAAGGGACCATAACTTCCTCGCATGAGGGTCACAAGAGGAAGTTACAGTGACTGACAGAAGTGCCAGCCAGCACAGCACTGCTGAAACTGCAACTTCCAAATTTCAGCGATGCTGTGGCTGGCTGGCAGTCACAGCTTGCTTGACATTAAAATGGCAGACGAACATCCCGTTGCGGAGACGGCCGTAGCAAGATAATTTGTCCCGCCATGTTGTGGTGGAACCGGGGCCCCCGACAGGACCCTGGCTCAGCCCTACTTTTTGGAGACTGCCGGGACCCCGCCTGGCTGGCCCCGGCCCACTTAAAGAACTGATCAGCGTGCATGGGCTTTTCAGTGGGGGGGACATACTTTGCACCTACCAGGGGCATTCATACCTTAGTCTTTGGAAGGAAATAAACGAGTGATCGAAAGATAAAAGGATGGGAACATTCGAAGTAGATGCTTTGTGATAGCAAGGGTGCCTGTCATTCCAATACCGTGGACCATATGCAGTAAGCCCGAATCAGGAGACGGAAAACTCATTGAGATTTAAACGTAATAATGTTATTTCAGTCCGAAAACCCTGTACTAACACGACTCTGTTGCCGATACTAAGACAAAAAGAATAGTTCAAAGGGTCCACTCCAAGATTGTTCCATGTGAAAATGTACCCAACAAAAAGACAGTCATTACAAAAAGTCACCGGAAAAAAGCTGTGGTGATGACGCTGTAATTTTTGCATTTTGCAATTTGCATTTTTGCATTTCTGCATTTTGTGTTGTATTTTCTATGTATTCTATGAAATGGAAGCGTGGGACACACCCGCAACCCCCAAACCCATTATACGTTCAAGGGGAGCATTTAATGGGACTCAGCAACTTTATGTTTAACAAGACAGCCTTTTACCAGCGATCTTTTGTAATGAGTGTCTTTTTGTTGGGGACATTTTCACTGGATACGCCCCAGGATGTTGTACAAAATAAACTCTGGCCACCCTCAATGGTGTAACACAAAATGAGGGCCCCCCCTGAAAGCCCTGCTGAGGGCCCCCCAACTCTGCTGGGCATGGGAAGCATGTGGCTGCGGGGGCCTCCGTAAAGCCAGTGCCTGCCCTCCAGAAACCTCGCCAGATCTTAGTCCTACCAATACAAAGGAGAAGAATCAATCACGTAAGGGCCGTTTGCCGAAATGCTCTATTCTTAGCTGGTTTCTGGCCTGCCATAGACTGTCGGATAAGACAAGGGTTATATTGCCCTAAGCAGGATTCCATTACCAGCCAATGTTTCTGGGCCTTTCGCCTGATCCACAGTTCCAACACAAATGTTCAATAAGTCTTCTTGGGGCTTCCCACCTGGTGTACATAATGAAGTAGTGGATGTCTCTAGGCCTCCTGTGTTGTTACTCAGTTTAAGTCCTGTACAAATCAAAATCCTCTCTAATGTTCTTAGAAAGCTGGGCCTCGTCCGGCTTACTCAAAACTCTGTTGGTTCCCACTCCTCCCTAGGGTTTCGGGTTGCACACCCCTCTGGAGGTGATCTGATGGCGGCCCAATCTGGGCCTGGATGTATACACTTCATGCCCTGGGGATTCGGGTTTCACACCCCCTTGTTGGGTATCTGGTCTCTCAGCCCCATGTAGCCTGTTTGGTCTTTCAGCCGCCTTGGGCTCTTCAACTTCTTACGCCAACATTCAATAAGTCTCCTCATCAGTCTTGGTTCAGAACCCCTATGTCTCCTACCCCTCTCTAGGGTCTTGGGTTCCACCCACTCTATTGAATTTCATCTGATGATGTCCCACTCTGAGCCCAATGGATACTTTTCCCACCCTGTGATCTCGGCTTTCACACCCCCCTTGTGGGATTCTAGTCTCTCAACCATGTTTTGGCTGTTTGGTCTCCCCAGCTCCCTTGGGCTCTTCATCTTCTCTCCGAGGGTCAGTGACCTGGGGAGGGGAAACAAAGGGACCATAACTTCCTTGCGTGAGGGTCACAAGAGGAAGTTACAGTGACTGACGGAAGTGCCAGCTAGCACAGCGTCACTTAAACTGCAACTTCCAGTTGCCTGGAGTATATATATATATTCGTGCCCTAGTTTGGGATGTCTGGTGCCTCAGCCCCTCTTGGGCTCTTTAGCTTTTCACCCCAGATTGGGACATATGCGGACCTATGCGCCCTACTCCGGGTTCCATGAACACACTAATTACCTGGATTGCTACATTTGCATTCCTCAGGAAAGGCGGCAGCATGGTACCGGCTTCCCTTCTGTGTTCTGTGTCAGTCCAAGGGCTTCGGTAGTCCCCGCCGGTTCGAGATGGGACTTCGGCATCGACTCCAGGCAGTCGACCACCGTTCCTCCAGTCATGCCTCTTCTCTTGTCATTGGGGCAGAGCATCTCCAGCCTGGGTTCGTGGGCTTACTTGCTCCTCCATGATCCACGTTATCTGCGTGGGACTTCTCCCTGACTCTGCCTCAAAGGGGGCGGGGGTGGGATGGGCCCTCCTCTGCGACTCGGCTCTGCAGGCTTGCGTGCCTCTCCAGTGCTTTCCCGTTCTTGGTCTCACAGGTCTTTTATGTTTCTCGCTGGGATGACACAGAACAGCCCATTGGTCCTGCATTTTATACAGTGAGGGTAACAGTAAAGGGTCAGAAACAGTACTATCTACATCTGTATGAACATTCCCGTAGTTGTTTGTTGGGTATTACTACAAAACATCACAGGCGATTACTGCGAGGTCGATAACCTTGAATCTAAAACAAGATTACACACCAAAATAGATCGGAGGTTGGGGTATTAATTAAAATGGGGTGGATATGTGGGCTTTGGGGGGTCTTCCCATATTTAAAATAGCTAAAACGGATTGTTTTAGATTCAAGGTTTTCGACCTCGCAGCAAAAAAAATGGTTGTTTTCACCCCAAACTCTTTGTTGTAATCCCGATATAGACAATAAAAACCTTTGCTTCCTGGGACAAGGGAGGATAACACATAGCCCTGACAAGGGACGGCCCCTCCTACAAGAGGGGAGGTCAGGGGGACACCCCACTGGGGTCCCGCTTGCCTTGTCACCTGGAGGCATAGCGGGCTCACCTCCCTGATCCCAAAGGGAGTGGCTCCCCATTGGGAAGAGTGGACGATATCCCTGGATGTGTCACACATAATTCTGCAACACGGAGGCAAAGTCCTGACATGTTGTGGTAACTGGCGTTTCTTTCCAAGCCAGATTCAGAGACTTGTAAATTACTACACAATGTAATGTTGGGTGGATGAGGGGCTCAGGAGGGTATTAGGGAAACATTGGCAGTGTGTTGGCTTATTTGCCCTGCCAGCTCTACACTTTGTACCCTTGGTTAAACTCCAGAATGCTAATTCTGTGATTGCCAACCTGAGCCAAGGGTGGCCTATTCAAGAATAGACTGTCTAAACCGTTGAATGTTGTTGGTAACAGAACGTAAGGAAACAGAGTGGGTAAACCAGCACAGTACAATTGAAAAAGCCTGGCACGTTAATATTAAAATGGTTATTATTAAGTATTGGATTTGATAGTTCATTTTAGAACACAGTGAGACACCTGCAAGCAGGTTATGAATGTTTCCTGTTACAATGTATAGCCTGAGCTCCCTGTTCAGTTTGTGTGAGACAGACAGGGTAGGCAGGGAGGAAGGGGCCAGATGTCTGTCCTTCTGTGTATAGTGAGAGTCTGGCACCCTTCTGTTATGATAGGTCACTGTGCTTAGACTGTTACCATAATGCTATTAGCATGCGTTATTACTTGCGCAATATTACAAATCAATGCGGGAATTAGAATATAAGGAGTATACACGATACACACTCTAAACATGCCTGTGCCTACTGGAGGTCCTCGGGTTGCCTTGCCTCTCCACACAGGCTGGTTGGGCTGGCAAGGTTCTCTGGCTGAATTGCTGCATTAATGTATCCCTTTGGCCATAACAACTTGCCATGAAGGTGTACAAATATAAAACAAGTGACATGTTAAATAAAATGAATATACAAGTAACAACAGAAATATACAAAGCACAACCTTGGATAGCGAAATCTCTTTGCTGGATTTCACTAGAGTAAGAATCCATGCTTGCGCTTTCATTCCTTCTCTTGGTGAGGAAGGATAGCTCAGAGGCAAGGCGTTTGTCTTCGAAGCAAGACATCACAGGGCAACATAGCTTCGGATCCCCGTCCCGCGCTTGTTAAGCGCATTATAAATGAGCAATTATACATTGTACACTTAAGCAGAGGAGTCAGAGTGAAGTGCTCCAGGCTAGATGTCTCTGTTGGTCCGCAGGCGCCTTGTCTAGGTGCGTAGTTTTCTTTCTTCCAGAATTACGGTACAAACATGAATTACGTATTCTCATTAAGATCACAATTAGACATGCACTCAGATGCCATATACATGGTTAAACTCAGCTGGAGGTGTGCGTGGTGCCTGTGAGGTGAGGCTGAGGGCCCCTCGGTACTGGATATAAAGTAGTAGAGTTAATTCCTGAATACCTGAAGAAGCCAAGAAGATATTTTAGAGAAGTGATATGTATGGAATTGCTTATACCTTGTTCTCACTGGTATGTTTTTCAATTGTAACTTTTGGAAAAATTATTAAATAAAGTTGAGGAAAAAAAAAAAGAAGATACTAAAAGAAGACGAATGATGATGTCACAAGAACCCGGACTGACTCAAATATAGAAGATATGACGACCTGTGAATGATGAAAAGAGACAAAACACCATGGATAAATGACATCCCGAATCTAAAGTGAAATAAGTGATGTCAAATGTTAGAAACGTATGCCATGAGCGTGATGAAGATATTCAACCAGCTTATACGTGTACATATGCACAGTAACCGCAAGAAGCTAAGAAACTCGTGAGGCTGCTTAAGCTTAGTAGTAGGATAGATTGCGGCAAGCGCCATCTATACATATATACCTCAGAAGGAGCACTTTACACAAGTATACTTCCAATATGCACAAGAGCAGAAACAACCAAAGGTTATTAAAGGTCTCATCCGAGTTGTGGAGTACACTCGAAAACATTTTTTGGACCAGGGCATTGCATCTTCCTAAAGGTTGTCCTACATGTAATATAAGATTCGAACTGGGTTTGACATCCATCCAAGCGAGGGTGTGCGCTATTGCTATGTAGAAAGACCCAGATCTTAAACCCGGTCCCCCAATTCAAAATCTTACACAAGCCGGACAAGGACCCGGAATACACAATTCTCTCGAAATGGGATCAAACATGTACAGAAATCCTTGAGGCAAACAACATAAAGATTGCAACTTTATTTGAAAATCCCGATAAGGCAAAATCAAAATTATGGAGCTTGGACTGGCATCAAACCTGCGTCGACAGGAGATGTTCTCGATTTATAAAAGATGCACCACCCGAAGCAAGAGAGCAGGACAAATTACAACCATATTTGACACAATCTCCAGACCAGATCTCGAGAATTTTATATTTGCATTTTCGTTTAAACCTCTTTTTGACTAAAGATCAAACAAGCACTTGGGCATCCAAAGAAACCTCTGATCTTATGTGTCGTTTCTGTGAACATTCTATAGAAAATTTAAAACACTTGATCTTGTTTTGCCCAAAGTTCCACTCACTACGAACAAAATTGTTCAGACCTCTCTTTGAGGCCCGTCGAACTTATTCAGCCAATGATTTGTGGGAAGCTGTGTTTGACGGTTCCAATCGCAGAGTCTTGTTTGGTCTAGTTCTGTTTTTGAAAGACCTAAATCTCAACTTGGCTGAACCGAATCCCACACCAGTAAGGAACTGTTGCGTTGAACACCAACAATAAGTGGTGTGGGTTCGTATGGAATAATGTAACTGCGATGGTTTAATATTTCTTTTTTCTTGTTTTTCTTTTAAAGGTTTTCTTTTGTAAACCGAATAAAAAAAATAAAAAAAAATAAGGGTCTCAAGAGAAGAGCCTTGCAGCAAGCAAATTAAGAATTAATGACAGAGAACAACTCAGACGAAGACAAGTTGTGCCAAGAAGCCAAGGTCGTATCGGCTGAAATAGACCCACTGTAGATACAATTAATGAAGAGAAGAACAGAGTATCCTATTCTGAAAGGTCAAGATAAATGGCAGATGGCTGGCATAATTAAATTAAATACACAAATTGCATGAAGAATAAGACAATTTCACGGTGTCGAAATCACGTGACCGAGCAAGCAGAAGGGATGAAACTTTAACACCTACCCATGGACTTGTGCCATGCCCAGACGCCTTAACCTTTCCAGACCAAGAAGCAGTCTCAAGGCCAAAATACAAAGAAATAATTGACACATGACCACTGAAGTGATGATTGATTGTTGCAATAATTGGAGGGAGGCTGGGGGTGCAAACAAACTCCCTGCACCTGGACGGCAATTCTGCACGCTGCTAAGCTAGTGGAAAAGTATGAGTGGGGTTGATGCCAACCCAATCATAGTGGACCAAGTAATCTAAGGTCCTATAGTTAACAGAACCAATGAGACGTCGTACTTTTAGTGACGTCTACAGTAGCCCTTTTGATGAAGGGCTTAGATGCCCCACCTGACAATGTTTATCCAATCCCCTCACTTCGTTACCATATACAGATATAGCACCTATATTAAAGTTACCTTCTTAGAACCAATCAAGTTGCATGCTAAGTTATGAGATATTACATGTCAGTGATGACGAGTTTTTAGTATAAATTATGTGTTTTTTATGAAATTAAGTGGAGTTGAAGCAAGAAGGAAGATGGAGCAATTGCTGATATTCATAAACTCCCCGTTTTTTATGCTTGTCATTAAACGGACTCCCTTTGCCAAACTATCGAGTTGTCATTATTGATTTGATGCGAGAGTATTAATCTGCATTCCCGTCCATCTCAAGGGTGCTGCTACTCATCTTAAAGTACTGTTGGGGCACCCCCAGATCTATGGGCCGGCTGGGGTCCTAATGTAAAATGTCTTTATGGATGCCATGTTAATATTCTTCTCAAATGAATTTGCTTCATGTCTAATGCATGCACATGTAATGTTGCAACATTAGTTTGGTTTTACTCGAGCCATCTTCAGCTTATATTGTGTTCATCTCCTGTTGTACCTTCCAGGGATATGTACAGTACACTTGTCTAATTTCATAACGCTTCTCGCCTGGGAGTTAGTGGACCCGGGGAGCGACATTAGATATGGATGACGTATTTATCTGGCTCTCAACATTCCACTCTCTGGTCAAATCTTTGACCACACCCTTATTTAGGCCCTCCACAGTAAAGTGCTCTGTGGGTATCCATACTATTGTCACTCCCCTCAGGGTGGCTGTATGTCTGACATGTTCATCCACAATGCAGGTCATAGTGCTTTGTGTAATTGTGAGGGTCCTGAGGATAAGTATACATTGATCCTGGAGCGGCAATAGTACTTTGCAATGCATAGGTATGAGGCAGTTCATCTGTTTGGATATACTCTTGCACGTGAGCATCCAAGTTTATTACTATTTCCATTCCAACTGCACCTTTGGCAGCTTTTTTGCAACCGTTTATTGCTATTCTTAGAATGCAGAAAGCCAGTAGTACAAATAGTACTATGGCTATTAATATTTTGAATGCAGTAGCTAGCCAGGTGGGTATCAGGAGAAAATGCAGCTAAACCAAGCATCATTTTCAATCTTTTCCACCTCCTCCATCATTTTTGTGTGTAGTTCTGTCAAGGTGGCTATAGCCTCTGTGAGGGTTTCATTTTCCTATTGTGGGTGGGTGTATGTGCAGCAAGAAAGCCTAATTTATGCACACATGCCACCCTCCATGACTGTAATCAGATCGAGAACTTACCTGTTATGGAGGTCATGAGTCTTTTGCCCTCAGCTCTTCTTTTATGACATTAAAGCCTTTCACGGTTGCATTTATTGTTTGCAACATTTCCCATCTAGTTATTTGTAACCACTTTGTGTTTGTAAATGCCTGCAAACTTTGAGTAAAGAAGGACATACAAAATATTGCCGTCCTGCTGAATAATTTACGTTCATATGGTATGTCATCATAGGCCTGTTAGGATTTAGTTAAACAATAATTTTAAATTTTTCTGCGTTTTAGTGTGAAAGCCCTTTAATTCCTTAGATGTGCATTAATTTGATGGAAATCAACAATTTATACTTCATTCTGAGGTATTACTAGAGCAGGTGCCTCCCCCGTTTGGAGGGACCTGCATATAGGCTTTTGAACCACAGGACCAGTAGTGGTCCATGAGTACGGCAGTGCCAAATTTCATACCTGGTAAAGCCATTATACGTTTGCAACCCTCATTCTCATTTGCCAAATTTAACTGTTCCTTTATTTCTGAAATATAACCTAGGTGCTTTCATATTAGTTATGTATCAGTGTCCGGTTTAATCTTCCACACATGTTATGAGTTTGGCTGTTTGTTTCCATTCTTCACGACAGACTTTATCTGCATTTCCTATCACATCTATGCATGCAGATACCACTGCCTCTGCTCTGCATCCCATTACTCTGTCAACCCATTCCCTTGAGAAGAATACTTTTCCAGTTATTCACAGTTGCGGCCTATTGAAACAATAATGCATCGGCCTTCCTTGGGCATCCCTGCATTTTAACATTAAATGAGCCACTAGCTGTATGTCGCCTGTGAATGGACCGGTCGGGGTATATTTTAGCACCTTGCTCGGAGGTGCTTTATCTATCAGGCATGCTTCAACATTATACATCATGTGTTTCTCCTTTATATCGTTATCTACATATGAGAAGTCTGCTGATGTCGCATATTTTATAGCAGCTGATTGCCCTTCAAATTTTTCTCATCAGGCATAGTGTAAGGTCTATCAAGCAACATCTCTTTTTGGGGTATGCATATTCTAGAGGCAGGCATGGAATAGGGTATAAGGGAACACACGAAAAAAACTCTCAGCAGACGTCTCTCTCACAACACTTCTCATGTGCTGATACCACATATTGTTAGTAACATGGACCGACTCATCAATATGTTTAGTCATGTGCATTGTGTTGTCTAGCACATTTCTCTTTAGTCTTTTCATCTCTGTGTTTACTATCGGGAATTCCTTTGTTGCCATTTCACTTGCCATTGTAACAGTAGTTATATACCTTATACTGGCCTAGCTACATTGTAACAGACCAATTCCCTTAATGCCATACGAATTATAAATTAAAGGTTACACAATGTAAAATAAATGCTGCTATAAGATTAATTGTTACCGTAAGCAAATAATTGGAAGTGTTATGTCTTCTTAGTGCCAAAACCGAAAATCTAACAGTATTGAATGATCCCATTGTTTTCACCAGTGGAAACTTCTTTTTAGCCTCTTTGAGCAGTAATTATTCACAGAACAAATTGTGTTAGGATTGCAATAAACCTTCTTTAAAAAATAAAATAGGCTTTTATATTAAACAACAATATGGTGAGGCATATATTCCATGTTCCTAAAAAGGGGAATAAGTGTCCATGAAATAGTCTAAGAACAAGAACAAATATATTTCTTATAGGTAACATTTGTTATTATCTTTTTAGTGTGGAAATATTCACTCTTTATTCCAAAAAAGAATTGTTGAAAAAAATAATGAACTGCCTTTTTTGTATATCTATAAAGAAATGATGTCTTATTCTATGTGTTGCGGATTGATTCTTGTCACAGACCTCATCTGGACTCTTCTCTATTCCTCTTTGCCTTGGTGCTCAACGTTGGCAGGCAGGGGGGTCTCTCCTTTGTAGAGTTTTACATTCCTGAGGTGCAGCCAGCTAAGCCATCCTTGAAGCTTCACTGCTGTTGGTGTAACCCCTTCTGCTATGAACGATCCATCAAAATAGAGCTTGTGCCTCTGTCTTGTAAACTTTCTGCAAAGTACCTTGTCTCCAGGAGACAAAACTAATGGCTTGAGCAAGGCTTCCGGATCAACTTGTTCATTTGCTTCATCAATCTTCTTGGTCTACCCATTCCGCACTCAAAGCTGCCGAGACATACATTTAAGACTCTGCATCATACCATCAAAATAACCATTCATATTTTGCCCTAACACAGTAGCTACATTCTTTGCATCAGGGTGAGCCTGAGTGGGAGGAACAAGGGTTGTGTGTATTTTGTGTCCAGTCACCAGCTCATGTGGAGTCAGGTGATGGTCAGAGCTGGGCTGATTGCATAATGCAAACAGGTCTAAAGGAAGACAATGGAAGGAACCTTTTTTCAGTGTCTCTTTTAGCTTGGCATTCCACTCTTTTAGGATGTCATTGAGGCATTCACAGATGCTGTTTGCGTATGGGTGGTAAGTGGGCGAGCATGTATTTGTAATACCCTGCTCGATAGTGATGTGCTCAAACACCTTATTTACTAAAATGCAGTCCATTGTCGGACTGGAGCATTTTGCACACTCCACATCTTGGAAATATGTCACATACAAGGGACTTCACAGCACATGTAGCATCCAGATGTGTGCATGAACCTGCTTCGATCCACTGCGAAAAGGGACATTCGACTACTAACATATACATGTAGCTGTTATAAGGGGATATTGCTCCTCTCACTGTTTTCAAAGTATGGTCAGTGGTATATTTACGGCACATCAAGCAATTTACAACGAAATCTGCAACATGCTCTGAAAAATTTTGGACGAACCACTCCTTCAAAATCAGCGCTATTTTGATGTGTTTGCTAGCTGATGTAGTTGGTCTAATGCTACTTTAAGCAGCCCTAAAAGCATGCCAGCAGCCACATTGCATTCGTGGGCGTTTCCATAAATCTTCTCTTGTGGTGGTGCTCTTCCCTGCAATTCAGGTATTTGTGCTCTCGGTAGCATATTAAAACCTTCCTTCATCACCATGTTGCGTACATTTGTGTATTTGTTCAGTGCAGTCGCAATGTCAGATATTTCATGAAAATATTTCCATATCTTTTTGCTTCTATATTGGCAGCCTTGTTATTGTGAGAAATCAAATCTGCACCTCTGGTATGTGCTACACACTTCACTACAGCGATGGCCGATGGGAGCAGGAGTGCGTCTATGAGCCTGTCCAATAGTGGCGTATGATGCACTGGTGTGCAGTCTGCGCGTAAGAAGCCGCTCCTCTTCCGAACTAACAGTCCTGCGTGTACAGTTGGAGTCACATAGGTGGAGTCGGAATATACCATTACTGCCTCATCTTCATGAGCTTCAAGTGCCGAAATGAGCGCTACCAATTCTGCTGCTTGTGATGAGAAATACACTGGCAATCTCGCACTTGTCACTGTCTCAAAGCTGCCATTCAGGTTTGCTTTTATTCCTGTTGTCCCGCGTTGTTGTTCGCCAGTGCTCTGGTCTATTGACAATGACCCGTCAATGAAGAGAATCACCCCTCTTCCTGGAGCATTTTCTTTAATAATATATGTTTTCACCTTGCTGTATTCCGAGACTTTCCTGTTTTCTGAATCTTGCAGCATTTGACCTTACTGTGTCCCAAGACCTGTTGCCTGCTAGATGGACAGCCTTTGACCATCCCTCTACTGGATTGTCCTGGATTGCGCGTTTTTCTTTTTCTATTTGTGTGCTCATGGATTGAACTTGTGTGATTCTTGTTCGTCTGTCTAAATTAGACGGTGCCTTATTTCTGGAAATTATACCTTACAACCCTTGTACGGTCTGGACACTGCGTTATATGGACTTTGCCCTGGTTCTGATCCATTTTGGTCACCCTCTAGCCTGGCTTCTGTTAGACCTATCCAAGGTTCTGTGTTAGAGCAACAAAATGTTCTGTTGGTCTTATTAGATAGAGGTAGACGTGCTATTTACCTTTTATCCATCTAAAGTGTTTAATGAGAAGAACATGAAATGTACTAAATATGATACGAAATCTGCGTGTACATAGGTTTTTCTCTTAGAATGTCACCTGATGATACACTTATGCATCAATCTGTTTCTGCTTTGTTTGATTGTATAACGTAACTCCTGTACTACTTATGGGTCTATGCAATTTCTGTTTGTTTGTTTAAAAGTGAACATTTGACTGAGGGGAATAAATAAAAAATACTCCCAGTTTCATATTAACTAAGTGCTCGTGGTATACTTTTTTCTCCTTGGTGCTCTCCCATCTTTCCCCTGGATATGTACAAATAAGAGATATAACAGGGGATCAGATACACATCAAATTTTATTTGCATCCCAACAAATTGCAATTAGCTTTGACTGTTCCAGTCAGGACAACCCCCCATGTGTTCTTCTGGTTCTGCCCTTGCCTTCCTGCATTTACACTACCTCCTCTCCTTCAAAGGACGTTCGGTATATTCTCCTTGTTGCTACGGCAGGTAACTACTCTTCTTAAGGAGAGTAACAGAAGGAAGGGGTGAGACTCTTATTATTTACCCCTATACCTTTTCCTGTTTGGATCATGGACGGCAACTCCTGAATGTGTTCCCAGCCCTTTTGTCTGACAAACTAGCCTAGCATGTGACATCTTTTGGACGGCTGGTGGGTCAGGAAAAAAGTCCTACTGTACCGGAGCTCTATTGAGTCTTAAGTGGTCTCTATCTCTAAACCAGCTTGCAGGTTACGACACTATTTCAATACATCAATACAGATTCTTAGGTTTAGAATGTATGCTCTCGTTTCATTTATTTTCATGCATTGCCTTCAATTAGGAAAGAACAATTTCATGTTTTGCAGGAGTACAGGATGGAGTAGTGCCTGAATGCCTACTCAGCTGTACACTACTACTAGACCAGCAGTGACCCCCAATCAAAGAGATAAAAACAGACACAGCCCAATGGGTATACCTTCCTCACATTTTGTGGTAACTTGAGCTCAATGAGGCCTTTGATACGTTGCGGTTCCAAGGAACCAACAGGTTTGAATCAATGTTTGAGTCGGGTCGAGGCTAGGTCCTGTTGGTTGAATGAGGTACTTGAAGAAGTAATGAGTGGACGGTGTTTGCAGCAGTGAGGTGGTGTTTGAACCGAGGTGACAATAAGCTCTGCTGGTGGGATGCAGGGTCAAACTGGTTCCAAGGTTGAAAGCAACAATTGAAAGATGCAAAAGAGTGCCAAAAGTAGCACTGAGGGTCCTGGATCAGTTTGAAGGCAGCAAGCATGGTCAAATCAGTTTGAAAATGTTGCAAAACGACGAAAACGGGAGTCAGGTCTGCTTTGGACTTTTCAGGATGCTGCAAGTCCTATCCCAAGATTAAGAACAAAGTGGACCTCATACAAGACTGGCGGAATGGGTTAACGGGTGCCGCAAAAGGATGCAGACCCATTAACACCATTCCGCCACATTACGAGGTGCCCTCGCGGGTCCCACAAGGGGGAGAGGGACCTAACAACGGGCCGGTCGTAATCGGCCCGTTGTTAGCTCCCTCCCCCATTCCCATTCAGCCCCATGGGGGCTGAATGGGAATGGGGAAGGTCCGGGCCCGGGTTCCTGGAAGGAGGAATTACCAGCCCTCCGAACTTGGAATTGCCCGGTAATTCCCCATTCTGGGAACCCGGACCCGGACCTGATTTTGGTGGCAGCCATGCCGCCAATAGTGGCATGGCTACCGCCAAAATCGTAATGAGACCCAGTGAGTCCTCCTTGCTCTTCCTTTCATATCCAGGGAATTTGGCTGGCACCATCTCAAGGGAGGAGATTGGTTCCAGTGTAGGTGGCAGAGTGGGAGGCCTTGCTCCACAGTAGTTCACCAAAAATGTTCCCTGGGGTTGGTTAGGTGGCACAGCTCTCATCTGCATCGGTCTTCAACTTTATGGCAGAGGACATTGGAATGTGCTGCACTCCCAAAAGGCGACTACAGATCTCTTCTTCTTGGTGTCCAGGGAAGAAACAGGAAAGGCGTGGGAACATGTAGTATTGTGGGTTCTGGTAGCAAGCACACATAGCAGAGATGAAACTGGAGGCAGGTATGTATAAAAGGAAAGTTTCTTTATTATGTTTCAGGGCAGGTTAGGAAAGGGAGGCAGGAGCTAAGTAATATACACCCTCTCTAGTCGGACCTCCCATCCTGATTCCTTAACTGTCATCCTTAACTGTCATCATTAACTGAATCCTTAAATGTGCCTGTGAGGTTCCAGGCCACATCATCACATTCTATGACCTGCTTTGGTGCACACAATACAAGCCAGATACTACAGAACACCTTCCTTATAAAGTTAAAAGGTCTCACGGGATTGGACAGAAGCAAGCTTGCAGTAAGAGGTTCATCCCTGTTGCCGTTACAAGTGACCCTTTCCTTCTTGCATCATTCCTAAAAGCCTTGTTTTGTAGGAAATGGAGGGAACAAGGAAGACAGAGAGCCCAACAACAAAAAAACAAGATGGTGGACCTCTTTCTTAAACCCACTTCTCCCTCTCTGGCTACCCTAACTCCACCCTCTTCCCAAGCCTGCACTACAAAGGACTGTTGGAGTTCAGCACTCATGTGTGAGACTGGCCTTAGAAATGTGAGTGCCCTTTTAAAAGTTCGGTCCCCAGGAGATCTCCTGGTGAGTGCTCCTGTGGCCTGAGGGGAGGTGTTACTCTTCCTTCTGGGGAATCGAGGGAAGACAATATCTTGCCTATTGTGTCACTTGCTGAAGTGGAGGATGACAGGTATCCATGAAACACACATTGCCTCAAATAGCTGCGCTGGGATCACGCTGGAATTATATCAATTGTATGTGAGTTTAATAATTGTGTGTTTTTATCAATCACTGTCCATATCAGGGTATGGTTTATTCTTAGCGTGTACTCTGACACCAGAATGATAAAGCAACAATTATTGCATTTTGGATCAGAGGTGAGGAAGTTAAAATGCAGCCTAGATGTCTGGGATGCATATGTGACTGTCATCTGCCCCGTGCCACTGAAAAACATGTGCTACAGTTGCCAGGAGACTGGTGCAGCAATGGCACATGTATGCACTATGCTTTTGGCATGGGGTTTTATGAAAAGGGGGCCAATTAGCATACTTCCCTTTCAGAAAAAGAATTACCAGTATCATTGTATATTAATACAGATCAAAAAAGCAGGGGCTTTCCTCGTAGATGGCTCCACGGATTAGTAGAGCATTGTGCGTCGTTCCCATACATGCAATAGCAGACAGTTGTGGCTCTGCACAGGGGTCTATTTGGGTAAGCCCCTGAGATCATTGTGTAGAGTAAAAGGGTTTTTTCAAGCAAGAATACACGTGTATTGGGAGAAATGTGTCTGGTTCCCTTCTGTGGCACAGTGTTGGTTTACCTTATGCTACCACTGGCTGCTCGGAATCTCCTACTGTGCACTCAAATCATCCAATTAAGGGAGATGGAAGCAAAGACTCGCATCTCACGTCCCCGCGGTGCTTGGGTGCTTAGCGCATGAGTCTCTTCACAAGGACTTATTCTTATTCTTCCGTTCCTTGATTACACACACACACACACCCTGTGTGATGCAGCTGCTCTCCTCCCTCTTCTGCTTCACTCCAGCCTCTTATCTCCCGCACATGCTGCTCTATTCATACAAACATGGTGAGGAGGAATTTATACAATTTAATAAGGAAATGGGCCAGACAGAGGCTTCAACACAGCGGCACGCTCTGGTCCTGCACGATTGTGGGTCTGTCTGCTTCATATCAGAAAGCTTCAGAGCATCTCGACTTGTCTATTGCTTGTTAGCCCTGGCGGGAGCACAGTATATCTAGACCTGAGTACCCTCGATGTTTTACAAAGGGGCCCAGCACTGGGTTAAGAAGGGTTTGCAATTCTCAAAACTGGTGGAACAGCCCAAAAGTAACAGGGCGAGGTTGGTGGGCCGCCCATAGAGCAGGCACAGGACAGAGCACTATGAGAAATTATACATTAAGTCCCGCCCTCACCTGAGAGTGTCCCCAGGGGTCGCTAAAAGGTCAAAATTCACTCAGCAGAGAAAATGACGAATTCTGGGCAAAATCCACCCAAGCCACCCATTTTGTCCACTGGGATTCTTTTTTAATTTTAGTTATTTCTATGGCTAAAATGTTGTTTTCGGTTGGTTTAGCATGAAGCATTAGTCAATTAGGAGGCCACGAGACATTTTGCCCACCTAATAGAGCGAAATTCACCAACAGGTGGTGAACCAGACCAAAGATCAGCTCTGCCGGGGAGTCAAAATTGAAGATTCCGGAATGCCGGCTGTTGAAGCAGCAGCCCAGACCTACAGCACCTGCCCCTCTCCTGTGAAGATGTCTCAATTGATTATGCATAACAAGAAAAAGATTGATACTGCAGAGAACCTCATGTCCAAGAAGCTCAAACAGGTCTCAGACATGAGTGCAGTGTCGGGAGTTCAGGACATCTATGTTCTACGGCTGAAGGTGGCTCAGGGTGAGGGGGAAAGCTAAGAGCTCCCTGTCTGAACTGTTTCCAAGCTTGAAGCAAATGGTGATGGCTCTGGGGTGAAGATTACAGGCAGATTCCGGGTTTACAATGATCTGAAAGCAGAACTCTTAAAAGAGAGAGAGAGAGAACCCTTGAGATGGATCTGAAGCTCTCTGGCAGAAACCTGAGGCTGGTGGGTCTGGATGAAAACAAGGAAGAAAACGCCAGCATAGGCTCATTGACGGTGAAGTCCAGATATTAACACCCTACCCAATGTGGACTTTGCATGCAGTGTGGGAAGCCTTCCCTTGCCAGACCACGACAGACCCTTTTAGGGCACATCATCTTTAAAGGCAAGCCACTGTTTATCTACCCGGATTATCCCAAAAAAGTGCTGGACAAGCAGAGAGCCTTCAAAGGGGCTAAAGCACTGGCTAGAGAGAAAGGGATCAACGGGACTGAACCGGACTGCAGGCCTGAAACTAGCTTTGCCTGATGGGGAGAAGACAACACGTGATGCCAATGGAGCTTTGCTTTGGTTGCAAGAGGTGCAATTTGGATCAGAGGCTCTTGAACAGTGATGTGCATTAGTATGTTTCCTGTAAACCGCTGCCACAGTCCTTTATATTCAGATTTCTATTCTTTTTTTTTTAGACTACATGCAGTTTTTTTGTGTGATTTTTTCTCAACTTACTTTCCTCTCCTTATGGCAAGATGCCACTGGATGTTTTCTGCTGTTAACAGCTCTTCTCCTGCACGTGGGCCATGTTGTGTAGGCTCGCCCGGGCTCCGGAGATTGTTCATCTGCTGCAGGTGGGGCCGGAAGCTTTGCTGACATGATTGGTGCTGGCCAGTTAGGTCGGAGTGAAACTCTGTTCAGTTGACAAGCCCCCGAATACAGCAGAGAGCTCATTCCCAGATTTCAATTTTGAAGAAAAAGGGACCCTGAAGTGTCCACATGGATGTGCGGAAGTGCTCTCAGCTAGGGTGAGCTTTGGGCTGCAGATCGATTCTGCAGCCTGTCACACTTAGCCTTGGAGTACAATTTATGAGCCAGGCAGAAGTTAATGCTCTGATTACTTATCGGTAATCTTCATTTTTCCTAGTCTTGCTCTTCCTCATCAAAGTACTTACTTCATGTGGCCCCTGCCTCCGACACATGACTTTCTTCTATTTCTTTTCTTTTGTATATCTCCTCCCCTTAACCCTCAACTCTCAGTTTTAATTTATCCAAGCCGGAGTTTGGGACCTGCCCGCTGGGAGGGAGAGGAGGGTCATCAGTATTGTGACGAGGAAGAGTAGGACTAGGAGCAATGAAGATTACAGGTGAGTAATCCGAGCATTACCTCCTCGTCCACTCTTTCTCGTCCCAGTACTTACTTCGTGAGGCATACCAGAGCAGCAACAGGGAGAGGTATCAATGAGACACAGAGACAGAAGTGCAGCAACAAAAAGCACAACTTTATTGACTCCCACAATCACATTCCAGCAGACAAAACTCCAACCCCGTAACAACCATTCCCTTAGTGAATGTGGCACTCCAACCCCTCCTGCTGTCGTCTGTAGTAAGAGTGGTCATAGGGAGTTGGATCAGGGACATCCCACCCGGAGATTTGAAACCTGCAACCACCACAGTAAATCGGCCCTCAGAGCATGCAACACGGGATCAGGACCTCCTATGCCTGAGAAACAGGTAGCCAGTGGGTCAACAGATAAGAGACCAGAGGACACAAATGAAGACAAGCACAAGGGACTAGGAAAACACAAGAGGCCATGTGTCCTTGAAGCATGAGAAATAAGTAATCTGTGATACTTTGCCACCTGAGAACCTTGCCAAGTACAGACAGCAGGCGCTGGACCCTTTCCCGGGACAAAAAACCCTCCCCATCCTGTAACAAATCTGAGCCCCGGTGAATACCAGATCCTGAGAGGGTTTCAGTTTGTTAAGGAAACCGTCTCAGGAACGCTGCGTACCTGTACTTCCAGATGACGGTCGCAATTAGGTAGCCAGTCTGTCTGGTAAGGCTAAGATCCAATCCAACACCCACCCGTGAGAACACCGGGTTGGAGGTGGTCCGACTCCCAATGCTAGGAATGTGCGCTTCCCTGATTAACGTGGCGTCAGGACAGTTCAAGCACTGACAGGGAAGGCAAGTCCTTGATGGAAGTGGAAACCAGAACACAGAAGGCTGCAGGATCTTCAGGAGATGGCGAGCAGGTGAAGCAGCTAGTGATGGTCTTCAGTGGCAAAGTACCCCAGCAGAGACGAGGCCCGGCACCACACCCAGGATAGAGTAACTTTACTGGGTAAGCAAAACAGGTGAGGGCCCAGGAAAAGGGAAACCTTGCACAGTGGAGCAGGAGGGAAACTAGGAGACAGAGAAATCAAGAAGCAAGAAAAAAATGCCAGGGGTGCGAGAGAACCAGGGTGTGGGAACCCACCAGAAGACCCTGCAGAATGGGAGGCAACAGGTGGCCCCAACGGGAGAGACCAGGGAGCCAGGAAGCAAGGCAAGAGAACCCAGGGGCCAGGACAAGGTTCAAGAAGCAGGCAGAAGTAGCAAAAACGGGCGTACTAGTGATCCGGAACAAACCGCGTTGATACGCAGCTTGCTTCTGTGATTGCAGCCCTAATGAGGGGCGGCATCCAAAGCGACGCATGCAACGGAAGCCTGAGTTGTCCGGAAAAGGTGACAGGCCCAGAACGAGGTCTGCAATGCAAGCCTATGTTGTTCTGAGGGCAAGATGGACCACACATGCGCAAAGGGCAGGACATGGCCGCCCGCGCATGTGCGAGTCTGCTCCGATGGGGTCCCAAGAAGAAGTAGAGACCGCGGGGGATCGCAGCCTCCCCAGCCTATATCGTGGATAAAGCCGCCATGACGGGGCACGCCGGACGCAGTGAACGTGCCCCGGTCTTGTGGTGAGTGGCGTGACACAGTTGAGACTTCTGCCAGTTCACCAGAAACCCCCTGTCCCATAATGCCTGGCAAACCAGCGTAGATGTGCTAGAACCATCTGCCGGAGGGCGGAATGTCCCTCATGTGGAGATATGCCACCAGGGGAGCCACAAGTTTGGTGAACACCCTGGGGGCTGACCGCAACCCAAACGGGAGTACTCGGAACTGAAAATGCCGAAACAGAACAGCCAACCGGAAGAACATCAGCTAGCAGGGGCATAAAGATACATGGTAATATGCATCCTGGAGATGCAGGCATACCAGCCAGTCCCCCCTGTGCAACATTGGGACAATGTTCTGCAAAGTCTCCATCTTTAACTGTTCCTTTGGGACAAAGCAGTTCAGAGCCTTGAGGTCCAAAATGAGGTGAATTGTCCCAAAGGTGTGGGGACCAGGAACCCCCTCAATTAAAATCCCAGACCCAGCTGTGGAAGAAAAACCGGCATGATAGCCGCCTTCTGTGACAATTTGGACAGAGCCGTTGACATAGCTAATCTTTTGGGCAGAGAGCATGGAACAGCAGTCCGAACCATGTAACCTTGGACATCGGTAGACAGGAAATTCCCACGATAACCCTTCTGGACAGTGTACAGAGCCAAGAATCCGAGCCCACCATACACATATCAGAAAACAATGCTGGAGACGTCCGTGCACTGGCCCGCCCAAACCTTCAGGACTTCTGAGCCGGTCGTGGATGAGAAGAGAGCAGAGGACCATGGCCCCCTCTGTGTCTCCAGAATGAGTGGAAGGAGGAACCAGACTGTCCAGCCCTTGAACCCACACCAGAAGAGAACTTCTTGAATGTCGAGGAAGACTTCCGTCGTAATTTATCAGCGTGTTTGTCAGCACGAAACTCTTTATGTACTTTATCTTCAATTAAATCACCAAACAGTTTGGAACCATCAAAAGGCAGCCTAAGGGCATGCACCTCTGCGAACCCTCCATTTTCTAATCTCGCAGATGGACATGTCTTTGGGGAGGCACACCAGCAGGCATAGCCATGACCGAGCCATGCCCTCCATCAAACGCCAGATCAGAGAAGAGTTCAACCTGTCACTGCATGTCTGCCAGTAGCGGGGTACAGTAGAGCCCCCTTCCACAGCCTTCCTCGACTTCCTGAAACCACCCAGCATCGTCTCTGCAGTGTAGGAGCCATAGCCTTTCGCCCTGAGGGCCAGATGCACACCAGCATGAACCTTCTTCAGGCTGGAATTCACCCTGTGGTCCACCGGGTCTCAGAAAGCCGCCTGTTCAGCTGACATAGAGGAGCGACCCACCAGACTAGCAAGGATATCATCAACTTCAACAGCATCTAAGAGCAACTTCTCAGTCCCCTTCAATGGGTAGAGTTTCGCCATAAAGCCGGGCATGGCAATCTTCTGTGGATCACGTCATTCACAAAGGATTTTAGCACGATGTCAGAGACCAATGGCAACACCATCCTCGGGGTATGCTTATACTGTCTAATTGGGGTCAGTCGCATCCTCCTGCACCAAGGGCTCAGAAAACCCCATGCAGTCCCAAACTTGAATAAGTACTTCCTCCACCTCTTCCCTGTCCAGATATTTCCCTTCCGCATCAGCTGACGAGGAACAGGAAGTGGCTGAGGAGGCCTCCGCCCAGAAGAGGAGGAGGAGGAAGAAGATGACAAAACTCCGGCGTGTGTGCCCATGCGTGTGTCCATGACTTTGAAGGAGCCAATTTGTAATGTATTTCCTGTCAAAGAAAAAACGCTGCTATTTCTGCCCCTTTCTTTTGCGATGCCCACAGGAAGAGGAAGAAGAGGAAGGTGCAAAGTGCCTGAGCTTCTCAGTGTCATTCCCCATGGTGCAGCCAGAAGTACAACTGTAACAAACTGGAACACAAGAAAGACCCCCTGAGCCGTGCACTCTTTATATTTATCCTAGGCCCGGGGTGAAATGCCATTTATTCCCCATGGCAACGGGACACCTCTCCAAATCCCTAACAATCCCGAATGAACCAGGGCATTGACGCCTCACACGCCGGCCACGATGCCCTGCACACGACCGGGAGAGGCTCCATGCTCAACTGGAGCCAAAGCCCAGCAGGGGAACTGGGAGCACGCTGCACCTTCAGGAGAACCGGGGCCCCGCTATTCAGCCCCTTGAGGGGACCAGCAAACTGAGCTCCCCGGTGCCCCGCACCTGGAACAAAAAACCTGCAGGAAAAATGTAACTGAGAGTTGAGGGTTAAGGGGAGGCAGGGCCGTCACGAAGGGGGTGCAGGAGAGGCAAACTGCCCCGGGCCTCGCACTTAGGGGGGCCATGCAGCCCCTTGCCAACTGACCTTCATTCCACACTTATGGAGGCCCAGGTAACGCTGTCTCATGGAGCTCTGGCAATGCTGAGCGAGCTCTGCCGCTATTGGGCTGGCTTGATGGCTTTAGATCCCTGATAACTAGGGTGGTAGCAAGTCAAAGACTCTGAGAGGTCGTATACTGTGACTGAGGGGGACACAACACACAAAAACATCAGCGCGCACGCTGCAGGAGTTGAGCCCACAGGATGGCATAGATTCTACAAAACCTATTACGGAACTTAATTTTCAGAAGGAGCAGTGACTCTTATTAAGCTAAAGAACCAGAAAAAAACGTACCTGTGCTGGCCTCCCACACCACGCTCAGTTTTGCCGACCTTCCAAACCACATTCAGGGTTTAAGACGCATTTCTCCCCTTCTAAAGCACACTTGAAATGTGTAAAATATAAACTTTCCATCTTCAAATGCACTATAACACGGAAAAGTGATACGTTCTGCATGAACCCACAATAACATGAAGAGTGATATGTACTGCATGAAACCACTACAAACAAGCATTGATAAAGCAAACAGATTTGGCTTTTGTGTAGCCACGGGATACGCATTGGGCATGAATTGCCTGAATGGTGATACTTGGCCATGATACGACAACTGCTGCAATATGGTGTGAACACCTGGACATTTGATACCAGTACTTGGCAAACGCCTATGATATCTATACACAATCCAACACTGTTGTCTTTGACAATGCTTGTTTTTCATATGACTTCAGTACAAGGAGGAGATGCAAGCACACACACACACACACTACTTATAAATCAACTGGCTGAAGGCACACTTGGTTAAGGCATGTTCTATTACACCAGTAGCACAACTACAGCTGCAATTATTATTTGTA
The DNA here is from genome assembly GCF_040938575.1 of Ambystoma mexicanum. Taxonomy (NCBI): domain Eukaryota; kingdom Metazoa; phylum Chordata; class Amphibia; order Caudata; family Ambystomatidae; genus Ambystoma; species Ambystoma mexicanum. Next base: position 155,342,731 of record NC_090938.1, on the reverse strand, counting down.
TTTCTATCATTATTATTAGGGTATTTTTGAGCACAGACCGTGCTTCGGGAAGTCTTAGGAGAAAGTACACAGTGAGGAAAGCAGAGATACAAGGGTGCGTGGAGCGAACAATGGGGGAGGCGGAGGGTTGGCCGTTTGGCAGCAATGGATATGCAAGCAAAAAGGGCAGGAAAGAGAAGGGAGCAGATCCCCCAGTCTCAGAAAAGGTGGGGAGTTGAACCGTTAACTCTCAGAAGACTGCTTAGAAATAACACTGTAAGGCCCTATACTGCACAAAGTTTGGTGTTATCGTTTGATAGAGATTACTCAAAGAGTTCCCATAAGGATATGATTTGGGTTGGGAAGATGCAGGGAGTGTGTTGGTATGGCGATAGGGATTATTAGCATGGGGTAGTCAATGGGTGAGTAAACAACCAAACAACACGCACAAGCTGTGTGCCCCTCCTGGTATCCTATATCTCTCCTATATGTAATCCAGTCTAACAGTTTTGGCTCATAGTTGGCACTTAGGCACCACCTAATAACCAAAACTAATAAGGGGTGCCTCCTACCACACTGAAACAGGGGGAAGAGTCCATATATTGCATTAAGGACACTGATACTGAAATTAGCCTATAATCGTCCACCTTTGCAGCAAATTTGAAAATGGGAAAGGTGCCTGCTTCAAACCTCCCAGACATCTCACCCTGTGATCCACTCTGAGAACAATCAAACATGTACTGGCCTAAGAATAAACATATTGACAGCCCAATACCTATGAAAGATTACAGGCCTGTTGCAGAGTCTGTCAGTGGTTAATCAGACCTGATGTGAGACTGGCAGAGTCTATCCCAACCCTGCTGACCTCTGAGAGGCACAGACCCTTTGAGAAATGCCCCAATGTGTCCAGTGGCGTGGGAGCCAGCTTGCCCCCACACTGGGCTCCACAGTGCAGAAAACTTCCCATGGCCATGCTAATTCCTATGGCAATTCTCACCCAGTTCCTGCCTGCCTGCCCCCACCCAAAACACCTCCTCACTGGAACTCTTTGAGCTAACTTTATGCAGGCCTTACCATCCAACCTTGCCCTCAAAGTGTCTGTGAGTGGTTTCTCAAATGAGTCTTCTGAGGGTTAATGACAATTGGAGTTGTAAACACGCTACTGCAAAGCACCACGTGTCTTTCACTGAAGTCCTGTTAAAAACAAGCATTGGCAAAGCCAATAGTTTTGGCATGTGCATAAGTATTAGGCATTTGCCAGGCACTTCTATTAGATGCTCAGGTACTCGAACCATTTTGCACCTGGTACCATCAACAGCCAGTTAATACCAATACAGCAGTGCCTTTTCCATGCCTACTCAAATGCCCAAACTGTTAGCATTGCCAGTGCTTGTTTTGCTTTGCTCTTGATTTACAAGAAAATACATCAAGGGTAAAGCAAATATACTACTTGGCTACACTGAACCACATTGAATATAGCCCAGTCTAGACAGTAATAACATGTATGGTGCATAGTCAGCCTGGATGTACTTTCTTTTACTGGCTGGGAGTCCTTATTTGGTAATAATGTCATATATAGGTGCAGCCTGAATTAACAAACATGGGAACAACCAGCACAAATATATTTTTATATTAGCATATGTCGTGGGCAAAAGCGGCATGAAATGTATTGGAAAATGTTCCTGTGCATGGTTTGTGATTTGCAACTATTGGGATTTTCCATGTGCGACCATACAAAACCAATTGCAAACTGTATGGATTTCTACCCAATTTTGCAAAGAAAGTGCCATAAAATGCATCATTTTAACCCAATGTTTCAAACGTTTTCTTGGGAGTGAGACACCCCTCAAAGTCCCCTTGTTTGGTTTGCTCTCCCTCACTGTGCTTTGTCGATCCCGCATAATTGGGGCAAACATTTAAGCCTCTTCATTTCAGAAATTCACCAGCCCCATTTTACATCATCTATCTGTCACTGTTTATGATGTGTGTTTTAACGTGCACACAGGGACAGGATGCTCCTTAATGCTGGTGTGACACACCACACGCCGTCATACCATCCTATATATCTTTTTTGCATATGATACAAAAGTTAGTATGGCATAAACCTTTCTTCAGTACAGAAATCTAACTTTGCTGTAGTTGATTTGCAGTTGTAGTAATTACCCTTATTGGGGTTCCTCCACACAAACTCAAGGGGAGATTTAGCACCTCTCCCGCTGGTCCAGCGCAAAACAAGGTAAGGAGGCCTTACCCAATTCTTTGCCCCGGGCCTCACCACATCTTGTGACAGCCCTGAGGGGAGGAGTTATACAAAAGAAAAAAAGTGACGGAGCCAGGGGCCTCATGAAGTAAGTATTGGGATGACGAACAGTGGACGTGGAGGTAATGGTTGGATTGCGACATGTAAGGGGTTAAGACTCTGGCTTTCAACCCGTTTCGGGGACTATCAATGGTGCTGCAGTGTGATGAGAACATGGCCCTGGTACTTGCGACTCTTCGGTCCCTCCAATGGGACTTACTGGGCATGCTGGTTTCTTTTTCACGTGGAGGAGTTCTACCGTACTTTGCGCTCCTCCTTGTGAAGAGCTTGATTAATAGCGGGAAATGTGCTACCCTTTTTTGGGATAGCTCCCCCTTTCATCTTTGGGCCCTGCACATTTCAACGGTATTGTAATGCTGCTAGCATCCGCTTGATGACATGAAGACTATGACATTGGTTGGAGCACCGTTTCCTGCGCCATGAGCATTTTTCTGGATTGATGGACAACAAGATTGGGGGTTTTCGTTTTTAAAATTGTGTTGATTAATGTCTGTGGTTGTTGTATGTTGGTGGAGGGGGGGGGAGGCGTATGCCTCACTGCTGTGCTTTTCTCCAACCAGGAAGCTCACACACATTGGGCACTTCCGTGTTTCTCACGGTATTACACACATTTATGGTGCCTGGTTCCGGAAGTCCATTGCACGCTCCAGTCTCGGGAGTTCAGTAGCATTGCAAAGGGTCTCCGGGAATTAATGATATTGTAGAGATATCGCGAGAGCGCCCGCTCTCGCGAGATCTCGCGCCCGACGAAGCCCCGCCCCCGCGCGCTACGCGCGCATTACGGGGATTAGCGGAGGACGCGATCGGAGCGTCTCCCCGGCTCCTCCGAGCACGGGAAATCGGCAGGACTTGCCAGCGACTCTACCCTACATTTACAGCCCCTTATGTTGTTGGCCACGTTGGCATCCAACAGTGCAGCACCGCTGGCATCATTTATAAGGACAATTTATGTTTGTACAATAAAGCCCTTCTGGACAACACACAGCCTCCTGCCTCCTGAAATTTATTATACTACATAAATTGGCGACGAGGACCACCTCCAGGAACCGCGCAGAAGCATGCAGGGAGCAACACCGCCCCCACCCTTTTTACAGACGCCAGGTAGGCCTGCTATACCGTGGCCACAATGGCAGCCCCTGTTTACAACGTATGTGGAGGCAATGGGGGGAGCAGGATTCACGGCGGCAAGACGCAGAGCCATGCTATTAAACGCCCTAGGGGTGGAAGGACAAAGAATATTCGAGGGCCTGGCTTTGATTGCGGTAGAAGACGCCGATGATGACGTGTTCAAGGAGGCAGTCAGAAGAATAGAAAAGAGGTTTGCCAGTAAGGAAAACACAGTGCTCCACAGGATTCGGTTTTACACGCGGAAACAAGAACCGTCAGAACCTGTCGACGACTATATCACGAAATTGAGAGAACTGGCAGCTTTGTGCAACTTCGGCACCAATGCAGAGAACCGGATATGCGACATGTTAATAGTCCACACCAACAGCCGGAAGGTCCAAGACAAATATATCATGGAAAAAGAAGTACAGTTGGAGAAGGCAGTGGAAATAGCTAGAGCTGTGGAAGAAACGGCAGGAAGAAGAAAAGAGTTTGCAGGTACCCAAAGTTCCCCTGAGGTACAAGCAGTAGGGTTCCGTCCCAGAAAAGAAAAGTTCATTCCAGATTCAAGAGAAGGGAGAGCCAACAAGAAAGAACCCCTCAAGTGCCATAGGTGCACCAGCACAAAGCACCTAGCGTTCGACAGAGAGTGCCCAGCCAGAGACAAAGAATGCACAGTATGCAAACGCATAGGGCATTTCTCAATAGTGTGCAGATGGCGAAACAAGAAAGTCACAAGTCTGACCTCAGAACGCGTGGCAGAAAGGGATTCCTCGTCGGAGGAAGAAGGAAGGCCCACCGTAATCATGGTGAACAGTACACGAGCCAGGAGAGAAAAGCCACACTGCATGATCAAGATCGACGGCAGAGAGACAAGGGTCATGGCAGACTCCGGCTCTGACCTTACCATCTTACCCCTACAAACATACAAAGATATGCTCGGGAAAGAAAAAGTAAAAGTACTCACCACGAAACACAAGCCGACGGTTTTCGGTGGAGCATCGGTTGAACTACTAGGGTACATCAACGGAAAAGTCGAATTTAAAGGGAGGGAAACTTACACCAGAATATACTTCAGCCACGAAGGGCCTCCAGTGCTAGGTTGGGATGACCAAGACAAATTAAAGATCAGACTTGACCCCAGCACGGAAGAGCAAGTCCTATCCATAGGTGCGAGGAGTGAAACCGTAGTCAAGAGCGATTACCCAGCACTTTTCTCGGAGGAGCCGGGTCACATCAAAGGTTTTCTACACAAAATTGTCCTCAAAAGGAATGCCATTCCTGTCAAGCACCGAGTGAGACCAGTACCAGCCACAGCGAGGGACACCCTCAAACAACAATTGGACAAAATGAAGAATGAAGGGGTGATAGAAGAGATTGAAGCGTCCGAATGGCTGAGCCCAGTCGTTCTCATAAAGAAACCCCATTCGCAAGAATTAAGAGTATGTATAGACCTGCGTAGCTTAAACCTGGAAGTCGTCACAGACAATTATCCGCTTCCAAGCATAAATGAACTCATACTTTTAATGAAAGAGGCCAAAATCTTCTCAAAACTAGATATGCGAAATGCATATCACCAAATCCAGCTCCATGAAGAATCAAAACCTCTCACGGCATTCATCACCCCGTTTGGCACATTCCAATTTACCAAAATGCCCTTCGGATTATCATCAGCTGCCTCAGCGTTTCAGCGCATGATGGATGCCCTCCTTCGAAAGGTCAAAAATGTAGTTTACTTCCAGGATGACATATTAGTTTATGCAGGTGATAAACCGACACATGATGCCACTCTCAAACTAGTGCTCAACAAGTTACAAGACGCGGGAGTCCGCCTACGATACGAAAAATGTTCGTTTGGAGTAAAAGAAGTCGAGTACCTGGGATACAAAATTTCAGAAAAGGGCATCAGCCCCAAACAGAACCTGATGCAAGCCATCATCAAAGCACCCAATCCCACCAACAAGGAAGAGGTGAGATCATTTTTAGGCTTAGCAGAATATTACGCAAAATTCATACCCAAATTTTCTGAAACCACGTCACCTCTACGGGATCTTCTCAAGAAGGGGTCCGAATTCCTGTTGCAAGAACCCCAAAAGGCGGCGATAGACACCATAAAACAACATATTATGGAAGCCCCGTGCCTTCAACCGTTCAATCCCAAGTGGGAAACAGTCATCACCACTGATGCCAGTGCATATGGACTGGGAGCAGTACTTACGCAGAGGAGGGGTGACACCGAACATGTGGTGGCCTTTGCATCGAAGGCGCTATCTGAAGCAGAACAGAACTACTCCACCATCGAAAAAGAGATGCTAGCATGCGCATGGGCAGTGGAGCACTTCAGGACTTATGTGTGGGGCACCAAGTTCAAGCTGGTGACAGATCACAAACCACTCATCCATATGCTCAGTCCCGGAGGCACCAAAGCCTCCACTCCCAGACTAGCTCGCATTGCCGCGAAATTACAAGAGTATACATTTGAAATCCACCACATATCTGGCTGGAAAAACTCGCAGGCTGACTGCATGTCGAGATTACCAGAAAACAAAGAAAGGGCTACCCCATTTCTACAAGGGGAGTGCATTGTTGCTTCCATCTCGGACATAAGGACGCCAGAATATCTTGAACTCAGCGAAAAGCACTGGCAAGAAGAAGAAGGAAAAGACCCAACCATGTCCGCCATTCGAAAATGGATCAAAGAAGGCTGGCCAGATGAAAGGGTGCTACCTGAGGGCATGAGGCCATATTGGAAGGTACAAGAGGAGTTGTCCGAAACACAAGGGATAATCATGAAGTCGGATCAAATCGTACCCCCCACAGGAATGAGACGCACAATTCTCTGCAGGGCCCATGCGGGGCACTTGGGAAACACGATGACTCGCCGCAGAGTCAGAGAAGCATATTGGTGGCCATCCATGGACCAAGAAATCCGCTCCATGATAGAGCGATGCCACGAGTGTTTAAACAGCGACAAAAGATTGAAGATTCGCCAAGCACCTCTCATACCCACCGAGATACCAGAAACAGTATGGTCCAAAGTGGGCATAGACTTTATCGGACCCCTGGAAGCGATGTCAGCAGAACACAAATACGGAATTGTACTAGTCGACTACCTATCCAAGTGGGTGGAAGCAGAGTTTGTTCCAAACATAACTACAGAGACGGTTATAGAGGTGCTCACCGAAATTTTTCAAAGGGAAGGGCTCCCCAATGAAGTAGTCACAGACAATGGAGTGCAACTAGTTTCTAAAGACATGGAGGAGTTTCTCAAAAAGAACCACATCAAGCAAAAGAAGGCGGCCCTGTATCACCCTCAAGCAAATGGACTCGTGGAAAGGGCGAACAGGTTCATAAAAGGGGCTATCCAACTTGCAATGGCCTCGGGCATGGACCCCCTCAAGACTACAAAGGAAGCCATAGCAGCACATAGACTCACTCCGAATGGCATTACCCATGTATCCCCGTTCAAAATGTTGAGAGGGAGGAGTGCGGCATCAACGCTCATCCCGCCTTGGCTGTCAAAAATAAGAATAGATGAAGAGGTAGACATGTCAGAAGTTGTATGGCGTATCACAAGAAACAAGTCACGCATGAAACTGTGGAGCGACAGAAGAAGGAGAACGAAGCAAGCGCCCAGCATTGAAAGGGGGGACTGGGTCAAAATCAAACTACCAAGGAAAGATCAAGACACAGGTTCCCGGTATAGTCAACCCATACAAGTTACCCATAAAGGGACAAATCATGTCCGCACAGAAGACGGGCGCGCGTGGAACTTCGAAAGAGTAGCTTTGTATCAACGCAGACAAGAAAGACTTAGGACTCCAGAAACCCCACGCACAGAAGCAGAAAAGGAGGATGTGGGGAATGAAGAACCAGAACCAGGGAGAAGCGATGGAGAGAGAGAAGAACCAGAGAGTGAACCGGAAGAACCCTATGTAAGCCCTGAACCGGTTCCGCAGGGACCTTGCCCGGGAACCAGTGAGAGGCCCAGAAGGGAGCACAAAAGACCGGTAAGATTCAATGACTTTGTGTTACAGTGACCCTACTTCCCTTTTGATAAAGGGAGGTGTGTAGAGATATCGCGAGAGCGCCCGCTCTCGCGAGATCTCGCGCCCGACGAAGCCCCGCCCCCGCGCGCTACGCGCGCATTACGGGGATTAGCGGAGGACGCGATCGGAGCGTCTCCCCGGCTCCTCCGAGCACGGGAAATCGGCAGGACTTGCCAGCGACTCTACCCTACATTTACAGCCCCTTATGTTGTTGGCCACGTTGGCATCCAACAGTGCAGCACCGCTGGCATCATTTATAAGGACAATTTATGTTTGTACAATAAAGCCCTTCTGGACAACACACAGCCTCCTGCCTCCTGAAATTTATTATACTACAGATATTCTTGTATTATGCGAGTTCCGGGAGGTTGAAGTGCTTTGACGTTTTACCTAAAATGGTTATGTGCGCACACAGATTACGTCACGAGGAAATTAAAGTTGGAGAAGATTTAGAGAGATCAGTGTTTTGGGATATGCGCGAAATTAATGACAGGTGTGAGTGCTTTAGCATTTTACAATTTTGAATGCGTTTACATAAGATGGAAAGTGGCACAGGCACGAAGGAACGAAGTTGTACCGTGCTCAGGTATTTTAGGATGTATGCAAATGTATGACATGTTTGAGAGCCTTTGTTTATTCACGGTTTGCAATGTATTTACATACGCCCGTGTGCTACGCCACAGATTCCTGAAGGTGTTTGGCATAGCGGCGTAATTTTGGGGTTTGTTAGAACGTGGGCATTTGTCCATCTTTGTGCCAACACACTTGCTCATTCTATTCACCCCTTTTGATGCCCCACCCAGGAAAGGTGCAGAATGAGATATGTTTTCTTTGTTGGCATAAAAAGGTTGCAGATTTATTTTCACGACATGATAAACTGAAAACACTGAAAACAAACTTTGTGAAAATCGTCCTGAAGGTGCAGTGACTGTTCCGTGTCCAAACTTTGCTTCCACCTTTTCCAACCAGGTACACCATAGGCCAAAGCTCCCTCAACCATTCTTGTCTGAGCCCCGTCTGCCCTTGCAGGTGTTCCCAGGCTGGGGGAGTGCCGTTTAGTCGGGGGAAGCTGAGCTCTCATTGCTACCTCCAGCGCCCCTGCCCAGTGGTCGAAGTGTACGAAAAGAAGTAGTGGAACTATGTTCCCTGCTGGCCTGCACCCACTCCCCACAAACCCCATCACCACATCCCCTCCCACACACCATACACCCCCCCCAAACACTTGCACCTGCTGTTTAAGGGAACGTTCAATGCAGTGCACTGAAAGTGAAGGTTTCAACTTCTTCCTACACTTTTATTTTAAAACGAAACCATTCCAGACGGTTTCTTTTTAAAATAAAAGTATAGGCGCTGTGAAAGGTAATTTAAAAAAGTACAGGAGCACCGCTCCCGACCACACTTGCTCACATTTCGACCACTGCCCCTACCGCTTAGGTCCCCAAGGAGCGCTGGTGCTGAGAAGAGCGACAACCCTTCCGGCTTTCCCATGGCTCATTCGGAGTCTGTATCTTGCCACTGGTCGCCAAAACACAGCCACGCCAAAGGTGGGTCCACGCCAACCGTGGCTCCCCCTTTCCTACTTTCATAATTCCAGCAGCTTTGTGCACACATTCCAGTAAAACAGATCCATGCCCGATGATGATAGATGCACTCCGTCTTTCAAATAGTACTCCGGGGATTTCAGATTGATCAGGCTGTGCCTGATCTGGGGGAAACCTCTGCTCTTGTAGAATTTCGCCATTGCCCCGTTCAATGTCCTCCTCAATTTTTCCACTGCCGAATGGCTTCAGAGCCCCCCCATTCCTGCCTTGGAATGATCTCAGACCACAAAATCTCTGTCTCGCCCAACTGCAAGGACAACTCCTGCAACGTGAACATCATCTTCCTCATTAAGGCCCCCTATCCAAACTTGTCAAATCATTGCCGCCTAGATGGATAATCAAGACGTCCGGCCTGTGCTGCTTACTCAGCAATTTGTTGATGTGCCCTAGCAGCTGTGCCCATCTCATTCGGGACACCCCGTGCAAACAAATGCGGCTCTCGCCGGTGGTCAGTTCCTCTTTTTCTGCCGTCCAGCTGGCCCCGACCCTAGACACAAATGAATGCCCCACTATCCAAATGGTCCGTCTCCTCCTTTGACCCGCTGTTAGTTGGAAGGAGATAAGGAGGTAATTAAAACTACATTTTGTCCGGCCTTATGTACCTCTTGAAACACTCCGACTTCCATTCCCGATTCTCATGATTGCTTCCAGACCCATGCCTACCTCGGCCGCTGATGTGCCTGCCCCTATCCTAAAGGAGCGTGTACCAAACACGCCTCCAGTCGCCCCCATCTCTTCAAATGCCATGTTCATGACCCTCCTGAACTGGAAACGGCTCAAGGCCACCCATCTCTATGCAAGAATAGGGGGGACCCCACACCAACCTGCTGCCTCCCATGGAGGTAAGCCACCAGCCCCGCTACTGGGCACACTAGGCTCCCCTGGATGCTAAAGAGGGTGACCGTCCTCCCTTTTCCCTTCTGATCGGTCTTGGACTTTCTTAAATAAATGCACACCTGCTTTTTAATTAACTGCACATCCTCCAACCTTAAACACCCAGAGCCCCTTCCCTCTCTTTTCTCAGGCACCAACTCACTTACTCTGAAAGCTCCAAAGATGGCCAATGAAAAGGCTGCCGAGAACAAAACCCTCTCTCTTTCGCTATGGCAAACAGTCCATAGTCCAATTAAACTTGCAGTTTTACAATGTCAATGGGCTGCCTTACATCAGGCTTCCTGTCTGTCTGCTTCACCCAACCCTTCATTGCCATCACAATGTAATGTTCTTTGGTAGGATCGGGCTTCCCCCCGAGTTTGAAATAATGCGCTATTGCAGCCAAGTGATAAGACATCCAGGGTCTGGTTTTCCCAGACCGCCAGTCCCAACCGACAAAGGCGCGCACTGGTGCTCCCCTCTGACCTTCCGTCAAAATGTCACTGGGAAAGGCCAGGAACTGGTTGCAGCACCCCTTGTACCTCCTTGCTGTACCAGTGGCCAGGGCAGTGTGGATTAAAGAACTCAGATCCCCCCAATCATGCCCCACCACTGTGCCTTGAATGGGGTCCTCCTCTTGCTGACCTCTGGACAGTTCCCCCGAAATTTCTCCCACTGTAAATGAGAGAGAGGATCAGCAGCCACCTTTTCTACTCCAGGAATGTGTTGCGCTCTGACTTCCATGTTTAATTTAAGCAGGCTTGTAGTGAGCTCTCTCAGTAACATCAGTACCCTCACTGCTGGACCACTGACAAGTTATCAGACCAGAGCACCTCCCTCCTGTTTTTTAATGACTTCCCCCACAACTTGAAAGCTACCACGATAGAGAACAGCTCCAGTAGCACGATATCCCCGGTAATCCCTTCCTAATGCCATGATGCCGGCCATGCCGGAATGCCCCCAGAGCCGTGTGAGCCTGATGAGTCAGTAAAGAGCTTGAGTTTCTCGCTTGTGGCTGACTTCTCCCGCCACAGTAGTATCCCGTTGAAATCATGCAGGAAACCATCCCACATTCTGAGATCCTCTTTCACCTCTGCCCCCAGCCGCACATGCTGAGAAGCATGTTGCAACCCTACCTCCTTGAGCTCAATGCTCGTGGCGAAAACATTCACTGCCAGGATCACCTTACCCGTAAAATTCAAGTTCCCCAACAATGATTGCAGCTCCCTCAAGGTGGCCTTACTCCTGCCCCTCAATTCCTTGATTGTTTCCTTCAGCTTTGCAACCTTGTCCTTTGGCAGCCTACGCCTGCCCTCCACTGAGTCTATCTCTATTCACAGGAATGTAAGCCTCGTGAGTGGGCCGACTGTCTTCTCCTTGGCTAAGGGGACCCCCATCTCCTCCTTCAATGCCTGAAACATGCTCATGAGTGGCCCACAAACGTCTGTCCCATCTTTCCCGATTAACAAGATATTGTCGAGGTAATGCATTACCACCCCGCCCTTTGCCCTCTGCTTGAAAGCAAACTCGAGAAAGGTACTAAACCTTTCAAAGTAAGCGCGGGAAATAGCACAACCCATCAGTAAGCACCTGTCGTAAAAGTAAGCGTCTTTTACCTTGAAGCCCAGCAAATGGTAGCTTTCATTGTGAATTGGCAGTAGCCTGAAAGCAGACTCAATATCATCCTTCCCCATCAGTGTGCCTCTCCCTGACGTCCTCACCAGTTCTACTGCATTGTCAAATGAAGAATAATGGAACCTGCACTTCTCCTCAGCAATGCAGTCATTAACAGATGCACCCTCAGGGAAGAAACGGTGCTGTATGAGGCTAAACTGACCCTCCTCCCTCTTTGGTACCAATCCCAGGGGACACTACCAACTTCTCCAATGGTGGGGAAGTGAAAGGGCCTGCCATCCTCCCCAGCTTGACCTCCTTAGCCACCTTTTGTGCAACAACCTCAGGCATTCTCAATGCTGATTTTTAATTATCTGCTTCCCTGCTCCCCACCGCCCCCTCGTAAGGGATCCTGAACCCCCACCTGAAGCCTTCCCACAGCAATTCAGCATCAGCTCTATTGTGATACATATTTAGGAAAGGAATCAATTTATGCAGGAGTACAGGTGTGGGCAAGTGAGTCTCAATTACACTTGGCATTCTCTATGGGTTTAGCAATATCTCTCTGCTTCCCCTCACCGGAGGAGGAGCTGTGGTTCCCTGCATTTTGGCAACCTGTGTGTTTAAATCTGCAGACTTTGCCAAAGGGGAAATACCCCATCTCACATTTCCAGCAAACCGCCTGCTCCCCCTGATAACTGGGCCGACTATTCCAGGAGGAGAACCTGCGAAAGGACCCCCTTGTCCGGTCCCAGTAAGACCCACAATCTCTTTTATAATAAGGCTTCTCGCCCTGCGCCTTTTCCCCAGTCTCTCCTGAGGGTACCATTTTCTCCATGTATCCCCTGACATCCACCTCATCACAGGATATTGCAGGTCAAACCTGCCTTTTAAGCCTGAAACCTTTGTCATATTTTAACCAATCGTCACCGCCATAGGTTAAGTATAATGTATGGACATACTGCTCATATGCAAACAATGCCCCTACATCCTGTGGGAATTTCTCTATCATGATGGATGCCAGCATCCTAAAAGCTGCCAACCAATTGTGGATGTTCTCTTCTACCTTGGCCTTCTCATTGTGCTTCTTCTCCCTCTCTTTCTCAGACAATTCGACAAGCCCATCCCCACAGGCTCCATGTCTAATAAGCAAAAGATCTCCCAACCTGATTAAAAACATTTACATTTCCGCACAATATTTGACCATTTCCCCCATTTCCCCATTCTTGTAAGGACTGCATGAACATACCTTTAACCTGATCCAAGGATGCAGGTCCCTCTGCTACCACCACCGCCAAATTGGTCACAGACGCGCTGGGTGCACTGCTGCTAATCCTTGGAGCCTCCGCAGGTAAGTGCGCGGTATTGGCCACAGGTTCCTGCTCTCTCCCCCTGCCTCTAGCCCCTGGTGTTTTCCATTTCTTGGCAGCCTCTGCCTGCTGCCTACTGGCTTTAGCCTTAGCGCCCTCTTCTTTCCTCCGACATATGCACCGTGCTGCTCTGACCAGCTCCTCTCCCTCCACTGAATACTCCGCCGAACTGGCTGCGGCGTCTCTCTGCTGGGCTGAAACTGGTCCTCCTGTGTGCGACGAGTTAGGCTGCAAACAAAAGCTGAACTAAAACAAAAACAACAGGTCGTTGGATGTGGTGGGTGTCCTTGTGCTTGAGCTAGAATCTCCTGCAGAAGGAAACCAGGCGGCTTATAAGCCGCGTGGCCTGCCCCCTCCTATTGTCTCCTTTCGCTGGCATTTCCTCGGTTTCATAGGCTTCCCGCCCCTCAGGCTGCTTCCTGCACACCTTCCCCTTACCCAGGGGGGAGGGAGGAGAGGACCCTGCCCACGTTATTAGGGCACCTCCTCCATTTTGCTTACATCGACACCTCCATTGTGTATTTCCGGGTTGGTGGGAGTCGTGGGTTGTGCTTGCCTCAATGCCAATAATATCGACATGAGAGTGGTGGCTTGGGTGTGGTGTGAGGTTGGCCTTCTGAGAGTGGCATGGTGGTTTTATTGAAGGGGTATGGCGGGCGTGTTTGGTCCAATCGCTGGGAACTGTGGGTCGCAGCCGTAAAGTGCCTGCCAATGTAGTTTTCTGTAATTGAGCATAAGCATAAGCGAACTTTCTTACGTGCTGTTCCATCTGTTATTGCTCTATATGTTTATCTACACAACCATATTTGCTTTGCTCGGAAGTGAAATCTAACATTGTTTATCTTCGCTTGTTGCCTGTGTTCGATTAATCTGTGCTGGAAGCTGAGGTGGGCTCATATGGAGGTGGTGTGTTCTTAACTTAGGTGGGGAGGGGGCAGATTTTTTATTATATTTTAGGGGTCGATGCTACTTTGCCACTTGGGGATTTTCCCTCATTAGGGAGTTGAGTCTGCCTTCATTTGTCGGAAACACCTTTGTGACTTGTGTGGGGTTGTGCTATATTTTGATGCTGGATTGTTGTTTGTTTAATGCTTCAATGGTTGTTACTTATGTCTGGTTCTTGAGTTTACATTTTGGCACAGCCCCGGAATCTGTTTTTCTGTCTCTTTAGATGGGTTGGAGTTTAGAATTTGATTGCCTGGTGGTGAGGGGGATGCAAGTGATGTCTCCACACTGTTAGCTTAGTGTGGGTGTGTGCTACGCTGTTGACTGTCTGTGGCACTGTGGTGAATTGATTCCGCCTGACTTGGTGATCGCTAACACTGGTTTGGAGGTAGGGAGGTGGTCACTCAATTGTTTTAAGTGGTGGATATTTGATGGGCTGAGTGAGGCGGTGCATGGCTGGCGTTTGGGCGAACGTAGTGAGTGCCGTGATAGATGGGGAGCTTTTTGACCTGATTCAGTGTGGCCCTGAACATGTGTGCACTTGATGGAGTCTGTCAAGCGTGGTTGGTGGCATATAACTGTTGGTTGCGGTTTCTTTATCCAGTCCTTACGGGATAGATACTATTGTGTCGGATCACCTTAAACAACACTGCAGGTTAATGTTAAGTAGCTGCCTGCTTACGAAGATGCCTAAGGTGGGGGGGACGATGTGTGTGGGTGAGGCTTCTTGACGGTTGTCCTTTAACTTCTGTTTGTGTTCATTGAGGTCTTGATTGCAGCTCGCTTAGTCCTCACTGCTAGGTTTGAGGCAGTGAGACGCCATATGCTTGGGGGGAGGGAAGTTACCTCTGTGTGTAGTGGACTGTGAGTATAGTTGGTGTTGCCTTTGCTGAGGGTTTCTACTTATTTTCATGTTCATATAGGGGACTGGAGGGTGGGCTTTGTGTCTAATGTTTTTTATTCACAGGTTGGTGTTTCTTTGGACTGGTGTTGTCTTAAGAAGGAGTTGGGAGGTTTCGTTTTTAAGCGCTCTATTTGCAGAATCAGTATCTTTTTCTATCAGGACACGTATATGATGTCTGCATCTCGGGGAGACCTGCACATCCTCTCTTGTAATGTGAAGGAGGAGGATTCTTGATCATTTGAATAGCCTGAATTCTGAAGTAGTATTTTTAGAGGAGACTCATCTCACAGTCAGTAAGACTGCAAAATTGCGGCGAGGATGGGTAGGCCAGGTGTATGGTTCCTCATTTAACTCAAGTTCGAGACGTGTGTCTATACTGGTTTATAGTCATATTTTTGTCTTTCAACATTCTTTTTTCGAAATTATGACCGACCACCGTCTATACTCATTGATAAGAATCTGGCAATCCAGATACTCTCTGAGCGGAGGGACAAGGAGGGTAGGATGATGTCCTTACTGTGTACAATGGATCTTTCTTTAGGGAGGTTGTGCAGTCCTTACAGGATCAGAGGTGTAACAACATTGTTTTGGGACAGAGATTTCAATGAGGTGCTGGATCCATTTTTGGATAGAAGCAATAATAGAGTGATAGGGTTTGGAGGTCGTCAGGTGACTGCCTTGCAGGATTTGATCTCATAGCATAGTCTGACGGATGCTTGGAGACTTGAGCACCCATCTGAAAGAGACTACAGTTTCCAGCCCATAACACCTATTCTCGGATAGACTTGATATTGACGTACAGTTTAACTACTTCTAACTATGGAGGGGGTGCGATTAAGAGCATTCATATATCTGACCACACTCCAGTTGAGGTGTTTTTTTGTGTTACAATTTCTGGCGGTAGATGAAATTGTGGAGAAGGAAGTCAAGAAGGCGTATTACTTTGCCTTGGAAAATCATACTGGAGAGGTTGACCCGGGAACGGTTTGAGAGGCATTTAAATGCACAATGAAAGGCCTCTCGATTGGCTTATGTAGCAGACTGAAGAAGAACAGAGAGGTGGAGATTAGAACATTAGATGTCAGAATTAAGGATATAGAGAAGGAGATGATGTGGAACCCAGATGATGGGAGGAGGAATGAGGTATGTCGCTTGAATACGAATTTAATATGTTGATGTCAGAAAGGGCAGATTATATGCTATTTTGTCATAGGTGCACATATTTTGAGAAAAGGTAGAAATGTGATTGATGGTTGCCACATAGACTTCAGATTCAAGAAAAGGACAGAGCCACCCATCCATTGAGAAGTCTGATGGATCAGTAACATTTGACCCTGGTGAAATCAACAGTGTGTTTCAAAGTTGTTACAAGAGTCTTTACATTCATGAGGAAGGAGGCATGGGAGATTTACAGTGCCTTAATCATGATACAATGCTACCAGAGCTGTCTGGTGGTGCGATGGCATCTTTGGATGAGGAATTTGCAATTGAGGAGTTGCGGAAATCAGCCTTGAGTCTTAATTCGGGAAGGTGTCCGGGGCTGGAAGGGGTACCTATGGAATTCTATAGGATAATGCCGGATTCTGTTTTTAGGCTTCTGAGTGACATGTACAAGGCCGTGAGAGCTGTTGAGATCCTACCTACAACAACTCGCCATGCATCTATATTGCTGATTTTAAAGAAAGATAATGCTTTGACATCTCCATCAAATTACCGCCCTATTAGTCTCATTAATACAGATACAATCTTGGCCAAGTCTCTGGCGAAGAATCTGCAGGCAGTTTTCCTGGGGTTGATAAATTCCAAACAGACCAGATTTGTTAAAGAGTGGCACGCCACGGCTAACATGAGGAGGCTGCTTCAGACTATTACACAGGCAAACAGTATGCATCAGGGTGCAGCGATCTTTCCCTTGGACGCTCCGAAGGTGTTCGATCATGTAAGCTAGAGCTTTCTGTTTGCTGTGTTGAGGAGGATGGGCTTTGCTGAGTCCTTTAATGATTGGTTTAAGATCCTGTACGGAGTCTTCACTGTGGATTTATCGACTAACAGGTTCAGTCAGAAGCCTTCAATCTGGAACAGGCGACACGACAAGGCTGCCCCCTGTCGCCTTTGTTATTTTTGGTTGCGATAGAGCCCTTGGCCTTGATTATCAGGCAGGATGAGAGAATCAAATGGGTTAGTTATAGCAGGGCCACGCAAAAGACATGGTTATATGCAGATAATTTGCTTTTGTTGTTGAGAGATTTGGATAGTTTGTTACCGGCATTGATGGAACTGATTGCTGAGTTCCACGTTTGGTCTGGATATAAAATTAACTGGTCTAAGTCGGAGGCGGTGGCAGTTTTGACAAGCCCTGAAAAGGATTTGATTGTGGATTCAGGCTTTAGATGGTGCCCAGACAGGATTAAATACTTGGGGTGTCTGGTTGACCAGTAAATTGGATAAAAATTATGTCAGTGAACATGAGAGGGTTGCTTTTGGCTCTGAAATCTGATTTGGAGAGATGGAAGTGGACAGAGGTGGCTTGGGAGTTCCACATTTCCAGGCTTCTCACTTGGATTGTATGGCTAGGCACATGGCACCATTTTTTAATTCATAGTGGGGTGATTGGGACAGAGCGGAGGTGAGTTTAAATGGGCTATTGACACCTAGAGCGGTTATGACTACGAAGTTGGTGCAGCCCGTTTCCTCCAGGCAAGTCACTAGGTTTTTGAGGGCTTGATGAAGAAGCTGGTGTTACTTCTAGGGGGTAAACCATTCAAACGCCTTGACGCTTCAATTTGGTTTAATCCAGAAATCAGGGATGGGAAGAAAATGTTGTTTTGTCCGGATTGGTTCATTGGAGTTGTTCAGTGGATAGGAGATCTTAGGACAAACAGGAAGTGGCTAACCTTTGGTCAGCTGAAGACTATTTGGCATATTCCAAGTTGTTTCACACCCTAAAGAGGGTCATTATGGATGTTTCAGAAGAAGATGAAATTGACTTTGGGAGGTTAAATGCTCAGGCTAAGATTGAAGGGCATCATGTGAGCAAGTATTACAATTTGATTATGACCTTAGTCAATAGCAATATTGCTTTATTGAAGGAGTGGTAGGTTAGCTCGTCAGGTGAAATGACTGAGGTGTGCTGGACGATTATCTGCAGACATATTGCTCTTCCATCTATCAGCCTAGGGGAAAGGTTAAGACAAGTTAAGATCCTGAATAGAGTTCACTGGACGGCGGAGCACTTGTACAAGCAGGGTATGGCTGATGCAGAGTGTTGGGGGTGCTCTCACAGAGTGGGGGACACTATAACACATGTTGTGGGAGTGCATCAGAGTGAGAGGTTTTTGGGGGAAGTTGACCAAGATCTTCAACAGGGTGTTGGGATTATCCCCAGATTATGGTTGTGAGATGCCCATCTTGGGTGATGATGACCTTGTGGATAGATTTACTCTGGCACACAAGAAGTGTCTCTTTAGGGGCTCCTTGATGGCTAAGAAATTAAACTTACGAAAATTGGAAGCCAAGGGTTTGTTCAGAGGAGAATGTGTGGATGGATAGATGAACTGTCTAAAATGGATGGAATGGAGAGAGTGATCTATAAGCATCAAAAGAAAATCAAGCTGTTCGAAGATATCTGGGGCAGATTTTTGGATGGTTACTAATTCTGTAATTTTATTGATGGGGTCTGGGTGGGGGGGAAGGTGATGTCTTTCTGATTGTTATCTACATTTTGCAAATATGTAAATAAAAATAAAACTAAAACGATTGAAGTAGAATTTTACTATTTTCCCTTTTCAAGAGCACAAGACCTCCATATTTTCCACCTAAAGAAGAGGACATTTAAGTGCATATGTGGAGGAGGACCTTTTGAGAATCCCCCTCAAAGGCCTAAGGATCGGGCCCCAGGTCACAGTTCCAGCGGTGCCTTGGCGGTTCTGTTGGATACAACTGTTTGAACCAGGCAGTTATTTTAGCTTTGCAAAATGCTGCACAGCCTCAAAGTGCTCTGTAGCAGCTGTAATACAGCCTGTTAGCACTATATAAAACACCAATCCTCCACTCTCTAACACCACCAAGTTATACGCTTCACTCTTTAACCGCAGCTGTTTTGTTGGCTATTTTCATGAGGTCTTGCATCAGATGATTTGCTTCTTGGCTCTTTTATAATCTGTGTTATTATCACACAATTCAGGTTTTTTATTTTAATGCAAGCTCTTGGGCTGTGGCCAGCGTCATGTGGCTCTATGGTTCTGGAGTGGCTGGCTTTCTTGTTCAGGCCTCTTAAAAAATAAAATAAATAAATAAAAGAAGTAAAACACTTTTCAGCAGTGACCCTAAATAAGAAAGAATAAGAATACCAAATAATGTGTCTTTCTGGAATTCTATACAATAATTGCTAGACTCATTTAAGGTTTATTTCAGGCACACTTCAGGGGGTGAGTCACTGACTTAGTCTGTTCTTAAACACCTCAACTCAGCCTTTCACCCTTCTAAGGTTGATAAATGAGTACCAGGACAGGTTGGGTGATATTGTATGTATATTTTTTCTACCGAAAGCGCTTAAGTGTAAGTGCTATATAATAACACATCATTATCATTTGGTCATGGACGTCTGCTTGCATTCACAGTAATTTGGTAATATGGGCCTATACACACTGATCTCAATGATACATATGGCGATCAATTTTTTTTTTAAAATGTATATCACATTATAGTGATATCGTAACCAAACAACAATGCTATGTGATGCCACTTCCTGTTTTGTTAAGGGGGGAAAGGTTGTGTTCCATCACTTCCCGCGATATCACTTTGGGGTGGGGTCAAATGGCATCACTTCCTGTGATGTCACCAGAGGTCAAGGGTCATGTGATGTCACTTTTGCTACCTCTGGCATTTTGGTGAAATGACGTCCGTGTCAATGGGTCTCATTTTATCAACCTGCAAAGAGATTAAAGCATGTAAACTGCATGCCGCCCTCCCATCTTTTTTTCATCAGAAACTAAACCCACAGATCTACATTACAATGTTTCCAACCAACATCCCGAGCCTGAATTCGTTGACTGTTGAAAGGTCTCAACATTACCCTTGAAATACCATTTGTTGTATAGGCACCTTACAGATATCCAATAAATACCCTAAAACCACCCACGCTGCAGTCTTTACGTTTTAACCACACTGGAGCCTCCACTTCCTCCTTCGAGTTCACGACATGGTTTACTGCCACACATTCATCTATTTAGCTTCATCAGGACTTATTAGAAGGGGCGACCAATCGACTATGCCCACTGCTGAATCCCATGCATCGCAAGCTGTGCTTATCGGTTCGCATGATGTTTAGCGAAGTGGTGGTGTTTTCCCTTAGCACCGTGCAAAGGACCGACACAGAACCCAGTGCTGCAGAATGCAAAGTGTGAATGGGCTGGTGGAGAGTGGTATGACGCCCCTGGTGACCCTTGCCTGTCTCCCTGGCTCTGGCAGTGAGCATGGTGGTCGAAGGCAGCAAGGGAACCTCCAGACTCCTCCGTCTGCACATCCTTCTCTCGCCTGACTCTCAGGTGCTGCAGTGAAAGTCATTGAGGTGATGGGCATGGCAGAGTACATACATGCCCTGCGATTGGATCCCCTTAGTGCAGAAGCACCGAGTTCCGGTGTCTTTTCTCCTCTCCTACCCAGGCAATGCTGCCAAATGCAACAATGTCTAGGAAGCGGTGGTGCACAAGGGTGCCATGCAGTCACAGTCCTGTCCGGGACGTCATTTCACCAAAATGCCAGGGGTAGTAGAAATGACATCACTCGACGCTTGACCTCTGATGTCATCGCCTGAAGTGATGACATTTGACCCCGCCACAACACGGGAAGTGATGGAACATGACCTTTTACCCCTTGACAAGACAGGTCGTGGCATCACATAGCATTGTTCCTCAATACACTAAGAACAATCTGGTTACAATATTACTGTAATGTGATGTACGTTTCATACACGAATGGATCACCATATGTAACGTTAATATCAGTGTGTCCAGGAGGGGGCTTCACTCCGGCAGCAGGAACTGCTGAATTTCAGTAGCTTGGTATATGATGACAACACCTGGCAAATTATGTGAGTAACTGGGCATTTCATAGAACCATTTGACATATGTTGCCTGTACATTAGATGGCAAAGCATGGCATATGGTGTAAATGCCCTGGTATTTTCTGTCATCTGAAATATAATTTACTGACTATATTATGCCAAAACCTGACATACAATGTGAGTACTTGAGTACTTGCCACATGATGGCAACATTTATCAAATGGTGTGATTTCCTGGGCAATGTTGGCAATAGCTTGTGTATGATGCAAGCATTTGGCCATATGATGGCAGAACCTGGGCATGCTAAAAATACTTTGAATCTTGGCTTTACCAGAAAGGCTGGTGGTATGGTTTTCTGCTCCCTATGGTGTCATTTTGTGGCCCTCTTCCTAGGCAACTGGGGCACATTTGCTCCCTATGGTGTCATTTTGTGGCCCTCTTCCCAGGTAACTGGGGCACATTTGCTGCTTGTAATGCTGGGACCCCACACTCAAGAGGGCCCTAGGTCTTTTGCAATTAAAGCATTGCAGTCAGCTTTAAAAAAAAAACCTTTTTTTGTCCAAGTGTAGTAAGGGAACTAGCAGGGGTAGCAAGGGAGACAGCAGGGGTGCAGCTGCGACCCCTAGTGGCCAGCAAATGATATCCCTGACTCCTGCTATAGAATGAGTAGAAGCATAAGGGAATGTACCGGTGAATGGGAGCACTAGAACTGCGGGACGGCCACACTTCCAGATTAGTTGGTTGTGCATCTTGCGGCACGTGACCTGATGTAATTAATCGGATTAGAGGTGTGGTTTCGAGACCTATGACAGTTGCGCGAGACAATGAACTAATATCAAGGGCTCATTCTCTCAGTAATAACCTGTGAAATCTAAATTGGTGTGCAAGAACCAGTGCTTATTCGAAATTGCTAGTGTTTATTTGGAATTGCTGACACGTGTTTCGACCTTCGAGGTAATTTTCAAGGCAAGATGGATTAGGTCTGGCTGGTAAGTGTTCCAAGGGGATGAAGGGGACAGCCCCTTAGACAGATAAAGTGGGTGATCCCAGTGGCGTCACCAGGAATCAAATTTAGGCGGGGCACAGTGGGGGCCATAGACAAAAGTAGGGGGGGCACAGACAAAAGTAGGCAGAGAACATGGTCACTGCTCGTCTTAGGTAGGGGGGGTGCAAGGGGAGGCACAGTGTTTCACAGGGGGGGCCCTGCCCCCCCCCACATCCCCTCTAGCAACGCCACTTGGTGATCCACAGGTCAGGGTTGAAGTAGAGCCTTATTAAGCTCATGCAAGTCTTGCAGGTCGGTGCACAGTTGAACACTTACCAGCCAGAACTAATCCATCTTACACAGAAGCGTAAGGTAGTGGGTTAACACCTGAAATAGATACACTCAGACGGAAAGTATGAACACATTATTAGCTGTAGGCTTTTATTATTTACAACAAGGATTATGATCCAACACTCCGGATGTGTGCTTTTGGGCACTTCAGATTCGCGAGGAGTGATGCCCCTTCTCGCCGGCGTTTTCCTGATTCCGGTCACCAAATCCAGGTCCGTGAAAGTGGGACCTGTAACAAGTCTGGCTTCTCTTCTGGAGTGAGGGAAGCCTCCGCCCTAACCCATGCCGCCAATATTAGCCCACGACCTCAAACGTCCTGTTGTCTAGTTTTCCCACGCGCCACCATGCAGTGGGCACCATCTTATCTCTTGTGATGGGTAGGGTGGGTCGGGTGGTGAAGGATTTTGCAACCTTTTCCCGGCGATATTATTTACGGCGACCATATATATGGGGATAATATTACCTGATACCAGTAGAACGTGTATATTAAGTTTTATGAAAAAGTGGAAGGATAATAGTAATTATATCTAATATCTGTTGAACACTATAGATGTTTGTTCCAAAATTGCTGATCAATTAGGATTTAATTTGAATTGTAATTTGTTTTTTTTAGAAGTAAATTTTGTAAGTATGAAATTATGAATAAAGTATTTTTATAAAATAAAAAGTGTGACATGGTTTAATAATAAAGATGTACACTGAGTAGTGAGATGCACTACGCATATGTGCTAGCCCATTCTGCTGCCAATGGGGTCTACAATATTCAACTTAAGGAATATTTTTGTATTTTTGTTAATATTTAGGAGGATTATTCCCTTAGGTTGTTAAACTCCCCTGTAGTCTCCCTATTTTTCTACTGGTATCTTCTGAAAGCTCGAGTTTAAAGTCAACTTCAACTCAGCTTTTGCTACTTGGTAAAGCAACCACTGTGATCTCATGTCTGGTCCACGCAGATCGGCCATCTTGGAGCAGTGTCTTTATCAGAGTAAATCAGTTAGGGAAACATTAGTCTAACTGTGGTCTTTGTTTCCAAGATAACTCAAGCATCACCCAACCCACGGGCATAACTGCTAAACATCACTAGGCACACAACTGTGGACTTTCTGACACTTTGTAGGATAGACCAAGCAGGTTCTGAGAGAGTGATGCCTCTGCCATCTGATCCATGGGGATACAAAAAGGTTGAGACCACTAACAGAGAAACAAAAGAACTCAGACTCAACCTAAGCGATGTCACTGAATAATTCAGGGTAGTCTTCATGGAGGCTGAGTGGGCCATTGTTCTAACTTGATGGGTCCGACGTGATGGTCGTGCAGTTATGTAATGCCTCCGTCCCCAAGTACCGCTCGAGCAGAATGTAAAATACTGCCCTAGCAATCTTTGAGGACACAGGTGGGAGTGTCGTCGTCAGCCTGGTACCGGGAACGCCAGAAGGACCCCTGAGTGCTGTAAGGCAAAGGGTTATAATCAAGGAAACACCCAAAAGGCAATTGGCAATTGGCAGAAGGAGCAAACAAGATGCAGTGACACCAGCTTACCTAAAAGGGGTGGAGTATAGGTAAGAAACCTATGCAGACAGCAGCGGAACCCACAGCAGGCTGGGATGATGTGGTTGACACTCCTGAAAGCACCTGGTGGAGCAAGACTGGATCTGTGGCAGAACTTGAAGCAATCCGAGGGTTGCATAAACAGAAGGGTAATCCAAAAAGCAAGTCCAGAGTACAAACGGGTGTCAGATGTCCGGGAGATCAGAGAGCACGCCAGAGTCCAAGGGTAATCCGAGAGCAGGTTCAAGAAGCGTTCCAAGGTCGGGGCAAGGAGAGTAACAAGAAGCAAAAAGGTAACGCCTGGCAGTCCTCCGTAGAAGTAGCTGTGAAGCACAGTGTCTTGTTTGCCGGCTTCTTTTGAAGCGGCGAGCGGTGTCACGTGACGCATCACGTGACCGCTCGCGCACGTTACGTGGAGCGCAACGCGGCCAGCGATTGGGGCTGCCGGTCCTTCCTGGTATCCTGGCACCGCCGGCTGTGCAGGAGGCGCCATGGCAACCGCCAATGAGGAAAAGGGTGAAAAGAGGCAGGTCCGCCCAACATGGTATCCCGCCTGCCTTGCTTCCCCCGCTGATGTGAATGGAGAATACGACGGCGAGAAGCGCCTGATGAGAGAGACAGGTGTGAGGGGGGAAGTGAGAGATGGGTTGTGTGAGAGGGCGTGACAGAGCCCGCCCTCAAAGGCCCACGACCCCGTGGGCTGGATGGATGCTCCCGGTGAAACCGGGCCACCAGGCGAGGAGCGTGAACATCCCGGGAAGCAATCCAGGAGCGGTCCTCAGGGCCGTACCCCAGCCAGTCTACTAGATACTGCAACCCGCCCCTGTATATACGGGAACCCAGAATAGCCCGCACCTCAAATACATCGGAGGACGAGACAGAGACAGGGGCAGGAGGGGCAGCCAACCGGGTAGGGCCAGGGCATGGCTTAAGCAGGGACACGTGAAATATCGGGTGGATCCGCCAGGCGGGAGGCACCGCCAGGCGCATAGCCACCGGGTTCAGGACCTTGACCACCTCATACGGACCCACAAAGCGAGGGAGAAGTTTGCGACAGCCAGGGATGTGCAAATGGCCGGTAGAGAGCCAAACCCGGTCCCCCACTTTGTAAGCAGGCGCATCCGCCCTCCTCCTGTCAGCAGCGGTTTTCATAGAGGTTTGGCCTCGCGCAGGTGGACCAATGCTTGGGCATGGACTGAGACCAAATCTCGAGCGCAGGCCGAAGCGGCGGGGGTATCAGAAGAGGAGAAGTCCGGAATGGGGAGAGTACGGGGGTGTTGTCCATAGAGGGCGAAGAAAGGTGAGAACCCAGTAGCAGAGTGCAGTGTATTGTTATAAGCAAACTCGGCAAGATGCAAGAGGTTAAGCCAAGTGTCCTGATACTGTAAAGTTAGGCAGCGAAGGTACTGCTCCAATGTCTGATTGACCCTCTCGGTTTGCCCGTCGCTCTCTGGATGGTAAGCAGAGGAATAATGAGCATCAATACCCAACAGAGAGGTGAGAGCCCGCCAGAACCGGGAGGTGAACTATGTGCCTCGATCGGACACCAAAACATGGGGCAGGCCAAAGAGACAGAACACAGACCTAAGAAAATGCTTGGCTAAGACTGGGGCTGAGGGTACCCCCTTGCATGGTATGAAACGGGCCAGTTTGGTATAGGTGTCGACAACGACCCAAATAGTATCGAAACCCTGTGTACGTGGCAGGTCGGTAATCAGGTCCATTGAGACCGTGTGCCAGGGTCGTGGAGGAACTGGGAGAGGAAGAAGAAGACCCAAAGGTCGGCCCCTGCATGACTTGCCCTGGGCACAGACTGAGCAGGTATTGACGTAGTTATGTACGTCGCTTTTCATAGTCGGCCACCAACACCAGCGTTTGAGTAGTTCCAGAGTACGATGCTGCCCGGGGTGACCATTAATGGCAGCATCATGAGACCGCTCTAACGCCAGGTCCCTGGTTTCACTTGTGGGAAGAAAGAGCTTCCCGTGTACAAAGAGTAGCCCATCCTGTATAACCGGATCCCATTCTGTTAGTGATTGTGGATAGCGGGAGACCCACTGTCGTATGGTGGACTGTAAGGAAGGTGACGGTGTGCAGACACAAACTACATGAGTCTCACTCAACAAGGTTTCAGGGAAGGATGGGAGAACCTCCCCCCAGGGGAACGAGACAGAGCGTCTGCTTTCCCATGCCCAACACCAGGTCTATGTTTGACCACGAAGTCGAACACGGCAAAGAAGAGATGCCAACGTACTTGTCGGCTATTTGTACATTTCAGAGAGGCAAGGTCCTGGAGATTCTTATGATCGGAGAACACCACCGTCCGGTGTTTTGCGCCCAGGAGGTGGTGTCTCCAGGTCTGTAGAGCGTCCTTAATGGCCAATAGTTCTTTTTCTGTGACTGTGTAGTGCAATTCGCTTGCTGTGAACTTACGAGAGTGAAATGCCACCGGATGCAAACGACCAGTGGCAGGACATGTTTGGGACAGTACAGCGCCTAGTGCATAGGAGGATGCGTCTGCCTCGAGGACAAACGGGAGTTCAGGGTCAGGGTGTTGTAACACCGGAGCAGTGGTGAACATGGTTTTCAGAGAGTCAAAGGCATTTTGTTATGTCACGGACCAGACATAGGGGACGGAAGGGCTAGTGAGCGCAGTGAGTGGTGCTACAATAGAGGAGAACCCAGCGATCAATCGTCGGTAAAAGTTAGCGAAACCCAGAAATGACTGCAGTTGCTTGAGTGTGGTCGGAATTGGCCATTCGTTGATTGCCCGGACTTTGGACTGATTCATAGAGAGACCCCCGGGAGAGATATTGAACCCCAAGAACTCAACCTGACTGGTGTGGAAAATGCACTTCTCAGGTTTAGCAAATAGTGCGTTGGCTTGGAGACGCAACAACACTTCCTTGACATGCGTGATGTGTTCATCGAGGGAGGAAGAGAAAACCAATATGTCATCTAAGTACACTACCACGTAAGCGTTCAGGATATCGCCAAATATGTCATCCATGAAGCGCTGAAACGTAGCAGGAGCATTACAGAGGCCAAACGGCATAACTGTATACTCAAACAACCCTTGTCGTGAGCAGAAGGCCGTCTTCCATTCATCTCCATCACGCATGCGTGTGACATTGTACGCTCCCCGAAGATCCAGTTTGGTGTAGATCGTGGCATGAGTGAGTTTGTCTAACAATGGGGTAATGAGAGGTATGGGATAGCGGTTTTTTACTGTGATGGCGTTCAAACGCCTGTAATCTATGCAAGGACGGAGATCCCCTTCCTTCTTTGGCACAAAGAAGATAGGACTTGCAGCTGGGGATGTTGATGGGCGAATGTGACCCAGACGCAGGGCCTGCTGTATGTATTCTTGCAGGATTCGCTCTTCCGCCTGGGTTAGGGAGTAGATCCGCCCCTTTGGGATGGGGGCGTCCGGGACTAAATCGATGGGGCAGTCGTAGGATCGATGCGGAGGAAGACCTTCCGCAGAGCCTTTGTCAAACACAGCCCGAATTTCATAATACTCAGGAGGTATGTTGTTCGTGACCGCCCCTACCATGTGAGTGTCCTGGGAGTCGGGTCTGTCTTCTATGGCTAAAGAAGCGACTACCCCTAGGATGTCTGCGGGACTAGAAACCCGAGGTGTCTGGAGCAGGCAGTAGTATTGGCACATTTCTGATTCAAAGGAGACCTGACCCGTGCCCCAGTTAATCAGAGGATTGTGCCTCTTTGGCCAAGGAATGCCCAGGATAACTCCAAACTGAGGCGTGGCTATGAGATCAAATGATATGGTCTCTCTATGGACTTCCTGTATGACTAATTACAAAGGGGCTGTCTGTTGCAAGATTGGTCCAGAGGCTAGGGACATCCCGTCTACTGCATGAACCAGTTCGGGGTGTTTCTTTTTGATCAAAGGTAAGTTTAGTGAACTGGCTATCGCTATATCTATAAAGCAGCCTGTAGCTTCAGAGTCAATCACTATTCGTACTGCATGGGAGACTCCTGCAGCTGGGTTTAAGGAAGCTTGTACCACCACAGGTCGGACGGGACCAAAAGCCGGATCAGAGGAATTTTGTATAGGACTCGCCCCAACCCCTGATCTCAAGGGCGAGTCTTCGGAAAACCCAGAATTTTGTTCCTTGGCCGACGGGGACACTCCTTTACAAAATGCCCATTGAGACCGCGGTAGAAGCAAGCGTTGTCCACCCTTCTGCGCTCTCATTCGGCATGAGTAATGGGGCTGCGTACCCCGCCGATCTGCCTGGGTTCGGGTGAGGTGCCGGATGTGGTTGAAAGTGAGGTATGGGATAGCTCTGCTTCCCCCTTACGTTCTGCCCGCCTGGCGTCCAATTGCAAGGTCAAATCAACTAGGTCGATATAGAGTGAGGGAAGAGAAGGCACCACAGATAAAGCATCCTTCATGGAACAACGCAAGCCCCGATAATAGATCACTGCTTTTTTGTTCTCTGGCCAGGAGGTCTCAGTAGCAAGTTGGTTGAACTGGGTGATATATTCAATGAGGGTGGATCGGCCTTGAGTAAGATCTAGGAGTTCCATGTCTCTGGATTGGGCTTTATATCTAGTGTCAAAAACCTTGGCCATTTCTTGGGTCAATAACTCAAAATCGTACAGAGCAGGATGGTTGCCCTCCAACAATGGGTTTGCCCTCGTGGCTGCCACACCTGACAAATGGGAGAGAAGAAAAGCCGTCTTAGAGACCGGATCAGAGAAAGCCTGGGGTCGGCACAAGAAATGCAGTTTGCACTGATTTATGAAGGTGCGATATTTCAAGGGATCCCCCTGATACCTCTCAGGGGCTGCTAGAGGAAATGGCGTCTGAACCACCACAGACGGGGCTGGCAGAGTGGGTGGTGTGACGGGAATTGGGTTTTGGGATGGGGCAGCATCGCCGAACTCGGCGTCAACAGGTAAGGGATGTCGTGTACTTTGCATGGCATCAAGACGGTGGTCCATTGCAGTGGTGGCAGTGGCCAGGTCAGTGCGGAGGGCAGTGGTAGCAGCTGCCATATCTGTCCTAAGCGATGTCACTGCTTGCATTAAGGCAGTCACAGGGTCCCCGGCTGAAACATCCATAACTGGACGACCATAAGGCTTCACAGTCTGTTCTAACTTGATGGGTCCGACTTGATGGTCGTGCAGTTATGTAATGCCTCCGTCCCCAAGTACCGCTCGAGCAGAATGTAAAATACTGCCCTAGCAATCTTTGAGGCCACAGGTGGGAGTGTCGTCATCAGCCTGGTACCGGGAACGCTGGAAGGACCCCTGAGTGCTGTAAGGCAAAGGGTTATAATCAAGGAACCACCCAAAAGGCAATTGGCAATTGGCAGAAGGAGCAAACAAGATGCAGTGACACCAGCTTACCTAAAAGGGGTGGAGTATAGGTAAGAAACCTATGCAGACAGCAGCGGAACCCACAGCAGGCTGAGATGATGTGGTTGACACTCCTGAAAGCACCTGGTGGAGCAAGACTGGATCTGTGGCAGAACTTGAAGCAATCCGAGGGTTGCATAAACAGAAGGGTAATCCAAAAAGCAAGTCCAAAGTACAAACGGGTGTCAGATGTCCGGGAGATCAGAGAGCACGCCAGAGTCCAAGGGTAATCCGAGAGCAGGTTCAAGAAGCGTTCCAAGGTCGAGGCAAGGAGAGTAACAAGAAGCAAAAAGGTAACGCCTGGCAGTCCTCCGTAGAAGTAGCTGTGAAGCACAGTGTCTTGTTTGCCGGCTTCTTTTGAAGCGGCGAGCAGTGTCACGTGACGCATCACGTGACCGCTCGCGCACATTACGTGGAGCGCAACGCGGCCAGCGATTGGGGCTGCCGGTCCTTCCTGGTAGCCTGGCATCGCCGGCTGTGGTGGAGGCGCCATGGCAACTGCCAACGCGGAAAAGGGCGAAAAGAGGCTGGTCCGCCCAACATGGTATCCCGCCTGCCGTGCTTCCCCCGCTGATGTGAATGGAGAATACGACGGCGAGAAGCGTCTGATGAGACAGACAGGTGTGAGGGGGGAAGTGAGAGATGGGTTGTGTGAGAGGGCGTGACAGCCATGGACTAGGCCAGAACCGGATGTTCGCTGCTTTCCTCGACAGCTATCATCATACTGTACTTAAAGACCTGGATAGGGCCTAATGGGGGGGAATTCAAGTTAACGTTTATTGATCCTGCATTGAACTACAAAATGTTGTAATTTCAATGTACTTGCGCCGAACGGTAAAAACATTGATATTGATTAAAAACGATGAATGTGAAAAGGTAGAAACAATTGCACAGTACAATTGAAGAAAGGTAACATTGAAATTAAAACAAACGTAATTTCAAATACAAAAAAACAAACCACAGAATAAAATTTTTGCAAGTGAGTCCCTGTAGCCACATAGCATTTCAACATGTACACCCCCTCTCCATTCCAGGGACCCTAAGATTGTAATTCCTATTTTGAAAACAAATCCAAGACCTGCTCTCCTGCTTTGATATTGGACCTCTTTGCTCCATTCAGAATTTTATGAACACGAATTGCGCAAAGTACAAAACGTAGTTTTTTGATTTTCTAATTTAGGAATTCAACATTGAAGGTATTCTCTATTCATCGCTCCAGACCGATAAACTGCCTTGTGCACTTGCTTATTTTACTATCCAGAATCTGCAGCTGCAGAGTCAGGCCACGCTTATGCCTTTGCTTTTCAGTATCTGGAGGGTCACAGAACAATGATGGGAAAAGTTTAGGCTAGGAGTGCACAGCTCCAGTCCTCAAGGTGTGGAACCAGGCCAGGTTTTCAGGATATCCATGCAGACTACACTAGCATGTTAATAGCTCGGATTCATGTGAACAGCCATGAGACTCTCCTGTGTACATATGGTTAACTCCTCCTACCTGAGTGATATCTGCCTTGTAGGCTTCAGGCATGCATACATTCCAGAACCGTCTGGCAGATGATTTCCAGATGCTAATTTCAAGAACACCATATTTTCTTACATGCAGCCTACCTTTCAGGCAAATGGTTAATGTCTCTCTCAACAGGTTGCTGTCCAGTTTGACATTCAGCGACAAGCTAAGCCGAGACAGAGCAAGTGATTTGAAATGTGCTTCATGCAGTGAGGTTCACTTTGGAGTGCGGAGTGGGGGCGTGAGGGGGGCTTTGTGTGGGTGGCAGTGGAAACAGCAGAAGGAATGGATGAGGTGATTAAGAATTTGCTCACAAGACTGAGGTTTGTGTTTCTGGAAACACAGACAGTGGAGAATAGGGAACAAAGTGGTAGATCAAAGAGATGTTACTATGAGTAACTCTGATGTACTCCTGACTTACATCTGGAGGGGGTGTATTCGATCCTCAAACTAAGTACTCAAAATAACATGGTAATATGCAAATGGTTGCAATATATTAAATATAGTTCCCAAATGACAATATGCTTAGAAATGAAGAAACTTATTATTAGTATTATTATTTAAGTTTGGAGTAAAGGACGTTATTTTATTTTTTGCTTGCTAGCACTTAATAGACATATTGAATGCCTGGTGCTCGAATGGATATGGTTTGACTAATGATCAACAGGAGGAAGGGAGATATAATGCGACTAATGATCTCCGGGAGAAAGACTAGGATAAGAAGTGACTAATGATCTCTGGGAGAAAGCCTAGGATAAATTGTGACTCATGATCTCTGGAGAAAGGCTATGATATGATGTTTACTAATGATCTCTGGGAGGAAGTCTAGGATATGATGTTAAATAATGATCTCCGGAAGGAAGGCTAGGATATATTTACTAATGACCTCCGGGAGGAAGACTAGGATATGAAGTGACTAATGATCTCAGGGAGGAAGGCTAGGATAGGATGTGACTAATGATCTCTGGGAAGAAGGCTAGGATGTGATGTTAACTAATGATATCTGGGAGGAAGAGTTGGATATGATGTTTACTAATGATAATCAGGAGGAAGGCTGGGATATGATGTTTACTAATGATCTCCAGGAGGAAGTCTAGGGTATGATGTTTAATAATGATCTGCGGTAGGAAGGCTAGGATATCTTTACTAATGATCTCCGGGAGGAAGGCCAGGATATATTTACTAATGACCTCTGGGAGGAAGACTAGGATATGAAGTGACTAATGATCTCCGGGAGGAAGGCTAGGATAAGATGTGACTAATGATCTCCGGGAAGTAGGCTAGGATGTGATGTTAACTAATTATCTCTGGGAGGAAAAGTAGGATATGATGTTTACTAATGATAATCAGGAGGAAGCCTGGGATATGATGTTTACTAATTATCTCCAGGAGGAAGTCTAGGATATGATGTTTAATAATGATCTCCGGAAGAAAAGGCTAGGATATATTTACTAATGATCTCCGGGAGGAAGGCTAGGATATATTTACTAATGACCTCTGGGAGGATGACTAGGATATGAAGTGACTAATGATCTCCGGGAGGAAGGCTAAGATAGGATGTGACTAATGATCTCCAGGAAGAAGGCTAGGATGTGATGTTAACTAATGATATCTGGGAGGAAGGGTAGGATATGATGTTTACTAAAGATAATCAGGAGGAAGGCTGGGATATGATGTTTACTAATGATCTCCAGGAGGAAGTCTAGGATATGATGTTTAATAATGATCTCCGGTAGGAAGGCTAGGATATGTTTACTAATGATCTCCGGTAGGAAGGCTAGGATATGTTTACTAATGATCTGCGGGAGGAAGACTAGGATATGAAGCGACTAATGATCTCCGGGAGGAAGGCTAGGATAGGATGTGACTAATGATTTCCGGGAAGAAGGCTAGGATGTGATGTTAACTAATGCTCTCTGGGAGGAAGAGTAGGATATGATGTTTACTAATGATATCCAGGAGGAAGGCTAGTATATGATGTGTATAAATGATCTCCAGGAGGAAGTCTAGGATATGATGTTTAATAATGATCGCTGGTAGGAAGGCTAGGATATATTTACTAATGATCTCCGGGAGGAAGGCTAGGATATATTTACTAATGACCTCTGGGAGGAAGACTAGGATTTGAAGTGACTAATGATCTCCGGCAAGAAGGCTAGGATAGGATGTGATTAATGATCTCTGGGAAGAAGGCTAGGATGTGATGTTAACTAAAGATATCTTGGAGGAAGAGTAGGATATGATGTTTACTAATGATAATCAGGAGGAAGGCTGGGATATGATGTTTACTAATGACCTCCAGGAGGAAGTCTAGGATATGATGTTTAATAATGATCTCCGGTAGGAAGGTTAGGATACCTTTACTAATGATCTCTGGGAGGAAGGCTAGGATATATTTACTAATGACCTTTGGGAGGAAGACTAGGATATGAAGTGACTCATGATCTCCGGGAGGAAGGCTAAAATAGGATGTGACTAATGAACTCCGGGAAGAAGGCTAGGATGTGATGTTAACTAATGATATCTGGGAGGAAGGGTAGGATATGATGTTTACTAATGATAATCAGGAGGAAGGCTGGGATATGATGTTTACTAATGATCTCCAGGAGGAATTCTAGGATATGATGTTTAATAATGATCTTCGGTAGGAAGGCTAGGAAATGTTTACTAATGAACTCCGGCAGGAAGGCTAGGATATATTTGCTAATGACCTCTGGGAGGAAGACTAGGATATGAGGTGACTAATGATCTCCGGGAGGAAGGCTAGGATAGGATGTGACTAATGATCTCCGGGAAGAAGGCTAGGATGTGATGTTAACTAATTATCTCTGGGAGGAAGAGTAGGATATGATGTTTACTAATGATAATCAGGAGGAAGGCTGGGATATGATGTTTACTAATGATCTCCAGGAGGAAGTCTAGGATATGATGTTTAATAATGATCTCCGGTAGGAAGGCTAGGATATGTTTACTAATGATCTCTGGGAGGAAGGCTAGGATATGTTTACTAATGATCTCTGGGACGAAGACTAGGATATGAAGTGACTAATGATCTCCGGGAGGAAGGCTAGGATAGGATGTGACTAATGATTTCCAGGAAGAAGGATAGGATATGATGTTAACTAATGATATCTGGGAGGAAGAGTGGAATATGATGTTTACTAATGATAATCAGGAGGAAGGCTTGGATATGATGTTTACTAATGATCTCCAGGAGGAAGTCTAGGATATGATGTTTACTAATGATCTCCGGGAGGAAGACTAGGATATGAAGTGACTAATGATCTCTGGGAGGAAGGCTAGGATAGGATGTGACTAATGATCTCCGGGAAGAAGGCTAGGATGTGATGTTAACTAATGATCTCTGGGAGGAAGAGTAGGATATGATGTTTACTAATGATATCCAGGAGGAAGGCTAGTATATGATGTGTATACATGATCTCTGGCAGGAAGGCTAGCTAGAAATGAAGTTATAAACATCCCTACAGCTAAAGGTTGCCTGAGAGAGTGTAGATTTGCATGCCACATGGCAGTGGGGCAGAAAAGAGATAGGATCAATCCTATGTTCAACACCTAACTGGACCGACTCAGCCCTTCTCCTTCTAAGGATAATTAGTGAAATGCTCTTACGCTGGGTAATAACTGAATCTAATGTTAAAGTGCCAATCCATAGGAATCTGGCATGAAGCGCTATATGAAAGTATGCTTTTACAAAGAGATGTCATGAGCCTTATTGTGTAATTTGTATCTAGAATGAAAATAGCAAAAACAGCACCCCCTTAATTGCATTGGATCTGACGTCGACGTTCTTTCTATACTTGCTTTGATTGAGGGCCCTCACTGCTTAAGTATAGTTGTGAGTAAGTAGTGGAAGAGCTGATAAAAGGACTGCTTGATGAGGATGTCGATGTTTCAGCTGTATTTGTATTAGATGCCAACAACAAAGCTGTGCCTAATGTTATCTGGGCAGTGCCATTGGAAGGGTATTACAATTTTTAGAGATTTGATTTTTCCGGGCGTTGCCTGGGCTAAGTACAGCCGCATACCTGGCGCCCCTAGTTGGAGGTGGGGTGAAGTATCTACCATGTCTGTGTGGAGGAGGGGGCATACAGGGAGTGTCATTTTGCATAGTTTAAATTGCTAGTGAACTCGAGTTCACTAATTATTCAGCTCACCAGATCAGCATAATCAATGTTTTGCCATATTGATTACATCAGTATGCACACAGAGCATATGCACCCATCGATAATAAGAATTCCTAAAACTAAAGGATTGCTGTTAGCATTATTATAGGGAAGACTGCTTGACTAAAACAGCTCAAGATCTGTCAGCGAGTGCCTTAGCGGAATGTTCCATCTGGCTGGGTTTCCAAATTGTCTTGAAAGACGTTTCATAAACCTTGCGCCTGTAAAACAACAGAACCACATAATGTGCAGTCCGTCACAGCGATGGAACATTAGCTTAACGCCAAAACACAGCCGGCATAGGTAATGTGTGTGTGTACCGATTGGCTCGCGGGGAAAATTCTGCTGCAGGGAAAATATGTTGCTGCTTATAAAAATCAGTGTCTTTTTGTCTGATCTATAAATCTGCCAAATTCGGCTGTCTAGATATTTTGGACCCCCATGAGCTCTAGCAAAACGAAAAGGTGATGGCTTGAAGGTTTTGAATAAATCATAACCACAGGCACAGCTCTGGGCAACCAGCCAGACCATCGTTTTTCAGCCTGCCAAGCCATTACAGAAGGGGAAAGACCATATGCAAATCAAGCTTGGTCCCACCCCAAAGGGGCAGTCCAGCCTGAACTTCTATGTCACATCCCTTCTGCACGAGACCACAAGCATCCCCAAACATGTTTCAGCCTTGTTGGGCCTCATCAGTGAGGAGTAGCTTGGGTCTCTAGGCCCGGCAGACTCTGGACCCACGTCTTGGCATACCCGTCCCACTCAGGGTGACTTTAGCAAAACGAAAAGGTGATGGCTGGAACGTTTTGAATAAATCATAACCACAGGCCCAGCTCTGGGCAACCCTCCAGACCATCATTTTTCAGCCTGCCAAGCCATTACAGAAGGGGAAAACTATATGCAAATCAAGCTTGGTCCTACCCCAAAAGGGGCAGTCCAGCCCAAACTGCTTGGTCACATCCCTTCTGCACGAGACCACAAGCATCCGCAGGCATGTTTCAGATTTGTTGGGCGTCATCAGTGAGGAGTAGCTTAGGTCTCTAGGCCCGGGCAGACTCGGGACCCACGTCTGGTCATAGCCGTCCCACTCGGGGTGACTTTAGCAAAACGAAAAGGTGATGGCTGAAAGGTTTTGAATAAATCATAACCACGGGCACAGCTCTGGGCAACCCTCCAGACCATAGTTTTTCAGCCTGCCAACAATGGTCTGGAGGTTTCCCAGAGCTATGCCAGTGGTTATGATTAATTCAAAACCTTCCAGCCATTACCTTTTTATTTTACTCCCATCAGCTCTAACCAGCATAGTCGGCGGTGAGTTATCATGGGAGTTGTAGTCCAACACACATGGAAAAGCAAAGGTCATAGTCGATGGTGAGGTATCATGGGAGTTGTAGTCCAAAACATCTGGAGAAGCAAAGGTTGCAGACACCTGCTATAGATGTTTCTAAACTGATATCAAAGGTTGGCGTCTGCTTGGTTATGCTAACCTTTCATCATTCGGAATTTGACAACAAATGTAGGCAACTAGTACTGAAAGTTTATTACTTTCAGTGCTAATGAAGCCAATTGGCCATTGTCACCCACCTTGGGGCCTTGTAGCATAGCATTTGTGGGTAGTTTCCCTGGGAGTTTCCTTAAGAGTTTCTTCCCTCCCTCTCGAGCATGGGGCAGAGGCAGGATCTCGCATCCCCAAATTGTGGCTTTTTAACCCCACTCCCTCACCCTAAGAGAAGTGATCTCTTCTGTGCCTTGGTGCCCTTCGGTGGCAAGATGTTCTTGTGTGTTGTGAATCCTGCACATACATCTTCTCATGGATATCCTGGAAAGTGTGCCTGTGTTTGTCTACTCACTGGCTCCTTTAGGGAAGGTGTGTTGCCACATTTGTGCAAATAACTTTCCCCTTTCCATGGGATCCACAGGTGGGTGGGCATTCCCAGAAAGTGGGGCAGCTTTTTTGTCCATTCATTTCTCCGACCACCACGGGAATCCTTTTTGAGATCATGGGCAAGAGTGAGTCCGTATGGGAACACCACGGAAATTAGACCAGGGAGGTCGTTTTGTGTTTAAAAGTGCTCTTCGTGGGAACTGCTTTTGTTTTGTTTTTTGAACATGTACAGCACCAAACCAAACAGGAGTGCCTCTGTGGTTGGCCCCGTTTGTGACAATGATGTGAACCCTGTTCCCCTTTTTAGACACATTGAGTAAGAGAAACATGAAAAGGATGTGTTTGCCCTATCAATGATTGACATCTGTCAGTCTAGTAGCAATGCCACTCAAGATTAATATGTAGCCAGACCATCGAGAAGGTCATTATGTTACCAGAAGGGATTGCTTGGTAGTTTTTCTACGCTCTGTACAGTGAACTAATCTTTTTGGAACTAGTGCCTGGCAACACAAACAACATTTTATTTTCGCTTGGTAGGGTCAGTGAGAGAAAGTACCATCCTTGTCAAGTGCATATACCCTAAGAAAGGATTTCTGCTGCCGACAGTATTTGCGGTTTGGGTGTGAATAAAAGAAAAAAAAGCAGGTGAGGATTCTCTACTCCAAGGTTGTCCAACTTCAGGCCTCGAGGGTCAGATTCCTGACGGGTTTTCAGGATATCTGTCATTCATATTCATGAGTAAAAATGTGCATACATTTAGAATCCGCATTACAATTGATCTCGACAATATTAATGGGGGTTATCCCGAATCATGACATGTTTTCAACGGTCTGAGCCGTGAGTTGGACAAGTCGATGCCATCTCACAACCACCTGCATGTAACTTCGCTCTTCTTCTCCACCATTCCTGTGCTGTCCAGGTTTCCACAGAAACACACAACTGCCTGAGGCCGGCAAACAATACCTTGAGAATACATTACAAGTTGTTCTCCTAGTCAGAATCAAGGTACACGTTTGAGTGAAAGAACTCCTTCGATTGGTTAAACTTTTGATGTCTTGATGCATTGGGTTAGGATTCTTAGACATGGTTCTGAGATAGAAATTCAGATCCCTCCAGAGAATGCGTGGTGTAGCTGCTCACAGTTCTCAAAGTACCGCGACATGGACATTTCAGCCTATTGCTATAACAACCACCGAGAACCAGCACCTCTCATAAGGGTTCCTGCCAGTCGCTGGCTGAGTGGCAGCTGATGGAACGTATCTGACAAAAAGTTTCTGCCCCTCAAGTGTCTTTGTGTACTCAAGTGGTCCATCCTGGCCAATGTCATGTGGCACTGCCATCTCCAAGAGACTAAGAAACCCAAACAAGCCAACAGAGGAGAACTTCCTGCCAGCTGATAGTAGTCCATGGAGCTACTGGAAAATTGACAGCCTGTGCCTAGCTCTACCTCTCCTGCCGAGAGTGTTGTAATTTTAGGTTATGTTATTTGGTATTTGTAAAGTGATACATGTCCTCACAGCACTGAGTTCAATGCTGTAGCTAAGTGGGTTTCCGACAGACCTTTAGTCTGAAACATAACCTACAGTGCAATCTGTAGAGTAATTACAGCAGCAAACCACCGTCCAGTAATGTTAGTGAAACT
This sequence comes from Ambystoma mexicanum, assembly GCF_040938575.1. NCBI lineage: Eukaryota > Metazoa > Chordata > Amphibia > Caudata > Ambystomatidae > Ambystoma > Ambystoma mexicanum. Next base: position 155,304,415 of record NC_090938.1, on the reverse strand, counting down.
CTATGTGTGAGATTGTTGTGTAGTTTGGAAGGCTACATCTATGGTTAGTGTTATTTGCGCCAAGGCTTCACATTGTGCGGAATGCCGGTGAGCAAGATGATGATGCTGGGTAGGGGGAGCAACATATGGACAGGCTGTAGTGGATTTGGCAGCCAGGCAATTGTTGGCAACTTGTTGGCTTCGTCGTCCTTCACTAACAGTCAATTAGTTACGGATATTGACAAGGAAACTGAAGATGGCTAACCTTAAGCTAGTCCACCATCAAGGTGCAGGTTAGATAGGATTTCCTGGACCACCTGATAGGTTTGGAAGATTGGGGTAGGAAAGAGAAAAGGTTTATTCGGATGGGCAGATGTGTCGTTTGCTGGGTACGGCTAAAAAACATTGTCCTTTCTTTAAGCACTGCTGCACCTGTAGATGAATGGGGGACTGCGTGCACAGGTCCATTCTGAAAGGAAACTAGCAGATTCATATAATACATTCCATACCAAGTCATGCTATGTTTGATTGTGTTTCAAGTGTTCCATCAAACACAGCAGCGGGACACATATTGCAAAACATGCATCGTCGATGCACCCATTTGGACGTAAATAAAGCCACTATGCTCCACTCCGATGTAGCTCGGCCGGGCTCCCAAATAACACCACAAAGGCTGTTTTTACTGCTTCCGAGGGCTTTCGGACACAGTAAGTAGCATGCAGCAACGTTATTACTAAGGCAGGGGTCATGGAGCTTCTGTTGAGCGAATGAGCATCAACACACTAAAGGGTTTGAATGGTGGTCAAGGTTCCCTCGGCCCTAAGGGCCTCGCATGGCTACTAATCACCTGTTCTGGCAATGTGATATCTGGCTTACTCTGGGACCAGACCCCAAGAGTAGGCTACCCTTTGTGAGCCCAAGCGGAGGACTGGCCTCTAGATGCGGTCTTCGAGGCAAATTAACTACAAATATGGGGATGTAGGGACTTCCTAAAACCTGGGCCTATCTTCAGCAGTGTTCTGGGAAACATCTGTATACACCAAGCCATCCGGGGTTCATTATTAAGAGGTAGTTGCCCCTTTTGTGTATCAGAGAATCTGCACTTGACACACACATTCAGAACGTTAAAGGGGTTTTAGGCCACGTTGGGTAGGACATAGATGGATTAGAAAAGAGCCAGGGAGGTGTGGAGTAACTTAGAGCATGAGTGACCTAAGCTAAGGAAAACGATTGAGAGACTCTGTCGTTCCCTTTCCTGCTATTGCACTGAAACGCTGGAAGTCAATATGTCTTGTGGTGTGCATATCTGCCCCCTTTTGGTTATTCTAGTTCTGTTGGAGCTGAATAACAACCTACCGGGTGGCATCGCAGTCACTCCCAAATTAAATGGTGCCTTCTGTAAATCTTCATGTATGCAGACGACGCTATAGATTTTAGACCCAACGGCCAGGAAGACTGGGAGCGGGCATTGTAATTGAGCTAATTATCGATGTATATCCAGGATGTGGAGCAGACCAGGAGGAGTGGATCCAGGAAGACTGGGAGCGGGCATGGTAACTGAGCTCATTAACGATGTATAGCCAACATGTGAAGCAGACCAGGAGGAGTGGACAGGAGGAGTGGATCCAGGAAGACTGGGAGTGGGCATGGTGATTGAGCTCATTATCAATGTATATCCAAGATGTGAAGCAGACCAGGAGGAGTGGATCCAGGAAGACTGGGAGCGGGCATGGTAATTGAGCTCATTATCGATATATATCCATGATGTGGAGCAGACCAGGAGGAGTGGATCCAGGAGAACTGGGAGCTGGCATGGTAATTGAGCTCATTATCGATGTATATCCAGGATGCGAAGCAGACCAGGAGGAGTGGATTGACTTTTTTTTTTTTTTTTTAATTTTATTTCACATTTATAAAGCGCTCACACAGCCCGCAGGCATCGAGGCGCTGTTACAGGAATTGTATTTTTTTTGTTTTTCTTAGTTGCGTAATTGTGTGTGTTTTTTTTTTTTTTTCTTAGTTACGTATTTATAACGCGCTTAAACACCCAAAGGTTTCTAAGCGCGGACCCGGGGATCGAACCTGTTGTTGCTACGTGTCGTCTTGCTTCCAAGACGCGCACGCTGCCGCTGAGCTATCCTCCCGGGACAAGACTGGGAGCGGGCATGGTGATTGAGCTCATTATCAATGTATATCCAGGATGCAAAGCAGACCAGGAGGAGTGTATCCAGGAAGACTTGGAAGGGGCATGGTAATTGAGCTCATTATCAATGTTTATCCAGGATGTGAAGCAGACCAGGAGGAGTGGATGCAGGAAGACTGGGAGCGGGCATGTTAATTGAGCTCATTATCAATGTATATCCAGGATGTGAAGCAGACCAGGGAAGGTGGATCCAGGAAGACTGGGAGTGGGCATCGTAATTGAGCTTATTATTGATGCATATCCAGGATGTGAAGCAGACCAGGAGGAGTGGATCCAGGAAGACTGGGAGGGGGCATGGTAATTGATCTCCTTATCAATGTATATCCAGGATGTGAAGCAGACCAGGAGGAGTGGATCCAGGAAGACTTGGAGGGGGCATGTAATTGAGCTCATTATCGATGTTTATCCAGGATTTGAAGCAGACCAGGAGGAGTGGATGCAGGAAGACTGGGAGCGGGCATGGTAATTGAGCTCATTATCAATGTATATCCAGGATGTGGAGCAGGCCAGGAGGAGTGGATCTATGAAGACTGGGAGTGGGCATGGTAATTGAGCTCCTTATCGATGTATTTCCAGGATGTAAAGCAGACCAGGAGAAGTGGATCCAGGAAGACTGGGAGCAGGCATGGTAATTGAGCGCATTATCGATGTATATCTCTTTTAAAAATTCCTTTGAGTAAGAGCTGTAGTTAAGCACCTTAAAGTCCCTGTGCTTATGGAGAATGGTGAGTGCCATACATTCATATGTATTATTTCTGGGTAATAGAACCTGGAAGCGGAACAAATCCAAACCTGAGATTTATGTAACTCTTTGATCAGCGGTAGCGGCGGCGGTGATATATAACACATTTTGATGGTTTGCCCATGTTTTTAGTTAAGAAATCCCCAGTTTCTAAAACATTAAATTAAAACCGGTAACAACACCGTAGAGTTCTTTTGCGAGCTGAGTACTCAGATTAACTAGGTACTTGGAACCTTTATAAAACAAAATCGCTGATGTGGATGTGATATCAGGTTCATTATTTTTTTTTTCAACATCTTGTTATCCTTTTTTTCCTTTATGCAATGTTTTCGGATGTGACCATTACCAATATAGTGTGATTCCAATTGATAAACGGAAATCTGAATTGACATGAACACTTCAGTTGTGGTCTTTGGATGGTAGTGCAGAAAAAGGACTAAGTGCCATGCACTGGGTTTTTCCTGGATATTATGGTCTCCAGTCAACAGCTTGAACCTTATCCATTTGAGCCTTTGGTTGAATTTGACCACCGCCACCCTGTGCTGGAACATGTGCTGCTCCACGCACTACAGGAACTAGCTTTACAGCCACCTCCAAGGTTTTCCTGATTAAAGTCCAAAGAACTACCACGGCCAGGATGGCCAGGTACAGCTGTTACTGTAGTGGGACAGGTGCAGGAGAAAAAGTGATCAGGGAGTCGTGCGGTGCTGCAGTAGACACATCCAAATGAATATTTCCTCCCCACAGCATCGGCTTCTGCCACGTATCCTCCTGCTCCTCAATGCCTGCTCCTCAATGGCTCCCACTTCCCCAATGTTCAGACCAGATCGGGAACCCTGCAATGGCTTCCCTAGAGCCAAGGTAATTCTTTGCTGAGCCATAGCAGTACTTCGAATAGAAGAGAGTAAATGTTGTTTGGAGAGAACGGTCAGGCCCCCGACCAGGCTGGGCACACGATGCTGGTTGATGAAAAAAAAATTGTGGGCTAGAGCGGAACAGGGTGCGTGCAATGAGTGGGTTGAGAAGATGAGGCTGATCATCTACAGTTCCATATATCCACCCCTTTAGCAATCATCCAAGTACCCCCACCCTCTCATGGATGCCCTGGTCACCCAACCTGACGGTTGCCCTCTTGTGACACCACCCACAACAGAAGGAACCCGGATGAATAACGACTAGTTTCAGCATGTTTATATCTGTTTATCCGATGTCAACATCATATCCATATAAAGACCACAAAAACATACTGGTTCTGCCAGTGCATGGAAATAAACTGGAATGGGGCAGACCAGGACCTATCGGGAGATGAAAAAGGTCACAGTAACTCCTATTATCAACTAGTACTAACCATTCCAAAAATATATCACCAAGGGAAAGAAGCAACCCTCAAACCATCAAAATGGACCAACTTTAAAATCATTTACCTGTAGAAAAGGCAACAAATGTGCAGAGATAAGTCTCTCTCCCCTCCCCCTCGCTAAACATCAATCCATGCTGTATGACACAAATCCAATATGGCTACCTGACGTTTCATACTCCTCCACCAACTGCTGAACTACAAAGCCTCATGGCCAATCAGATCACAACAGAAAACCCTCTGACTACAAAAGCCAATCAGGGAGGAAAACCCTGCTCTGGAAGGCACATAGGATAGACGTGTGATAGTGAGGCCACCCTGGAAGTGCAAGAATGAGTAGGAGAGAGCAATGCAACAGGTGATAGATAGGAAGAATTTGCTAGAACCGATACACCCTCATCATATGATCTTTTAAAAACATTTTGGATTTAATATCATAGGCCTTATAATCGCACTTCAACAACAGGGTCTTAAAGTAGACCCATGGATGGGGTCTTCGGAGATCAAAACGCCTATTTTATATGCTGCTTACACGTAACATAAAAATGGTAAGCATTTACTTGTACCTAATCATACAAACACATATGGTTTATCTACCTTTTCTCTGTTGCACTGTATTTCAGTCCACACTGTTTTTTTATTGTGTTACCAGATTATGACATGTACAAATTATCAATCCCCAATACTGGTCTTTTGAAAGACTATTTAATATAGTTCCAGATTTTCAAATATGGCCAATGGAAAAAGAGCAATTTCACCAAACCTATGCTGATTTTGTAGGGATGTGATGAGACTTTTTAGATGAGCAACTATTCTTTCTTCCTTGATTCCCAATATTGTGGTATATACGTACACATCTCTACGGGGATTAATCTACCTACCTGTTTCCAGCACGATGCACTTGCTTGTGATCTTACATTTGACCACACATACTACACATACTGGAATCATAAATGTATGTTCTACCTACAGGGGCAGAATGAAGATAACTCATCTTCGTGTTGGGATCATGGTTGGATCTCTTGACGTGTTTGGTGCCAGGCTTGATAATAACGTACAGTTCACGATGAGCTACAAGCAGTGAGATAGATTATCTCATAATCTTACTTTTTTTTTCCCTGGGGAGATTGGCATCACGCAATACATGCAGCCAATCTCCCGAAAAAATAAACCATTAGCACCCCGGATGAACCTCGGGTGTGTATGGGTGGTCGGACATGGTGTAACGCTCACCTGATTCTCGCAGAGGCGCCGGTCTTGACTGGGCGACTACCGTATCTTCAAAGGTGATGTGTAGCACCCGGTTGGCTCTTTGGGCTGGACCTCTGTGCACTGTATGCCTGACTTCAAGAGTAAGATGTCTTAGGTAAGTGAATGCCGAGCTCTCCATCTGCCTCGGGGCAGGGTGCTGTAACCAGTTCTTCACTGGATCGGTAGCGCAGGCCTCTTGACTTCAGAGGACTGCTGTCCGTCGTTTACTGCACGAACGGTAAGTTTCGAGTAATTCTATTGTCTTTAAAGTCTTTAGCAATGATGTCTCTTGTTTTGCAGGTTCCGGCGATGGCGGATGACGGGCTGAAGTGAGTTGAAGATGGAGTCCGTATGATGAATAGAAGCGCCTGGAAGCACGTAAGTAAGCGCTTGTTGCCTGCTTCACGATGCGCTCTAACTGTCTTTTATTTTGCAGGTACGAGTTCGGAGCGGCTGCAGGGTGCCGGAATACCCACTGGGGTTGATGTGGAAAGGAGTAATGGCACGTGAGTATTAAAGTTCCCCAATGTCTTTAAACGCACCTTGTTTTGTCTTTCAGATGCAGGATGCAGCGCCGAAGGCCTCCGGAGCGTGCGAAGAGTCGGTAAGCTTTTGTCTTTCAGATGCCGGAATGCAGTGTGAAGACCTCCGGAGCGCACGAAGAGTAGGTAAGCCTTTGTCTTTCAGATGCCGGAATGCTAATCTGTTCTTTCTTGTCTTTATAGGTGTTGCTGAAGACTGGATTCAGGATGGTAAGCCTTTTTCCTTAGGCCCAGGATCCGATGCAGAAGACACGATGAGCGTTCTGCTGCAGAGGATGCAGAATAATGCAAAGCAAGATTCATCCACCGGGTGTGGTTTAAATAGCCTCCTGTAGTGCTTAGGTGTCTCCTTCCACAGCCACGCCTAGGTAAGAAAAGAGTTCCTGCTTTCCAGAAGAGTTCCAGTGTTCTGAATCTAGGGAGTGGCTCCTGCCCCACCCAACAGGAAAAGTAGTTCCAAACAGAAGAGGATCAGAGGCTCAGCTGGCAGGCAAGTAAGCAGCATGGTCTGCTGCAGGTAAGTCCACCCAAGCATTATGAGCCCGGCGCTTCCAGCGCTGGGACTGGGCACATTTATGAGCCTGGTGCCACTGGCGCCAGGACTGGGTCCAGAAGGTCCCAATTGGGACTGGTTGGCCCTCGGAACCTGGGTTATGGATCTGCTTCCAAGGGAGTTGGGAAAACCCTGACCTTTTGGAAGCAGAGATCATGACAGTACCCCCCCTCAAGGCCCCTCCCAAACCGGGCTTCTCCGGGGGTTTTGGCTTGTCAGGAAATGTTCGGTGAAATCTTTTGATTAGGCGAGGAGCGTGGACATATTCAGCAGGTTCCCAGGATCTCTCTTGGGGGCCGTAGCCTTTCCAGCCAATTAGGTAAAATAGTTTAGATTTGGAGATCTTGGAGTCCAGAATGCTTTTGACTTCAAACTCGAGTTCTCCATCAACTAGGATGGGTTTTGGAGATTTAGTTAGTCGGGTTTGAGGTTGCACGGGTTTTAATAGAGAGACGTGGAAGACCGGATGTATCTTCATGTGAGGGGGCAAGTCCAACTTGACCGCTACTGGGTTTACTATGGTAGTGATGGAATAGGGACCAAGGTATCTTGGGTTGAATGTGCGTGGCCCTTTTAGAGGTAGATATTTGGTGGATAACCAGACTTGGTCCCCTACTTGATATTGAGGGGCTTCCTTCCGATGTTGATCTGCTCCTTTCTTGTATTGTTCTTTAGCCCTTTGAAGGTGAGAAACAGCTTCCTTAAAGGCTTGGGTGATTGTAGAATGCAGGTAGTCTACTGCTGGTGTTTCAAGATCTTGGAGGGGATCCAACTCCGAGGTTCGAGGGTGACTGCCGTACAAAAGAAAAAACGGTGTTTTCCCAGTTCCCGAATGGACAGAGTTATTGTAGGCATATTCGGCTATCCAAAGGATGTCTTTCCAAGTTTTTTTCAGTTTGTTGCAGCATGCAGCGTAAATACTGTTCCAGAGTTTGATTGGTCCTCTCGGTTTGTCCGTCGGTCTGAGGGTGGTGACTGGTCGATAGTCTCACATCAATTTGAGCCGACCGACAGCAACTTCGCCAAAAATGAGAAATAAATTGACTACCTCGATCCGAAATTAAAACCGAAGGAAAACCGTGTAGTCGGACGATGTTTTCGAGGAATTCTCGGGCCAGAGTTGCTGATGTTGGCAAGCCTTTGAGCGGAATGAAATGCGCCATCTTGGAGAATAAGTCCACGATTACTAGAATCGTATTGTATCCGGAGCATGGAGGTAGATCGGTGATGAAGTCCATAGAAAGCGTATGCCAAGGGCGAGGTGGGACCTGCTGGTCTTTCCTTTTGACTCTTGTTTTGGGCGCATACTCCACAAGACATTATAAAGTCTCTGATATCTTTTTTCCAAGACGGCCACCAGAAGTAGCGCTTGATCTTTTCTGAGGTCTTGGCCATACCGGGATGACCTTCCATTAAAGAATCATGATAACAGGAGATTACTTTTTTCTGTAAATCTGTGCTGGGTAGGTATAATCGTTCTTGGAAATACAATAAGTTGTCCTTTACTGCAAAGTCCTTTCCCTGCAGATGCCAATTCTGTATGTCTGCTGGAGTTACAAGTTGCCTGGCTTTATCCTTAACTTCCTCTATGGATTCTGTGGCGATTACACCCAGAATTCTTTGTTCGGGAATGATTGGTACAGGTTTAGGGTTGATCAAGTGTTCTTCCACTCCCATCCGAGAAAGGGCATCAGCTTTACCGTTCTTTGTACCAGGTCGATAGGTAATTATGAAGTCAAACTCGGCAAAGAATAATGCCCAACGGAGTTGTCTAGAGGATTGGGCTTTTGCGGTTTTCAAATATTGCAGGTTTCGGTGATCCGTAATCACAGTAACGGTGTGTCGGGCCCCCAGCAGATAATGCCGCCAAGCCTTAAAGGCAGACTTGATAGCCAGAAGTTCCTTGTCAGTAATCGTGTAATTGATTTCAGGAGGCGAGCATTTGCGGGACCAAAATGCCACGGGATGCAACTGATTGGTTACCGGGTCCTTTTGTGATAGAACTGCCCCCATGGCAAGGCTTGAAGCATCAGTTTCCACGATGTAGGGGAGTTCGGGGCGAGGGTGTTTTAAGATTGGTGCAGAGATAAATTTAGTCTTCAAATCCTGGAAAGCTTGTTCCGCCTCGGTAGACCATTCAAAACGTTTGTTTTTCTTTAACAAGGCAGTGATGGGCTGGACTATTCGAGAGAATTCGGGGATAAACCTGCGGTAAAAGTTAGCGAAGCCTAACATGCTTTGCACACCTTTTACGGAGGATGGTGATGGCCATTTGAGAACTGCATCAACCTTCTTTGAATCCATACGTACTCCGCCAGGTGATAATATGAATCCCAAGAATTCAACTTCAGTCACGTTGAAAATACATTTTTCCAACTTAGCGAAAAGTTTGTGTTGACGCAATCTTTCGAGGACCATTTTCACGTGTTTCCGATGTTCAGATTCCGATGAAGAATAAACGAGGATGTCGTCAATGTAAACAACAACACACACATCTATGAGCTCTCTGAGGACATCGTTCATAAAATATTGAAAGGCGGCCGGGGCATTGCAAAGTCCGAAGGGCATGACCTGATATTCAAATAGCCCATACTTGGTGCGGAAGGCAGTCTTCCATTCATCGCCCTCTTTTACTCGTACCAAGTGGTAAGCTCCTCTAAGATCCAGCTTTGTATATATGCATGCCTTTCTGACTTGGTCCAGGAGTTCAGGGATCAAAGGTAACGGATATCTATTCTTAACGGTGATCTGGTTCAGGGAGCGATAATCGATACAAGTTCTAAGGTCTCCTTCCTTTTTTGGAACGAAGAACAAAGCTGAAGAAGCAGGGGACTTGGAAGGACGAATAAACCCATTCGCCAGGTATTGATCCAGGTATTGTCGAAGGTGAAGGTTCTCAGGCTCGGTGAGAGCATAAATTCTACTACAAGGAGGAGGAGATCCAGGTATCAGGTCTATCTGGCAGTCGTAAGACCTATGAGGAGGTAGAGTGTTAGCCTGATCCTTCCGGAAAACATCTTGGTATTCAAGGTATTCGGGAGGTAACTGGGGAGTCTCTGAAGAAATTGCTGCCAGTGCAACACCAGTTGGAAGGTGACAAGTAGAGACACATTCTGGAAACTGGACCGTTCTTGCTCGCCAATCGATCAGAGGATTGTGTTTCTCTAACCAAGGTATTCCTAGAATAACCTGAAACTGAGGGGCCTTGATCACATCGAACACGATCTTCTCATGGTGTCCATCTTGACTTACTAGCGTCACCTCTTGAGTGGTATGCGTTACTGGCCCGGAGGCTATCTCCGTACCATCCACTGTAGTATTGACGTCCTTTAGAGCCTTGGGACAAAGAGTTAGATTCATCCTCAAAACCATTTCATGATCCACATAATTGCCGATGGCACCGCTGTCGACGTAAGCTTCAATTGCATGTAATCGATCCGGATTATCAGGGCTAATGAGGACCATAGGTATCACGAAATGCGAGGTCACGGAACTGGTTTTCACGCTCGGCAAGAGGACCTCTATTCTTGTCGGGCGAGGTCGTTTCCCTGCTCAGAGTTTGTAACTTTGGTAACTGCAGCTCCTACTGCCTTCTTGGCAGGTTTCACCGGACAGTCTCGAAGAAAGTGCCCTGAGTTTCCGCAATATAGGCATAATTGCAACTGTTTTCTCCTTTCCCGCTCCTTTTGTGTTAGAGGACCTTTCAGACCCCCAATTTGCATGGGTTCCCCGGAGTCTACTCCTCTGGAAGGAGTTGGCGGTTTGGAAAATACTCGAGCATCAAACTTGGAACGGTCGGCCTTCCTGTTCTGCAGTCTATGATCTATTTAAACGACCAAGTCTATATGATCCGAACAGTCTTGTGGGGGATTCACTACTTGGGCTAAAACGTCTTTGAGCTCTCCACGTAGACCTCTGTAAAACAGCGTAATCCTTTTGTCCTCAGGCCATTGAGTTTCCACTATTAGCCTATTGAAAGATGCAATATAAGCCAAAAGGTCTTGATTACCCTGTCGCAACGAAAGAAGCTCATTGTCCAAGGCCTGCCCCTGTGAATGTCTTGCGAACAGTTTTTCCATACTAAGCTGAAAGGCTTGAAAATCATGGAGAACCGGATCATCTTGATTAACTAGAGGGATCGACCAGTCTGCCGCATTGCCACTAAGGTACGAAAGTACAAAAGCTACTTTAGCTTGATCAGTTGGAAAGGCTGCTGGCCGGCATAAGAAGTGCAACCGGCACTGATTGATAAATACTGCAAACCTCTTTGGGTCACCAGAAAATCGTTCGGGCGGAGCCAGAGGTACATTCCCAGGTAGGTTGATCTGCACTGGATTCATAGAGGATGTTGAAGGAAGATTTGCCCCTGATGCAGGTAACGGGGTTTGTCCGGCTTGTGACTGTAGCAATTGTCTAGCAAGACCGTCTGTTCTCTCCTTGGAAATAATTAGTTCCCTTCTTAGAGCATTCGTTTCCTGACAAGCTGCATGCACTTATGCCCTTAGTTCCCCAAGTAACCGGGCTAGGTGGTCAGTATCTGAGGTTTCCATAGCGCCTGGGCGAGAGTTTTGCGGTAGGCTTTGCGTTCTGTAACGCTCACCTGATTCTCGCAGAGGCGCCGGTCTTGACTGGGCGACTACCGTATCTTCAAAGGTGATGTGTAGCACCCGGTTGGCTCTTTGGGCTGGACCTCTGTGCACTGTATGCCTGACTTCAAGAGTAAGATGTCTTAGGTAAGTGAATGCCGAGCTCTCCATCTGCCTCGGGGCAGGGTGCTGTAACCAGTTTCTTCACTGGATCGGTAGCGCAGGCCTCTTGACTTCAGAGGACTGCTGTCCGTCGTTTACTGCACGAACGGTAAGTTTCGAGTAATTCTATTGTCTTTAAAGTCTTTAGCAATGATGTCTCTTGTTTTGCAGGTTCCGGCGATGGCGGATGACGGGCTGAAGTGAGTTGAAGATGGAGTCCGTATGATGAATAGAAGCGCCTGGAAGCACGTAAGTAAGCGCTTGTTGCCTGCTTCACGATGCGCTCTAACTGTCTTTTATTTTGCAGGTACGAGTTCGGAGCGGCTGCAGGGTGCCGGAATACCCACTGGGGTTGATGTGGAAAGGAGTAATGGCACGTGAGTATTAAAGTTCCCCAATGTCTTTAAACGCACCTTGTTTTGTCTTTCAGATGCAGGATGCAGCGCCGAAGGCCTCCGGAGCGTGCGAAGAGTCGGTAAGCTTTTGTCTTTCAGATGCCGGAATGCAGTGTGAAGACCTCCGGAGCGCACGAAGAGTAGGTAAGCCTTTGTCTTTCAGATGCCGGAATGCTAACCTGTTCTTTCTTGTCTTTATAGGTGTTGCTGAAGACTGGATTCAGGATGGTAAGCCTTTTTCCTTAGGCCCAGGATCCGATGCAGAAGACACGATGAGCGTTCTGCTGCAGAGGATGCAGAATAACGCAAAGCAAGATTCATCCACCGGGTGTGGTTTAAATAGCCTCCTGTAGTGCTTAGGTGTCTCCTTCCACAGCCACGACTAGGTAAGAAAAGAGTTCCTGCTTTCCAGAAGAGTTCCAGTGTTCTGAATCTAGGGAGTGGCTCCTGCCCCACCCAACAGGAAAAGTAGTTCCAAACAGAAGAGGATCAGAGGCTCAGCTGGCAGGCAAGTAAGCAGCATGGTCTGCTGCAGGTAAGTCCACCCAAGCATTATGAGCCCGGCGCTTCCAGCGCTGGGACTGGGCACATTTATGAGCCTGGTGCCACTGGCGCCAGGACTGGGTCCAGAAGGTCCCAATTGGGACTGGTTGGCCCTCGGAACCTGGGTTATGGATCTGCTTCCAAGGGAGTTGGGAAAACCCTGACCTTTTGGAAGCAGAGATCATGACACATGGCTGATAATGGGCCACAGCCCTAGCCGAGACCCTAGGCTCAGGCTTGAGTCCGTTACCGGCCATGTCCGCCCCCGACGCTGGGTGATAGCCATAATGATTCCCAGTATTTGACCACCAACCTAAATGTTCTGGTAGCCCATTACAAATGTGGACTAGAGCAGTAACTCAATTATATTTGCCAAGAGCAATTTTCTCAGTATCACTGTACCTGGGAAACATATATTTTTTGTCCCTGGCTTTCAAAGGATGTTTTCTTACATGCTAGGGTTATTATTACCCAATGTTATGGTAGTCAATTTAGTAACCTCAAAAGGATGAAAGCCTAGGCAGGAAGGCAGGAGGATTTGAAATTGCAAAGTCGGGTTGTCCCTGAGTCAGGATCACCACTTTAATTGTAAACTGTCTACCTCGACATACATCCATCCATACACAGAAACATACTTCCCAGCCTGTGTGCTAACATCTTGAATAGATAAAGCAAACCAAAACTTCCCAACACAGAAATATGTAGTTTGGCCAATGAAAATTGGCACCAGAAAGCAGCAGTAGAGTTTTCACCAGAATGCTTAATGCTTGGGGCTGGCCTAAATCTCTGCTAGGTCTCCTGCACTCCATCGCCTAAAGTCAGATCCCCTACTCGGAGCAAATACCCTACTTTCTAGGCAAGTATCAGCACTGTTAGAACACTACGCTGGTGGCTGAAGTAGTATAAATACCTATTAATATCAAATTGTATCCAAGACTTGAAGGGATAGGGAGTTTTTTTCTGCAGCAGAATTTGTCGAAGTAGATTTCGTTGAAATGTTTTCGTCGGATAGTGCCACAAATATATGTGGGGGTGGGGTGGGTTTAGGAGAATAATTAATGTACGGGGATAAGGGGGGAGTATAGGGGTTCTCCTCCCGCATATATTTGTGGCAGCAGCTTCCGCGAAAAAAAAATCAAATTTGATTAAATCTACTGTGATGGAAAAGATTTGACGAGATCACATAGAATCAACTTGAATAGAAACCACCAGAGTATTTGGGGGAACTCTAGCTCAGCAGGAGCACACCAACACAACTCAAAATAAGCACCTGTCTACAAGCAAGAGCCAGGAAACAAAACTGGAGGATTCTGGGTAACCCAACTCCATCGTATCATGATTGGAGGAGAGTCTGGTGCTTACAGTGAAAAGAATCGAAAGATATTTAAAGCAATATGGGTTCAGACTTCAGTCATGGTGGAACCAACTGAATGATTTATACTTGGGGGCTGGCCTTAATCTCTGGTAGATCACCTCCCTCCATCGACTAAGGTCTGGACTGCTGGTGGCCAAACAATAGGCCACTTACAGGACAAGCCCCGGCACTGGTAGACCACCACACTGGTGACTGGCAAAGTAAAAATACCTATTAACATAACATTGTATCCTAGACTTGAATAGAAATGACCTGATAGTATTGGGGAGCTCTAGCCCAGCAGGATTTAAATACCAAAACTCAACACAAGCATCTGCCCATTGCAAGAGCCAGGAAACACAAAGTGGGATTTTGGAAATCCATCTCCATCGTACCATGCCAGGTGGAGAGACTGTTGCTTGCAATCAGGCATAGCTCTCAACTCACCCGCTTTTGGCGGGTGTCACCCGCCTTGAAAGCAGATGAATCACCCGCCATGTCCCTCATACGTCCATTCACTTCTGTGGGCCTCTCACCCGCCAAAACGAAAATCGGGTGTTTTCACCTGCTTTGGTGACAAAAAAGGTTGGGAGGAATGATCAGGGGCATGCAGGGGCGTTGACTTTTGGGTTACCTGCCAGGGGCCGGCGGCACAAAAAAGATTCTCATTGCAATGTATAGGGATTTCACGAAATTGCCCTTCCTGGGAGGCGTGGGGGGCTCGTGCTTGGGAGCACCCGCGTACCCGGAGCCCCTGCTGGGAATGAAAAGAAGTGAAAAATATTTAAACCAAATGAGGTTCAGGTCTCAGAGAGGTGGGAGCCGCCTCACTTTGTGATGACTGTGACGAGGATGAGGGATGTGCGGGGGAGGTAGTTAAGGATGCTGTCTCTGGGAAACTTGCTAAAGAATAAAGACCTGTTAGAAAAGACCCGTAGGAACAGATTTTAGAAGGCCTCTAAGGAGATGGAAAATGACTAAATAGATGGAACTGTTTCTAGGATATCACAGACTTAATGGGTGGAAGAGGGTGAAACATTGCTTTGAGAATAGGGAGAGGATGACTGACCACCCCAACTGGGGTAGAAAGCACAGTTATCTAAAGCAACGTTTCTGGGCGAGGGTTTGGGGCGTAAGGACTTTAAATATTGCCATCTTTAAATACATATCAGTGGGCTAAGAACTAGATACTCTGAAAAGTCCATGTCATTGGACCTGCACGTTCACATATCCTAGGCTTTAAGTAATACACTGGTGCATTCTGGGAGCTGTATCCGTGGTTGAATACAGTGATAAAATACTCTAAAGCATTCCGGAAGTTGTGACTTGTACCTGAAAGGGAATTAGCTACAGCTGAACAAATTGACTTGCGTTCAATGATTTAATTTATAAAAGGCAAGACCACCGTTGGAAACGTGGTATCCCAATTAGGGCTGGTGAATTCCCCCAAATGTGAAATTGGAGACATTTCTTTTGAAATCTCTTTTCGCAATTCACTGTTTTTGGAAAGAAAAAAATACTTTTGATACATGTTTCATGTATTAGTAAATTGCATGGAGGGGGGTATGCTCTGCTTCCATGTAAGTGCAATAGGTCTTCTCTGTGCAATTTTCAACTTTTCCCCGACATAGTGGCAACGTGGTGAGCAATGGCAATGACTCTTAGTATAGTTTCATGTGTATTACTGCAATTTTAGGCATTTATTGCTCATTTGCCCTTTAGGCCTTTTGGTTAATTTAAAGCCTACCTACAAGACTATTGCTGCGGGCTGCGTTCATTCAGCTCACATTAAACAGAAGCTGTTTTTACACTTTCTAAGCAAGTCGAGACCTTGCGAGGTGAGCATTTGGTCATCTTTCTTTTATTCTTGTGATGGGCCATTGAGGCTCTGCTAGC
Organism: Ambystoma mexicanum; assembly: GCF_040938575.1. Taxonomy (NCBI): domain Eukaryota; kingdom Metazoa; phylum Chordata; class Amphibia; order Caudata; family Ambystomatidae; genus Ambystoma; species Ambystoma mexicanum. Next base: position 155,288,852 of record NC_090938.1, on the reverse strand, counting down.
TAAACTTTCGTATTGGTTTATATAGATTCGGGAACCAATTGGGGTACAAGTTGAAGCGCCACGGGCCGGACATCTAACTCCGCCGCTCTGTCTAATACAGCAGGGCCTACATATCAGGTCAGCATGGTTTATAACTGTTTATTCTTCGCTGGCAATTTTGCACTCTTGGAGACTGACCCGGGTGAGGGGGGCTCACTAGCACTTTGCCCGGTTCTTCTTTGGGTCTCACTAGCCCTGCGCTCTGTGTTTCGATTCTGGGGTTAAGGGATGTCATGATTATATTTATTCAATTTTGGTATATCAGGCATCCTTGAATTAATGTTTCATTATTTTCCCTTTTCCTTAAAAGTTTAATTTAATTCAGCTTGCAGGCAGCTTCTTTGCTGATTAGAATTTTAATTGTCATATTATATAGTTATGCTTTTGTGTTTTTTTTCAGTATGGTTACATCTTCTTCCTGATGAAGACGTTGTTTAAATTTACAGTCCACGTCGAAACCGGTTGAGAGAAAAAACCTAAAGGGATGTGATCTCTGTATTTCTTTGTCATGATCCAACTTTACAATAGATCTTGTCCTAATGATTTCTATTGTTCTTGTATAAATTCTGAAATAATTAATGTTCTATTGGGAGAAATCATGAATTGCGCTCCCTACATACTTATAATCCTTTTTTCCTATTTTTTAATAACTTGTATGAATGTCACTGATTGTTGTGGTGTGTTTGAATGTTGCACTATGAATGGAAAGTGTGTGAGTTTTATTAGCCTTTCTTAGGCAAAATAATGTTTCTGCCCTGTTGTGTTCATTTAATTGTATAGTGTGTAATAATGTGTGATTGAGTCACTTTTTTCAATTAATGTATCAATTAAAATAAACTTTGATATAATTTTGTAAACATTTTTTCTCTGGACAATTTTTCTGGTTTTGCTGGTATAATAATACTCTTGTCCAGAGGTTAGAGTTTTCCTGTGTTTTCAGCTTTTGCAACGTGGTGAATAAAACATAGGTGAGATGTATGTCTGTGGAAAAGTGTAAATGCTTCCCACTATTGACGACTGCATCACGTTTGAACTGGATTCCTTCTGAACCCATCTAGCGGATCCCATAAATATCCATTGATTTACCACTGGCACGAGGATAAATGTTGGCGGTAAGGCAGAGCCAAACTTATCAAGTGGAGAGGTAAACGGAGGCTGACGTGGTATGTCCGCCACGCTCCTCAACTCCACATGGCAAATCCAGGGACATCTGACCAATAGGAAAAAGAGGCAGAAGCAGTGTTTTTGAGGCCTTTGGCCCAGGCGTAGAAGCAGTGACGTGAGGGTCACGTGCGAGAGGACGCAGCCTGTGCCACGTTCCACGCAAGCCTCGGGACGGTACATATTGTGCTCTCTGGGCCCTCTCGCTCTGCAGTAACTAGCGAAGCATATTTCTCTGCAGCTAATTTATCTTTTCGCTGATGAGCTGTCGAGGGAGGGCGAAATGTAATCTCCCGCTCGCCCCCTCTGCCAGGGATGGGGCCTTTCGCCTACTTTATTACGCACTGACACCTCTGTCCCCGCGCATTGATCCTCTGCTGGCACCCATGACCTCAGATCAATAGCCAATTGTTATTTAGTGTTGTCAGCCCTGCTGCCACAGTGCGCGCGAGGCAGTGCGGTCTCGCGCGAGGTGCGGTGAGTGTGGACACCTCTAGGGACATGCACAAATGGTGGGGCGATGCGGCCTAGGTTACTCGGAGAAGTGCGGCACCGGCACTGTACTACAGGGAGCAAGCTTGCACTATTCACACTTATACTAATCAGTGAGCAACAGGGCATTGATGGCTGGGAGGAAGGTCACACTGCCTGCACTTCATAGCACTGACGGGACATTGCAGAGGGGCAGTCACTGTGCTGGGGGACGATCACACTGCTGGGGTTCATAGCATTGGCAGGGCTCCACAGGGGAATGGTCACACTGCTGCAGTTCTACTATGCTAGTAGGGCACTGCTGGGAGGAAGCTCACACTGCCTGCACTTCATACCACTGATGGGGCAATGAAGGGGGACAGTCACTCTGCTGGGGGAGGATCACACTGCTGGGGTTCATAGCATTGGCAGGGCACCACAGGGGAATGGTCACACTGCTGCAGTTCTACTATGCTAGTAGGGCATTGCTGGGAGGAATCTCACACTGCCTGCACTTCATACCACTGACGGGACATTGCGGCGGGGCAGTCACTCTACTGGGGGAGGATCACACTGCTGGGGTTCATAGCATTGGCAGGGCACCACAGGGGAATGGTCACACTCCTACCGTTCTACTATGCTAGTAGGGCACTGCTGGGAGGAAGCTCACACTGCCTGCACTTCATACCACTGATGGGGCACTGAAGGGGGACAGTCACACTGCCGTGGAAGCATCACACTGCTGGCGTTCATAAAATTGACAGAGGACCACAGAGGGATGGCCACACTGCTGCCGGACATTGCAGAGGGACAGTCACACTGCCGGGGGAGCATCATACTGCTGGGGTTCATAGCATTGGCAGGGCACCACGGGGGAATAGCCACACTGCTGCAGTTCTACTATGTAACCAGGGCACTGCTGGGAGGAAGCTCACACTGTCTGCACTCTATAGCACTGACAAGGCACTGTAAGGGGACGGTGACTCTTCTGGGGGAGCATCACACTGATGGGGTTCATGGCAGTGACAGGGCACTGCATGGGAATAGTCACACTGCTGCAAATCTATCCTACCAGTGCACTGATGGGAGGAATCTCGCACTGCTGCACTTCGTAGCACGGTAGAGGAACAGCCACACTGCTGGGGAGAATCACACTGCTGGGGTTAATGGCAGTAACAGGGCACTGCATGGGAATAGACACGCTGCTGCAAATCTATGATCCTACTAGGGCGCTGCTGGGAGGAAGCTCACACTGCCTGCACTTCAAACCACTGACGGGACATTGCGGAGGGGCAGTCACTCTGCTGGGAGAGGATCACACTGCTGGGGTTTATAGCATTGGCAGGGCACCACAGGGGAATGGTCACACTGCTAATGTTCTACTATGCCACCAGAGCACTGCTGGGAGGAAGCTCACACTGCCTGCACTTCATAGCACTGACAAGACATTGCAGAGGGGCAGTCACTCTGCTGGGAGAGGATCACACTGCTGGGGTTCATAGTATTGGCAGTTCACCACAGGGGAATGGTCACACTGCTACCGTTCCACCATGCTAGTAGGGCACTGCTGGGAAGAAGCTCACACTGCCTGCACATCATACCACTGATGGGGCACTGAAGGGGGACAGTCACACTGCCGTAGAAACATCACACTGCTGGGGTTCATAGCATTGACAGGGGACCACAGAGATATGGCCACACTGCTGCCGGATATTGCAGGGGGACAGTCACACTGCCGGGGGAGCATAATACTGCTGGGGTTCATAGCATTGGCAGGGCACCACAGGGGAATGGCCACACTGCTGCAGTTCTACTATATAACCAGGGTACTGCTGGGAGGAAGCTCACACTGTCTGCACTCTATAGCACTGACAGGGCACTGTAAGTGGACGGTCACTCTTCTGGGGGAGCATCACACTGCTGAGGTTCATGGCCGTGACAGGGCACTGCATGGGAATAGTCACACTGCTGCAAAACTATCCTACCAGCGCACTGATGGGAGGAAGCTCACACTGCTGCACTTCGTAGCACGGTAGGGGAACAGCCACACTGCTGGGGGGAATCACACTGCTGGGGTTAATGGCAGTGACAGGGCACTGATGGGAATAGACACACTGCTGCAAATCTATTATCCCACTAGGGCACTGCTGGGAGGATGCTCACACTGCTGCACTTCGTAGTACTGTAGGGAAACGGCCACACTGCTGGGGAGAATCACACTGCTCGGCTTCATAGCAGTGACAGGGCACCACAGGGGAATGGTCACACTTCTGCCGTTCAACTATGCTATCTGGGTATTGCTGGGAGGAAGCTCACACTGCCTGCACTTCAAACTACTGACTGGGCATTGCAGGGAGACAGTCACACTCCTGGCACTGCTGGGATTCATGGCAGTGACAGGGCACCACAGGGCAATGCCACACTGCTGCAGTTCTACTATGCTACCAGGGAACTGCTGGGGCGAAGCTCACACTGTTTGTACTCTATAGCACTGACAGGAACTGTTGGGGGGGCCGTCAGACTGCTGGGGGAGGATCAGCCTGATGAGGTCAATGGCAGTGATAGGGCACTGCATGGGAATAGTCACACTGCTACAAATCTACTATCCTACCAGGCCAGTGATGGGAGGAAGCTCACACTGCTGCACTTCGTAGCACTGTAGGGGAACAGTCACACTGCTGGGGAGAATCACATTGCTGGGGAGAATCACACTGCTGGGGCTCAAAGCAGTGACTGGTCACACTGCTGCAGTTCTAGTATGCTACCAAGGCACTGTTGGGAGGAAGCTCACACTGGCTGCACTTGATACCACTGGTGGGGTACTGTAAGGGGATAGTCACACTGCTGGGAGGAAGCTCACATTACCTGCACTTCATACCACTGACTGGACATTGCAGGGGGACAGTCACACTGCTGGGAGAGGATTACACTGCTGGGGTTCATAGCAGTTACAGGGTACCAGAGGGGAATGGTCAGTCAGCTGCAGTTTTAGTATGCTACCAGGGCACTGCTGGGAGGAAGCTCACACTGCCTGCACTTCATACCACTGGTGGGGCACTGTAAGGGGATAGTCATAGTGCCGGGCAGAAGTACACTGCTGGGGTTCAACACATTGGCGTAGCCCCATAAGGAAATGGTCACATTGCTGCAGTTCTACTATGCTACCAGGGCACTGCTGAGAGGAAGCGCACACTGCTACACTTTGTAGCACTGACGGGACAGTCACACTGCTATAGTCTCTTAAGCTCACAGTGCACTGTTGGAAGAGGCTCACACTGCTGGGATTCATAGCAGTGGCTGGGCACCAGTGAGGAATGGTCACACTGCAGCAGTTCTATGTTGCTACCAGGACACAGTCCGGGCACTGCTGGGCAGGGGTGGACTGGCCTATATGGAACTCTGGAGATTTCCCGGTAGGCCTCTGCAGCCTGGGCCTCTTTTGTGTGGCATTTCCCCATTTTCCCATAGGAAAAGGTTTGGGCTTGGTGAAAATGTGTAATATGTGGGCACTTTGAAAATTAAATCCAGGGCCTTATTTGTTTCACAGTCCGCCCCTGATGCTGGGAGGTCTCACATACTGCGATTCATAGCACCGACAGGAGCCCTGCTGAGAGGACGTTGACACTGCTACAGTTCATAGCCATCGCAGAGCTCCACGGAAGGAGACTCGCGCTGTGATGATTCATAGCACTGCCTGGGACTGCCTGGGACCACATGTGGGGGGGTGGTCTCACTGCTGGCATTCTTCTACGCCGACAGGGCACTGCTTGGAAGAAGCGCACACGCCTCCCAGCGGATGCCGGCTGCTCCTCCAGTTAACAGCGAGTTCAGCCTGATCACATGTCTCCAGAGTTATGTCTTGGCCAACTCTTTCTGCATCCTTGAACTTCTCCCTTGTGGGCCAGGAACTAGGATGTTACCCCTCTGAGACTGTAGTGCCATGCACCCCTCAACTATGTCTTTCACAGTACCTGAATCAGGGGCCCCGACATTTGTTCCCGAACCTAGGAATGCTTCTGCGGCATGAATTTGAAAGTATATTTGATGAAAAAGTTGACATAGTCCCCTTTGGCATTGAAGGACTTAGGACATCTCCCAGAGGCAGTGCAGCCTAATGTCCCCAGACTCTGATCCACAGGAGCTCGTTGCCATCCTCAGAGATCTCATCCTTGGAATTTGTCTTTGTGACACATCCTGGACCTTCAGGAGGTGAGTTTGCTTCTTTGACTTCTGCGATTGCAAGAGAAATAGAGCCTTCAGACTACCCACCATGGTGCCCTGGTGTCGCAGAGGAAGGTCCTCTCCTTGTTGGACCGCCTGGAGGAGGATTCCAAGGTACTGCTTCCTTTCAGCGGGCCCCCCCCACCCCCCCCCCTGAGCCAGTTGTGTTGATGTGGGATAGACCTTCCTCAGTCCCCATGGTTTTAAGGGCGTTGGCCAGAAAGCATATTCTAAGGTTTATCGGGCCAGGTTTCCTCACGACCCACCCAAAGGATGAGCACTTGGTCATTGAGGCTTCCAGCATCAGTCCTAGGCCAACAGCGTTTACTCTGCTCCGTCTAGATCAAGTGTCTAGAAAGTCAAACCCTTTGGCCGGAAGGACTTTCCTTCATGACGTGTCCAGCTCTGCATTTCCAATGCCTCCTGCTCTCTAGCGAGATAGAGATACTCACTCTGGGGCAGAAGTGGACGCACGCTCTAGCAAATCTGCTAACAGCCCGGTGGCAGACAAGCCATTACAAGCACCTAGCAATCCCCATGAACACTGTTACTTTATAAGAATATATTTAGGAGCAGATATCAATATCGCTTAGATTTCGTATTCATGTTTTCATTCAATAAAAGATCAATCCTTCTTAGAGACAGTAAATATCAATTTTCAGAGATGCAGATAATCCATTTCTTAATGTGTTTCAGGAGATCTAAGGAGCGTGTCATCAGGAACGGAGGACAGTCATCAGGTGAAATTCACCAACAGAAGTACCATAGGAATGCATAACAATACTCTCTAAATGAAAGCAAGAGAGTGAATGATATCGGCCTATCAACAGGTCCTGGCGAGTTGCTTCTGGTGACCTTAGTTTGCTTAAACTTCTTTGACGCGTTTCATTTATAGTGCCGCCTAACAGAGCCATTTTGTCAACTTTGTATAGGACAGTCCCCGTCGGAGAGGTGCGAGAATTGGTTTTGAGATGGGACGGCAGATATGAACCTTAGTATGGGGTCAATATAAATTAAAAGGTGTTTTTGCAACTTTGGAGACCTTATCGCAGGCACTCTTTCTTTTTTAAACTGATGACTTGCATTCTAACTGTGCTACAAATCTTTATTTTTAATCATTTTATGCTAACAATTGGTTGTTGGATTTATTTCCAGACGCCTCCAGTATTGTAATTATACCGATGAAGTGTGAAGATGATTCCTTTTGCTGCCCTCAACATTGTGGAGGGCTGGGCCATACTTGGTGTGAACTTAGGACCCTAACAGCAGACATTCAAGAATCTTGAGTCAGCGTTTGTCCATTTTATTGTGTATCTTTTTTTTATTTGTTAGTTTATTTGCATGTTGGTAGGATTTCGTTTTTGATGTTTGTATCACATTCCCTTGCTGAGTGTTAAGTGTCTAATATCCTCGTTCTTTCTGCATCTACTTGCATAATAGCCTGACACATAAGGGGTTAAAATGTTTGTACAATCAGGGATATATTACCCTTTGATTAAATACTTTTGACATCACCCTCACTATGCATGTTTGAAAGAATTTGTGTGCCCTTATCTGGTTGGCAGTACTACCATGTTCAGCTTTTTTTTAAAAAAAGAAATGTTTTTGTAATTATATAAAATGCTTTTGTGTTTTTTGTTATTCTTTACGTCTGGACGATTACAATTTGGCTATGTTTGTGTTTGCTTCCTCACTGCAGGTCATACATATTCACATGTTGAAATGTACACTTTTTATGTGAGTCTTTACCAGGGGTCTTTTCTCCTTTCAAATTCACCAGCAGAACCATGAAATTCTAGATCTACCCTAAAAGTTCAAACCTGAATTGGTTATAGGAAAGAGATTAAAAGAACAGCCATCGACGAAGGAGGCGCTGGTGGTGAAACGTCATGGAAAGTACCTGAAGGCTTCGGGATTCTAGCTGGTCTCAGACTACTTCCTCCAGAACTACTTTAAGTTACAGTTCAGCTGAACTTTAATCGACTACGAAGAAAAGCACACATACATGTCCATAGACTATCAAAACTCTACTTGCCCACATTACATTAGTATGTGGTCCAAAATAACTATAATGACTTTAAACAAAGACTAACAATGAGGCCAAAGCCTGTAAGGAAATGTGTCATTTCTCTGGGGGCATGCGTTAAGGTGTCTGAGGCTGCTTAAGACTTGGACACAGCCATACAGATTTCTGAGCATGGGACAGGTACCTCTTGCTTCCCATGGAGACTAGAATTACGTCCTTTGAAGGTGCAAATGAACTCCCCAGAGGTCCAACAACACAACACAGTGACTCAACTCACCACTGCGTCAACTCAAGTACACCACAGCGTGCAGTAGCTGCACATGTGTTAGAATTACCATCATAGAAAAGCACTGACCTCTACCGTGAAAGAAGCGCGTGTCCAACTGGGTCCCAGTGCTGTATGTTCAAGTCTAAACAATAGGATTTCTGAAGACCTAAACAGCAGGCGACTGCACCGAGCACACCACAGAATCAAAGAACGTCTAGAGTAAACACAATAGCTCATGTTCTCCTTTGTAGGGAGGCCTCTGTATAGACACCCGTTTGAAAAACTAATTTCGATCCCACCATTGAGAAAAAGAATATTGGGAAAGGAAATCTATGTGTAAAATAAATGGGGTAGAGACTGGTGACCAAAGGGGGATACGCCTACGGTTGTGAAAGGGTCTCAGGGGGAAGTATGGACAAACTGCCCATTTAAAAAAAAAAAAAAGGACAAAAAGGTACATTTTCAAAAAGAGAAAATGAAATAAATGCCCAGTGTAGTCCATTCTCTTAAAGGGCCATTTTGACTTGATGGCCCATAGGACTATTCGATTCTACTATCAAAAGGAGTGGAGTTCAGAAAGAGCCTGTCTACTCCAAGCCTAAATGGCCCCCTCTCCTGAGAAGATGTAAAGGCCTCTTTAATCCTGATGAGGAGTACAGAGGACACTGTCTACATGACAATCTTGTTCAGTGCATCTCACCTCTCTTCCTGTCACTCCCTCTCTACACTTCTCTGTCACTGAATACTGAAAATGAGTGCACGTACTTCTTTATTTGCCACCAGTGCTGGTGGTGCCCTCGCCAGGGTTGAGTTGGTATCCTGAACACAGGGCTTTAAGTGGCCCGGGGCCATGCAGATCGAGCCCTGGCAGGCTCTGATATCTCATTTTGACTAGTCTTCCTACAGCCCCGTCCACTGCATAACAAGGATTTTTTTCTAATGTCTGAAGCACTCTCTCGTGTGCGAGAGCTTCAGGCTTCAGAAAAAAAATCCTTTCATCCATAATGGTGGCGCTGCACCTGCAAGGAATCCCTTCCAGCAAGAGATGCCGTGGGCCGGAGCCACCATTATGGAGTGAAACTTGAGGCCGCTGGAAGCAGAGGGCTTGTTTTCTAAATCCTGATGCTCCCACTCATTCAGGGGCGTTTCAGGTTTTAGGAAAAAAGGCCTCAGGTTCCAGCAGCCACACCCTTTCAGCCTTAATGGCGACGCTGCCCCTCCACAGCTGGCGAGGGGCAGCGCCACCATTAAGGCTGAACAGGCGAGGCGCTGCTCCCTGCCAGGCAAGCCTATATAAAATAAATGCAGGTTTCAGAGACCCACCACTAACCCAGGCACCGGCAGAGCTGCCTCCGTCCCTGCACGCTTGGATGAGCCCGATTTCCAAAGAGGTATGCAGACTTAAGTGACATCTGAGGCCGGCACTAGGTAGCGGAAAGGAATAATAAATAAATTAACGGAGCATATTTCGAAAAAACTGGCCCGCCTTTTGCGAAACACTACTGCTTCACCCAGATGCGTTATTGACCAGCCAGGTCTCCATGCCCGTTATGCACAATGCGCATTGGCCGTAGCCACCTCCATTGGAATTCAGTGCACCCGGAACTAGAGGAAGGACGCTTAATGTTGTCCACCTCAGCATCACCCGAAGAAAAGCAGCCAATGCAATCCAGTTGTGCTCTACGCCAGGGCCTTGTACAGAACCCCCACACTCACAGCCCCCTCAAGATCCCCCCCCCCCCGCCCCTTTACCCTGCCTGATCATCATTAAAGTTCCCTGGACGGCGCATGCTCACAGCATGGTAGCTTCTGCCACTCCCTTTCTTGCGCTCGTCATTACAACTCCCCTCTCCGCTCTGTTCATGACATGCGCACACCAGTAAGTCAGGTGAATCCTTTGACCGCCGCCCCTCCCACACATGCCCACTTGTCAGCTTTCACTCATAGTAACACACGGCTCCCAGGCACGCCGATGGTGCCGGGGCGTCATTGCTCAACTACCCATTAAGATCTGTTACTGTGGATGACGGCAGGTTATTGTTAGAACCTGCAAATGTCATCTAAGCAAGATGGTCCGAATTTTGTCCAAATGTTTGGTCATTTTCAAACAGTACCACCAATGGTGCAACATGTTTAGTTTGTTAGGTCCGACTATACAGCTTCATTACTTGTTAATCCACGGAGGACATCATTAGGCAATATGACCCTCGGAGGAGGGCTATTGCTGGTCTGGAAATTTCCCCTGGGGCCATAGTTAGAAACCCGAGCAGTGCCCCAGGGGCATTACCCGACTGTAATGGCTCCCCTCCAAGGGTCGTTTTGCCATTAGTAGCCCGGCACATCGTACCAGGGTACTAATTGCAATTTTGCTCGAGTCGAGGGGGATGCAACCGTTTCTCGACTGCAGGCAAAAAAAAGTCTGTTGTCCCTTTCCATGTAGTCCCATCGCCCTTCACACGGCGGCCTGGAGGAGTTGTGAGTTTATGTGAGCTAAGTATTGATTGGTGGGTCTGGTGCACATCATCCTTTAGGATGGGGAAGCGCCTGCGTGGGTCCGCCCACGCATCCGATAATTAAGAAGAAGAAGAAGAACATGGCGGCCAGTCGTGGAAAGAACTCAGGATGCTGCAGAAGTGAGCACCTTCTCTGGCAGTTAAGGGGCCAATGAGCTTGCGTTTTACAAGCTCATTGACCCTCCCCAGGTATTAAATCTCCTTTGTGCAGTCCAGGGGCACCGCAAGGCACAAACAAGCTCCGTGAATGTCTTATGATGGAACAGAGTGCTCCCACGACCCAATTACACATGCACACTGTCAATATCCCACACTCCCCACCTAACAGAGACACTGGAAAACTATTGGAATCGAGTCTCAAAAATCACAGCTCTCTTCCACACCCTAAAGACTATCCATCCCCCCATGAACAGCCCAGATATTGCTCAGAATTGGAAATCGTATTTATTGTATATGTTCCTTAAACTAAGCACTATAGACCAAACGCTTAGCCTAAGGAATTTCTTTTTGGTTGCTGACGGCCAGGTGCAAGTTTTCACTTATGATCTGTGGCCACAATAAAGGTGAGCTCAGGCTGGACAGTACTGAGTGTGCTGCACTAAGAATGGGTTAATGTTCCCGGGTTGCAATGAAGGTGTGGGGGCACGTTGTCTGCTCAGGGTCCAGGTGAAAGGGTGGAGTGAGGGTCCTGGCTTTGCCTGGAATGTGCTGAGAAAGGGTGGTATGAAAGGCATAGGGCTGTTCTGAGGGTGGAGGGAATGTGCGGTATTGAATGAGGGGGGATGGTTTGTGTTATTGAGTATCGGATAGATGCTCTCATGCCCAATTTTGCTCAAAGGCCACAGGAAACACCTGCTTCAATTGCTCCCCAGCACTGGTCTGGGGAAGTACCTCTGCCCCAAGAGTCTTCATCAAGTTCTTCTGCATTATGTGTCAGTTTCTGTGCCTGCGCCAGTGAGCTGCACCCTTATCATTACTATCTTTCTCAATGCCTGAAAACACAGGTCAATTGCACACCCAGTTCACATCTTGCATTTACATCTCTATGCTATCACCAATACATGCTTGTAGTCATTGTCCATTTTTCCGAATAGATTGTGCGTTTTAGGTGCATGATATGTCTTCAGAAATGGCACCATTGCAAGGCTCTTAATGCTTTCCTAAAAAGGGTTTGTTATCCATAATATCCATCAACGATTCGAGATTCCACCCTAGACATACACTTTCACACAATATTTCAACTGGATTTCTCAACGTGAAGCCTATATTTCTAAAAGGCCTATTGTTTAAACATTCAAGATAGACAGTTTCATTTATGAACACCTTATCGTTGAAGTCATGGCATGAGTCGATCTCTGCCACCCACTTTAGCTTATTAACATCATCTATCGTTAGGTGATATCCTGAGGTGTGCAATAAAGAGGTTAATCGAGAGAATGTGACACGCTAATAGACATATCGCGAGACATCGTGAAAACAGAACAGGGGAGAACGCTACAAAGCAGAGTGTCAGCAATAGGATCGATGGACAAAGGCAGATGTCAAAATGATAGACCCGTGGCAATCCAGGTGTGTGAGTGTGAGAGACGGAGAGAGGGAGGCAAACAGCCTGTGGTAACCAGAGATCCTCAGGCCTCAGTGTACGTCTAGGCCTGACCCGAGGGCGTGAACTAGGAATCAGTAATCACAAGACAATGGGCCTCATTACGAGTGTGCTGGTCCGGAAACAACGGCCCGGGAAGCCTACCAGCACCGTTGTTTCCGGACTGGCACACTACGACTCTGCGGGCAGGTGCCATTCCGCCCACCAGGGTCAGACCTGGTGGGTGGAACGGCACCCGACGCCGGAGTTTCACGAAAGCACCACCACCGTTATTAATGGTGCGGCTTCTTCCGTGTTCCCCATTCCCATGAATGGAAATGGGGCATTACAAAATTACCGGCGCATGACTTCCCACCTGCCAGACTCGGAGTAGTCAGGCGCTGGTAATACATCACGGGTCCGGCAGAAACCCGCCGGTTTTACCGGCACAGTTACCGCCAGACCAGAAATGAAGCCCAATGTGCTTTTATGGGTCCTGCAGAAGCAGAACAGCCTGCAACAGGAATAAATATGGCATGATGGGCAACAAACAGAGACGTGTTTGATAGCACATTTAATTTTCATGGCCGTATTAGCTCTTCGGATAGTTTGAACACAAATTCCTCAATTTTCTAAATATACATGTTCTTGTATTTCAGTTATTTCACATTAGAACCCCGGCGAGAGACAATCAGAATGCAACAAGCATTCTGATTGGCTCTCGCCAGGTGCCTCCGTCGGGATTCCACTGCCTTTGTCCCCGGCAGGGGGGGTGGCAGCCCCTCAGCCAAAGAAGAAGCTCGAAGCGGGACCATCACCGCTCCAAGCCTCCCCGCGGCTGAGAGGCTGCCTTCGCCCCCCGCCAGGGACTCGCGTAAGTCTTTTTTTTTATGTTTCCCTTCCCTTCCCTCCCTCCCCTCCCTCCCACCCGCCCCCCAACTTACCTTCTTGATCCTGCGTCGCTTCGCTCGGGTCCTTACCTATGGGCCCCGGGGCATTACCTGAGTCGGTAATGCCCCCGCCGCTCGGGTTCTATTGCTTAAGTATAATTCATCTTGTATGCACCATAATTATTATAAACTAAACTCTCTCAAATTCTTCAAACAGTATTTCACAGGTTTCATTACAGCTTCATGGGGAGGTCCATATAACACATATTTCCGATGCCTGTGAATCTGCTTAAAATTACATGCTGTGCATATAGTACAACATCTAGTGGTTATTGCACAGAATTGCATCTTACTTTCGAAGTTCAAAAAGGGATATCAACCTGGGGGCATGTTTATAACACTATCCCTAATTGTGATTGTAGTGTACCCATGATCCTTCACCCGTCACAGTCCCCGCAGATACTTTTTTCTGCCATACTGGTCAGTCGCATAATGCAGTGCTCGTAGCGTGCTACAGATATTTTGTTGCTATTCAAACTACACTCTAGCTTTCAATGTACTTTCAACGTCCTTCAACGGTCTACCTCTACCATCTGAAGACATCTTCTGAACTCTTGATGACTGGCTGTGACCTTCACCATAAGGCTTTGACCTTCGAGAGTATGGAGAGTGGGAGTGTTATTCTCGACCTTCTTCTTCATTAGAGAATGTCTTTTCTTGTCCTTCCCTAAACTTTCCCTTGTCTGACTGCTCTTTACATTTTATTTGCTTATGGAGAGAATGCATTTAAATGTTACCCTTCCAGTAACAGGAAGTTCTCTTTGAGGAAAACTCACAAAGAGTGTAACATCTGTTTGCCTCATGACCACAATGAAGGTCTGTCTTCGCCTCCAACAAGAGGGTCCAACACGTTTTGTTCCAAATCCCTCAATATGTAGCCGGTCGCCAGATAACTGTACGGGAAACCATGCGGCTGTGAAGGATGATTGCTTCCTGTATTTTTCTGGTGCCACACACCTGTCTATGCATGCGTTCAGTGAAAGACTGGGTCTCGAGCCACTGGTGTCAAGCACGTGGTCAGTGGGACAATCTAGTGTTGGTCGCAAAAGCCCTCGTACTATCACTGCACTGGTGGAAAAGGGAAAAGCTTCTGAAAGGAAGGCCATTCAGTACCCCCACAGTAGAGGCCACTCTCACCACAGACACATCCCTGTCAGGGTGGGGAGCACACCTTCTACATCAGACACGTATGGCACGTGTACACAATCAGTGACTAACAAACATATCAACCTATTAGAACTTCTAGCAGTGTTCAAAGCCCTAAAAGTCTTCCAACAACAGCTGCAGTGGAAGACCATTCTAGTTCTGACAGACAGCACCACGGCCATGTTTTACTTAAACAAGCAGGGACAGACACGCACTCCAGGGCTGGCGAAACTAGCCCAAAGCATTTGGAAGTGGCCACTCAGACACAACATGTTCCTCATCGTCACAATACATTCCAGGTGAACACAATCTTCTTACATACATGCTCAGCAGAGATGTTTAACTATCCACAGATTGCAAGTGGCATTTACAAGCACATTTCTGGATGTCTTTTCAGAATGGGGCATCCACACATCAACCTCTTTACATCACTGGAGAATGCACAATGCCCAGACTGCGCCTCCAGTTGTCCCCAAAGTATGTCCATGGGGAACGTCTCTGGATCAAATGGTCTGGGAGATTTGCTTATGCTTTCCAACCCCAATTCCTCTCGTCAACATGATAATTCATAAGATGCACCAGGAACAAGTTACACTGATCTTATTAACACCAATGTTGGCTTGTCAGCCATGGTTCTCGCATCTTATGAAAATGTCACTTTGCCCTCCAGTGAAACTGCTTTGCCCCTTCAACATGCTATCCCGAGATCAAGGGACAACACTGCACCCAGGTCCTCAAACTCTCAACATAGCAGTTTAGCTCCTAAGGTCATAGAGTTCGGGCATCTTCAGCTGCCTCAAAGCTGTATGCGCCTTCTTACAGAGGTGCATAAACCAAATACCAAACATTATTATTTCAATAAATGGAAATGCTTTGTCATTTGGTGTGATTATCATAATATCAACCCAATTGACTGTTCTCCCACATACATCATCCTTTACATAAATCACCTCTTACACTCAGGACTAGTTTTTAACTCACTAAAGGTCCACCTTGCTGCCCTTTCTGCTTACTCCACGTCTCAAAGAAAGGTTTTGAGGTGGAAAGTCCCTGTAATAAAGGCTTTTATCTAAGGGGTTAAAATACTTCACCCTCTATTTCTAATCCAACTCGCGGATGAGACTTGAATGTCGTCCTTACTAAACCTATGGGCCTGCCTTTTAAGCCCATGCACAGGGCTAGTGTTAGGTTTCTCACATATAAAACAGCTTTTCTGGTTGCTAATACTTCCATTAGGAGGGTAAGTGAACGGCAAACTCTCTCAGTTCAAGACCCATGTGTTACTATTCATAAGGACAAAGGGGTTTTGCGCACACATCCACGCTTTCCAACTAAATTCCTCTACAACTTTCATGTAAATCAAGCCATAGATCGTCCTGCTTTCTTTCAAAATTCAACTTATTCTGCCGAGAGAAGTCTACAGGCACTAGATGTTAGGAGAGCAGTGATGTATTACCTCAATAAAACAAAACCACTACGGAAAAGGGATCAATTCTTTGGGCCTCATTACGACCCTGGCGGTAAGTTACCGCCAGGGCCGTGACTTTACCGCCATGGCGCAAACTACGTTTACGCCATGGCGGTAAGGGGATTTACCGCCCCATTCCGACCTTGGCGGGGCGGTAAATCCCCAATCCCCATTTACCCTTCCCCATTCCCATTTTTGCCCCATAGGGCATAATGGGAGTGGGGAAGGCGTTAATTACGCCACCGTAAATTACGGTGGCGTAATTAACACCAAGTTCCCTTACCGCCATGGTTTTTTACACCTGCTAAAAGCAGGTGTAAAAACCGCCATGGCGGAAAGGGAACTCGTAATTGGCGGAAAGGGGTTGGCGCAGCTAACGCTGCCGCAAACCCCTTTCCGCCAGGGTCGTAATGAGGCCCTTTGTCTCCATTGCCACTGGTAGAGTAGTGGATCCTGTCTCTAAGTCAGCAATCTCAAAATGGAGTGTTTAATGTACCAGATATGTTACTTTATTTCAAAGAGAGTTTTCCCTTTTATACCTAAAGAACATTCTACTCGAGGCACAGGAGCTACTATAGCTTTCATTGCAAATATTCCTCTAGATTCTTTTTACAAAGCATCTACCTGGAGTTCTGTTCACACCTTTACACAACATGCTGCTTGGATGCACAGTCTAAGACTGATTCTCAGGTGGAGGGTCAGGCGGTGTTAATACGTCTTTGCCACTGTTGCTACCAACCTCCCCCCCACCATCTCCTGATACTGCTCACTAGTCTATGCACATAAAGTGATTCTAAGAAGATTCGCAAGCCTCAGAAGACATACATTACTTACCGTAATTGTATTTCTGGTGCTTGTATCTGCTTAGATTCACATGCAACCACCCTTCCTCCCCGTTTGGCATTGGAGGAACATAGACATCTTCCACCTTTTCTATCCTTCTGTACTCACTCACACATTCTCTTCAGACTCCTTCATGGCAGAAGAAAACAACTAGAGGGACCTCGTTGAGTGAAGGTTAATGGGTACACTACACGTCACAGTAGGGATAGTATTACAAATATGCCCTGGTCGATGTCCCTTTTCATACTTCGAAACAAAGATGCAATACTCTGCGATTACCACTAGATGTCAGACTATCTGCATATCATGTGAATCTAAGCAGATACAAGTACCAGAAATACGATTATGGTAAGTAATATATTAGTTGAAAATGTTTTGCTAAAGTGCCGTTAAGTTGCCCAGATTTAAAGCAACAATACATTTGTAATTCAGGAGATGTGGGAAGCAATGACCAGCTTAACTCTGTGCTTTCCAATTACAAAGCCCATGAGCATATACATATTATAAGAGAAGGGATTCATAATGACATTCAAAATGGCATTATGGGGGGCATAGCATTATGGGGGACATTAACCGGAGCATGCAGAGTTCTACTGGTCATGACCTCCCACAACCACTGAATTTCAAGGGTTTTGTTGCGTTAAATCTGCACAACTTAACTGCACTTTAACTTAAGTTTTGTTTAGTGAGAAAGTATATAAATGGCTTGGTCCCGAAAGCGTGCTTTTGTAAATTTGGTGAAAATCCATCCAGTACTTTTCTTTAAAACGATGAAAAAGTAGGTCTGGTAAAATTAGTGATATCTATGTCCGCTCTGCGGTTATACTTCCCTGTTCGCTCCACGGACAAGAAATCGATTGGCTAATCCGTAGCATCATGTCCGCTCACATGTGGCGCTTTCACTGATTGGTTGTGGAACAGCATGAAGTGCGTTAGATTTCTTTGTGGCCTCCGCCATATTTTGTTCATGTTTTGGTGTACACGGACATCGCCAGTAACACATACAAAACAAGACACTAATGCACTTGTTACAATTATGAAATTCTGTTTCCGAAGGTGAGCTTTACTTAGGTTGGAATGGAATGTGGCTGCGGAAAATTGAAAAAGTGGTGTTTTCTTGCCACCAAATTCAAACGGTAAAGTGGAAGTTGGTGCTCAATGCACGGCGACCAATGCCCGCGTCTGTGTTACTATGTTTTCAGATTAATATTGAAGTCGGACTGGCATCCTATGTTTTGAAATCTGAGGCAGCCACCTGGAGTGTTTGATGGAAACAATGGTTTACACACCATATGGGAGTAGCGGTTCTCATGATAGGATGCTCACATGTTGTTGCAAAGTGAGAATGTTTGCCTTCTGAGTGAAGGTCAGTTGATATGCTTTTTTGGTTGCGAGCTCAGTAGGCCCACGCATCCAAGTCAATTCATAAGGGGCTATTGTTTTTTTACCTTGAGCAAAAGGGAATCTTTAAAATCTTCGCAAGGAATGAAACCTTGGAATAAAAATACTATTTCATAAGGTTATATTTTAAAAACATTTGTAAGGAACATGAAATATCAGTTCACAAATATTCTTTGATGCGAACAAGGACTTTGGCAAAAATAATGAAGGCTGTGAAGATGATGTAAGTTTAATTTTGACGGCTGTACACTAAGTGTGACAATGTAACTGAAGTATTATATTTTTGCACAGTTGTAATTTTCCTCCAATAACAGAGAGTGTACATTGTTAGCGTTTGCAGGCTATGACTAGAGTCACCGTTGGTGACCATTATTTCTTTTTCTTTCAAATGTTATGCTTGCCCACATAGCTTTGTGTATCAGTTTGCATGTTCTTTTGGTCTTGTGTAACATTACGACATGTAATTTTTTCTTGTTTGTCCATTCATGCTGCCTTCATGACTAAATGACCATCTCACTGTGTAGTTGTCCTTTTTTTAACCCTTACGGCGAGTGCTGTTTATCTGCGTTTGTAGGGTGTCATTATATGTACCCATGGTCAACTCTAATATTTCTTTAAAATGTCATGTTTGGCCACTTACATTTGTGTAGTACTTTCCACAATCTTTGTGTCTGTTTTGGTACTTTTTTCCTAACGGTTGGGTATTGACACAGATTTTCTCTTATGTTTTCCACCTAGCTACATTTTGCCGTGCTGTTTATCTGCGTTTGTAGGGTGTCATTATATGTACCCATGGTCAACTCTAATATTTCTTTAAAATGTCATGTTTGGCCACTTACATTTGTGTAGTACTTTCCACAATCTTTGTGTCTGTTTTGGTATTTTTTCCTAACGGTTGGGTATTGACACAGATTTTCTCTTACGTTTTCCACCTAGCTACATTTTGCCGTACTGTGCATGCCATGGTTTCCAGATGCCGAGTGACGGCTTCTTTCCACGCCAGATGCAACTGCTGGTGACCGGGTGCCTGTCCATTATAATGTTATGGGATGACAGGCCAGGGCCGCTCTGTCCCTGCGCTGAGCTGGCGACAAGGAGCGACATAACATCATTTATGGTGGTGTAAGGCAACGGTGATGCCGCCGTGTTGGAAATACCTGTACAAACAAAGCAGGTGCTTTAACAGAAATGCATACTTTGTGTATGTAAAATTAACTGCATGTGTCTCTCCATGAACATTTTCAATGTCGGCCTTAGATACATTGCTAAAAATTATTTGGAAATGGAATTAGTCCGTTGATCTCTGACAGTTGTTTGTTAAATAAAAGTACTTTCCAAATTCTAAAATATTACCTTTTTCTTTTAAAATCACGTGTATCATTTTCGAAATGTAAAGTACCACGTTATACGTCGCTGTATGTTTATTTACCGGTTCTGCGTCACGGTAAATACTGTTGCTTTTTCCTTGCTGTCATGGAAAGCGAAGAGGGGCTATGTATGGAACAAACGCCTAGTTAAAATAGGATTTCTGGTTATAATCCGGCCCGCGGCGGGCCTGATTATAACCAGAAATCCTATTTTTCCATAGCACACGTTAATGCTTTGCACATCTATACTATTATTGTCAAATCTTATTGCGTCTATGTCCTTTACTGTGAAAGGTGATTCTTAACGCAACATTTACTTTGTTAATGGATGACTTTCTTTTTTGGTAGGACAGCTAATAAGGCCATTTGCGAACAGAAATGAGGAAAGACGCATCAAACAATGATATGAGGGAGAGGATGGCTGGTGCAAAAATATTGTGCGTTTGTTATTTCTAAGGTTGGGGCAGTGTTTGTCATGCTCCTTCATTACAGTAGTACTGTTGTTTCTTGGGGAGGAGGGATGGCCTTAGCTGATGTCATTTTCAGATAACTAAAACTTTTGCTGAAAGTATGCAATGTGTACTACATTGTTAATGGCTAACTACCAATACGTGTAGGCGCTGTGCAAGGCAAATGTTGCAGGTGGGCGTTCCTACATCAATATTAAATCTGTTTCCACATTGTCCATGACACAAACATCTTACTGTTAAGTGTTTACGGATTCTGGGACACGCTACCGTGCTGTACACCAGCAAATTGTCAAGTGGTATTCTCCGCAAGGCGTTCAAATAAGTCAGAAATTGCTTTATATTATGGTTTCGTGGCACTACTGTAAACCGATCATCTTTAGCAAAAAAACTTTGCAAGAGGGATGGTATGGTTAAGTTGCTCTACTGAAAACCTGTAAAATTGAGTAGAAAAAACTTTGTTAAAGGGACGTTATGGTTAAGTTGGCCTACTAAAAACACGTAAAATTCACTAGAAAAAACTTTGTTTGAGGGACGTTATGGTTAAGTTGCGCTACTAAAAACCTGTGAAATTCACTAAAAAAAACCTTTATAAACGTGACATTATGGTTCAAAGTACAATCGAAAAAACCCTGAAATTCAACCGTTATGGTAGGCTAAGCAACCATACCTGCCCGCACCACTGTGCACTGCTAAAAATAACATCCAGGACATCAAAGATGACATCACAAATGTCATTCATGACATCACTGATGACATCACATGTGTAGCCCCTTCGTTTTTGTTCACTGACATAAATAGGCCAGGTGGGTTTATTTACTGACAGTCAGAAACTTCACTTTCAAAAGGTATTACATTTATTAATGTTGCTATTCTCACATATTCTTACACTACTTTATTTAGAATTTAATTGCATCTTATGATGTACATATATAGCGGAAGGAGCAGCCCTGAAACACAGCAATCATTTTTGTGTGTGAATCCTATCATGTAGATTATACACAGTTGCTAATGATACTGCCTCTTGTATGCTTACTTTACTCTCCACATATAAGCCCCATCTTTGTATGCATTGTAGTCTATTTATGTTTTGTGTGTAGTGCTAGATATCTGTAGTAATTGATGCATTATTAGCAATTTAGTACATGTTTCACAGACCAGAAATGTGTGATACATAAACATTCACCTTTTTATTATACAACTTTGGAAAGTACAAACTTAGCACCTCTGTTGTGTATGCTGCAGCCAATACCTACATTTCTGTATGAGTAGGTTACTGTATTAGAAAGAACACTGCAATGGAATTTTCTTTATAACACTACATTACGTGATGAAGTATGTACTTTATTACACATGTCCTGATAATCCCTGATATTTTTTTGCTAAAATTACATTCACAACCCCTCGTCTGAAAAATAAATGCACATGTGATGTCATCAGTGTTGTCATCAATGACATTTGTGATGTCATCTTTGATGTCCTGGTTGTTAGTGTTAGCAGTGCACAGTGGTGCGGGCAGTTAAGGTTGCTTAGCCTACCATAACTGTCGAATTTCAGGGGTTTTTCGATTGTACTTTGAGCCATAATGTCACGTTTATAAAGTTGTTTTAGTGAATTTCACAGGTTTTTAGTAGTGCAACTTAACCATAACGTCCCTCAAACAAAGTTTTTTCTAGGGAATATATATATAATATATATATATATATATAATGATTAAATACAGGTTTTGCAAACACACTGCACACAGACACTAGTTAAGACCACGTTGGTATAGTAGTTTTAATTAATACATGGGTAGCCTGACACGTGTTTCGAGCACTTGCTCTTCCACTGAGGCTGCAGTGAGGTGTGAATCACTTGCGAACCATAAGTATGGTAAGTGATTGAAGAATAAGTCTCACAGGCTCCACTGTCACTTGCAGTCACTTGCAGTTGCAACAACAAATATTGAAGCGTTTCCACGTTGAGGCAGCGTCGCTCCGCTGCAAATCCGAACTGGAGACTTATTCTTCAATCACTTACCATACTTATGGTTCGCAAGTGATTCACACCTCACTGCAGCCTCAGTGGAAGAACAAGTGCTCGAAACACGTGTCAGGCTACCCTATTGTTAATTAAAACTACTATACCAACGTGGTCTTAACTAGTGTCTGTGTGCAGTGTGTTTGCAAAACCTGTATTTAATCCTACTTACCTGGTGGAAGCACTTCTCACTACACTTAAGCCTAACAGGTCCTTGCGCTGAACCTCGCCGTCCCCCCCCTTGCCAAATGTAGTTATATATATATATATATATATATATATATATCGGCTACTCCCTACCTTTCCCCACTGTGGATCTGGGTGTGAGCGGGTTCCCTGCAAACCTGATTACTACAGCTACCTGAAGTCCTTGGAGCAGAATCATCACTGATTGATAACACCTGCACTAGCTGTGAGGTGCAAGAAAAGTCTGCCTCCCTGACGATGCGAAGAGCACAAAAACCGGTAGGAGGAGAACATAAGCAGCTGAGTAGGTTCACTGGCAAAATGTTGTTAAAGGAACGTTATGGTTAAGTGGTTAAGTTGCACTAGTAAAAACCCATGAAATTCAATGAAAAAACATTATTAAAGAGACGTTATGAATACAAGTAAAACCAAAAAACCCAGAAATTCACCAGTTATGGTAAGCTAAGCAACCATAACTTGTGCCACCACCGTGCAATGCTAAGACTAACACCCAAGACATCAAAGATGACATCACAAATGTCATTGATGACATCAATGATGAGATGACATATGTCGGCCACTTGTTTTTGTTCACTGACGTATGTAGTCCAGTTGTTTTTGTCCGCTGACAGTGAGACATTTCACATTTAAAAGGTGACATACATGTAGACGTTAACCTTGTCCTATGTTGTTAAGGTAGTTTCCTTAGGGTTTGGTCTCAGCTCATGGTACACATATATGGGGCAATAAGCATGCCTCAAACACACAATTCATTTGTATACATGATAATGAACTTTAATGTTATTGACATTTTCTGGTGATGTTGTTTCTTTCTTCCTTACTTTATTTTCACTGTATGTGCCTCTGATTTTTATGCATTGTGGGTCTTCGTATGTATTGCTTCTACTATTACAAGAATGTGGTAAGTCTTGAATTATTAGCTATTGGTTCCATGTTTAACATTACTCAAAACTCTGATAAAGTAGCATTCATTATTTTACTATCCAAAATTAGCAGATAAAAAAATGTGTGCTTCTATGGTGCATGCTGCAGCCATTGCCTATGTAAATGGGTATGTGCTTTGCGAACAGTTTTGAACTGTGTTTTCAGCTGACCTAGGAACTTTGAAGCTCAAAATCTACCCTTGAACAGCTCCTACACCTATTCTTACTCATTATCCATTAACAATATAGCACAAACATTACCAAACTGCTATTTATAATTTATCGCCATCCCTCCTTCCCAAGAGCCACAACCACCACCAGATGGAGGACTTACACAACAAAAAAAAGTGCAGTACTTCAAAATACACTGAAGAGGACAAAGAAGATGAGGTAGAGGAAGTGCCTACCTCTAGCACCCAGAGAGAATCATGGGTGTGGCAGTTCTTTACCACTGTTGGGAATGTACCAAAGGCTAACGCTACCAAAGTGAAATGCACTGAGTATTCAGTCACAGACTACCTGGACAGTACTCCTATGGGACCAACTCTATGTGCCACCACACAAAATCCAACCACCGCAATGCTCTC
The DNA here is from genome assembly GCF_040938575.1 of Ambystoma mexicanum. Classification (NCBI taxonomy): domain Eukaryota; kingdom Metazoa; phylum Chordata; class Amphibia; order Caudata; family Ambystomatidae; genus Ambystoma; species Ambystoma mexicanum. The sequence continues at coordinate 155,265,190 of NC_090938.1, read as the reverse complement.
AGAAAGCCAGTTCCTTTCTTACCAAGTAGTAGGCTGTCCTCCTCCACCTTATCTTCCTCAATCAATACTGTAACCAGACAGCCTACTTCTGTGAGAGACAAAATCCCACCAGCTACCTTGCAAGCGATAAAAGAGGCTGTTGGTCCATATCTTTTGAAGACAGCAGTCCTCTGTATATACTGCAACACACCACTCTGCAGGGGGGAGCAATTTCGAAGTGCTCTTTAAACTGTAATCAAGGAGCATGAGAAACACTGTCCCCACCTTAGATGTAACATGGATGCGATTATGACAAGTGAAATGGGGGAGGATGAAGACTCTGTTTCCTTTATTCAAGAGATTCAAGAGCGCTGGAGGCTTGAGAAAAGAGAACCGTGGGATAAAACAGTGACATTATTTTATCACATTTTGTATAAGGGACTACCCAAGCCAGTGCAAAGGCTGATGAAGAAACAGATAGGGATGGAAGCGAAGCCTTGGGCAGAAATGCAGTTGACTATTGTACATCAATGGCGATTTTTGAAATAGAAGAATAAGAAGAAAGCAGAGGGTAGAAAGGAAAGGTAGAAAGCAAGAGGAAGGAAAGTTAGTTCAGAAAAAGTTGTCAAAAGTTGTCAAAGCTTGCTAGAGAAGGAGCGGTATTGACAAGTGATGAAGGTGTGGTATCAAAAGGAGTACAGCCAGTAATATAGGGTACACTGCAGATCAAAGTGGATATCACTTTTGGCTATGAGGCAGAGTTAACGCACCTACAGGTGGACAAAGGAATTTCAAAACTCCCAAGGAGGAGGAGGCTTTAATGTAGGACAGCCGCAGCAATGTTGGAATTGTGGGAAAATAGGACATATAGCCCGAACATGCAACAGAACTCCCAGGCTCCGAGAGGGGGATGGGCAATTCTTCACAGTATAATACAGAACCATAGGAGTATTATACCCAAGATCGCACACAGAATCAGACACATGAGCCAAAAATACAGCAGGCACGGCAAAGCCCAACATAAGTGTAGATGCCACAAGGTTATCTACAACAAGCGCCTATACAAGCACAGCAAGTACCAACACAGCAAGCAGAAGCACCACAATGGAATACAAATACAGGGCCCCCACAAACATCTGCACCAAGGATAGGGAGTGTGACGGTGGTAGGACGAAATGCTTTCACAGGTACTGGTATGAAATAAATCCACAATAGGATAGTGCACGGAGCAACCTGATGTGCTCAGTACTATCAGTGGCACCAGACCCCCAAGAGGAACTAGGGGTCAGGGTAAAGATAGGAAGCAAGACATTCTCATTTCTTGTAGACACTGGAGCAAGTCGTTCCTGTGGTTGAGCGGGAAAATACCCAATGTCTGGCATTGCCATTAATGCTCAGGGATTCTCTGGGGTGACGATCTTAGTTTATTTTACTGATGAATTATCAGTTTAATAAGTAGAAAATGACCTTGCCTCTATTGTTTTCTCGGCAGACACCAGTTAACATATTAGGTTGTGATTTGATGACAAAACTAAACATGACAATATCTTTTACGGACAAAGCGATTGTGTGTTCCACTCCAGAATACATCTTCTGAATTTAAGAGAGTTAGTATTGGCATTTGCAGGCCAGAAGGTATTACGAGGGTTTCCTCTAGACCAGGAGGTATTCTTGTATGGAGTACTGTTTTGTCAACATGGTGTGAGAGAAGGGCCTCAACGACCGGTGGGGGGTGTCTGTACTTCTGCTCCCTATATGGTGGAGGAGAGGCACAGAAGACCCCAGCCAAGATTCTCTATTACGGTAGCAATGGTCGAGCAATCAAGGCCTAGCTTCTCAGGAGGTGATGCAGGCTGGTTCTTAAGTACAGTGTAGTCCCCAAGCCCCCACAAAGGAATATCCACACTCTGTATTGGTTAGAACACAGTCTTTATATAATCAATATTCAAGGTTATGTAGACTTATCATAATAACTCACTTTGTACTCCGGAAAAATCAACAATGGCAAATATATACAATTCTAAAGTGGTACCACCCTTTGTATTAGATCTCATTAAAGTGCATGAACAATACTGAAACAATGTCACACAGACCAAAAGAGTGAAACCAGCAATAGAGAGAGGAGAGAAAATAAGATGGTTGAGCAATAGGCAGAATACTGGCCCCTACCACTCGGCACAGTTCTGTATGGAGATCCCCCCACCTGGGCAACCTGTAAAACAAAGATATAGTGCACGCCCAGTCCATATATTGCTCTGCAAGTCTTATTTCCTCCTATAATGTTTGTACCCCCCCAATGTACCTGGTGGAGTCGAGTTCCTTGAAGAGGCGTCGACAAACGTCGAGGAACTCGCCGTTCGGCGACGGGGAATCGACGGCCCTTCTTGAATGCCTTCCCTTTCAAGCGGGAGGCACGGGGCGTCGAACGTCCGTCGACAAACAAGGTAGAACGGCGTCGATGAAGCGGCAGCTTCGTCCGAGCGGTGCTCGTCGGCGTCGGAGCTTCGGCGTCCTGCAAGGCAGAGGCGTGCGGGGCACCTCGGTGACAATAGTTCTGGACCGCAAAGGTTGTGGAGACGGAGGCCCAGCAAGGGCGTCGAGTCGTTCGAGTCTTTGTGATCTTCGGGTGGCGGGAAACCCACCGGCAGGTTTCTCCTCGGCGCGTTGGTCGTCCTCGACTTTCTCCGGCAGGATAAGCGGTCGACGATGCGGTCGAGAGAGTCCTTCGATTGAATGTTCTTAGGCAGAGGAGCGGATGGCTCCGGTCGTCGGCGGCACGGCGTCAAGTGGTTCCCACGGCTGGGCAGCACAACTTCGACGGGCCTCCAGCGGTTACACAAACCTGCGAACCCTGGTCGATGGCAATGGACTTCGACGGCGTCGATGTCTGGGTGCTTCACTTCGATCTCCTCGGCGGTCCCGTCTCGGGTTGACAGCCTTTCGAGGATCTGTCTTCCAGGGCGCTTCGGCGAAGATGGAGCGGTGCTCGATGGTCCCTCGGAGCACGGGAAGAGGGCGCCTTACCAGGTCCTCTCTCGGGTCAGTCTTCGACGATTTCGTCAGCCTTCGGATCGGTCGAAGCAAATGCCACAGCAAGTCTTCTTCTTCCAGCTGGACGTCGAGGATCAGCAGTTCCAGTTACTCTTAGAGTGGAGACTCCACTACAGGATGCTTCTGAACATTCCCGAACGTTCCTGAACACCTGGCTGCTTCTGAACTCTATACTATCCTGCCTCTCATCCACACTGCGGGTACACACTCAGCAGCCAATCATATAGAAGGGCATTCATGCAGTCAGTCAGCCAATCAGGCACACAGTGCATTCAGGCCACACTCCTCCCTTCCAGACACTCACAACAAGGAATGTGGATTGGGACAAGTACCCAGCCATTCAACACTACACACTGCATTCAGGCCAGTTTCGGGCAGGGCTGTCTCAGTCTTTGTCTCTCATGCCAGAAACCAGCCAACCACAACAAGGAGTGTATATTGGTCACACACTCCATTCACCCTGGTCCCACCCACAGGAGGTACCCACAACATACAGTCACTGGGAAGGCTCCAGTCAGTCTAGCTGGGCCTTCACAACAACACCATATATGGAACTTCCACCCAACAGCCAGTCAGGGGGAAGGGACAGAGACAGGGCTTCCCAGGTCTTTGGGAAAACAAGATAACAGGCAATAGAAAGCAAAAGGCCACAGGGGCCTTCTTGTTTCCTATCAGGAATCAACAGATCCCAATGGCAGGGCCTGGGTATCCCAAAATGGAGGACACCCGGAGCACCTGTCAATTTCAGCATGGAGCTGCCACCAGCCCATACCCTGCTCTGGGGCCACCCACAGGCGCCCAAAAACATACACTAGGGGCACAGGGTTGTACCCCTACCCATGGGTGCCATAAGGGTATCCCATGGGTCTGTTCACCAAACCAAAAGAGAGAGCTGCACTGCCAGGAGTCCCACATGGACTCCGGGGCAGAAAACATAACAGAACACACGGTAAAAAGCAGTAAAAGGACAAGGATTCAGAGGCCCGGTCCCTCAGATGCATTTCCGGCATCACAGTCGCCCCCCCCAGACTGAGGTGGAGGGTGTCTAATCTCCCACGGGATAGACACCCTCATCCAGACGGTCAACATACCTTCTGGAAAGGCCATCTGCATTATCGTGACTCTTCCCTGGTCTGTGCTCTATGGTGAAGTCTAGCCCTTGCAGGCTAATGGACCACCTGAGCAATTTCGGATTCTCACCCTTCATCTGCATAAGCCACTTCAGGGGCTTATGATCTGTTTGGACCTTGAAGGTAGACCCCATAAGGTAGGGCCTAAAACGCCTAAGGCTCCAAACTATGCTAAAACACTCCTTTTCAACAGTAGCCCACCTAAGTTCTCTACCCTTGAGTTGTCTACTGATGAATATGATAGGGTGTTCTCTTCCTTTGTCATCTAACTGGGACAAGACAGCTCCAATTCCGGTGTCGCAGGCATCCGTCTGGACGATAAAGGGTTGGCTGTAGTCAGGCGCACTCAACACAGGTGCCCTACACAGACTTTCTTTCAAGCCATCAAAGGCCCTCTGACAGTCTTTGGTCCAATTAACCTTCCTAGGCTGCTTGGGTGAGGTCAGAGCTGTCAAGGGTGCAGCTATGGTCCCATAGTCTGCCATGAAATTGCGATAGTACCCAGTCAGGCCCAAAAAGGCCCTCACCTGGGTTTGAGTAGTGGGAGTCTCCCAGTTCTGTACATCCTGTACTTTACTGGAGAGAGGTTGGATTTGACCCCCTCCTACCTCATGACCAAGATAGGTAACTTTCCCCTGAGCTATCTGGCACTTGGTGGCCTTGATAGTGAGGTTAGCCCTTTTCAAGGCCTGCAACACCTTATCCAGATGTGTCAAATGCTCTTCCCAGGTGGAACTGTAGACGGCAATGTCGTCCAAGTAAGCCACACAAAAGGCTTCCAGCCCACTGAGCGCATGGTTGACCAATCTCTGGAAGGTGGCAGGGGCATTCTTCAACCCAAAAGGCATGACCCTAAACTGGTAGAGTCCCTCAGGTGTTGAGAAGGCCGTCTTTTCCTTGGCCTGGTCCGTCAGAGCTATTTGCCAATAGCCTGAGGTAAGGTCAAAGGTGCTCACAAACTTGGCAGCACCTATGGTGTCCACGAGCTCATCAGCCCTGGGCAATGGGTGCGCGTCAGTTTTGGTGACGGCATTGACTCCTCGGTAGTCCACACAGAACCTCCAATCCTTGGTACCCGCCTGGGAACTTGCCTTGGGGACAAGGACTACTGGACTGGACCAGGGACTGGTTGAGGGTTCAATAACACCCAGATCCAACATCTTGGCGACCTCAGCCTGGATGTGGTTCTTGACGGTATCTGACATACGGTAGCACCTGCTTTTGACAGGCACACTGTCACCAGTGTCAATTTCATGCTTACACCACGGTGTAAGGCCAGGCTCCAGTGAAAACAGAGAGGCATACTGTTGGAGCAAAGCCCTACAGGCCCTCTGTTGCTCTGTTATCAAATCTGGAGAGAGATGTACTCCCTCCACTGAGCCATCCTGAGGGTTGCTATGCAGCAAATCAGGAAGGGGCTCACTCTCATCCTCTTCTTGCCCGGCAGCTAGCAAGAGACATGAGACTTCTGCTCGCTGGTGGAAAGGCTTGAGCCTGTTGACATGGAATATCTGAGGGGCTACCCCAGAGGCTCCCATGTCAACCAGATAATTGACTTCGCCCATCTTGGAGATGATCCTGAAGGGTCCAGTCCACTTGTCTGCCAAAGCTCTAGGCTTGGTAGGCTCCATCACAAGGATTTCCTGTCCCGGAGTCCAATCCACTTGAGAGGCTTTAAGGTCATGCCAGTACTTATTCAATTCCTGGCTGGCCTTGAGATTTGCTGTTGCCTGACCCATCATCTGTGTCATCCTCCGTCTGAGGCCTAACACATAGTCCCCCACTTGCTTGGCGGGACCCGGAGGGGTGGCTTCCAAGCCTTCCCTGATCAAGGCGAGGGGCCCCCTCACGGGATGTCCAAAGAGTAACTCAAAGGGGCTGAAACCAACACCCTCTTGAGGTACCTCCCTGTAAGCAAACAGCAGGCATGGCAGGAGGAGATCCCACTTCCTCCTTAGGGGTTCTTCCAAAGCCCCTAGCATGCCCTTGAGAGTTTTATTAAATCTCTCAACCAGACCATTGGTCTGGGGGTGGTAAGAGGTGGAGAACTTGTAGGTTACCCCGCACTCTTTCCACATGGTTTTCATGTAACTAGACATGAAGTTGGATCCTCTGTCAGAGACAACCTCCTTGGGGAATCCAACATGGGTGAAAATGCCCAGGAGAGCCCTGGCAACCACCTTGGCAGTAACAGTCCGAAGGGGTATCGCCTCAGGCTACCTGGTGGCATGATCTACCAAGACCAGGATGAACCGATGTCCACCTGAAGTGGGAGGGTCAAGGGGACCGACGATGTCGATGCCCACCCTCTCAAATGGTGTGCCAACCACTGGCAATGGCTGCAGTGGGGCAATGACACTGCCTCCAGTCTTGCCAGACAACTGACAAGTTGGGCAGGTCCTGCAGTGGGACTCCACCTCTACTCCCATCCGTGGCCAGTAGAAATGGGCAGAGAGCCTCTGCTTAGTCTTCTTGGTCCCAAGATGACCAGCCAAGGGCACCTCATGCGCCAACTGCAGTAGAAAGGGCCGGTAAACCCGGGGTACCACCAACCTCTTGCGGGCTCCAGGTTCAGGCTTAGTGGGCTCACTAACAAGGAGCTCACCCTCCCAATAAATCCGGAATGTCCTAGGCACTTCTCCTTGTGCCTGGGCCAGGGCCTGTTTCCTCAGTCCCTCGAGAGAGTGGCACTCTCTCTGTCCCTTACAGAAGTCTGCCCGGGAGGGTCCCCCTTCAGCTAACAAGCATTGAAGGTCAGGATGATCCTCCGGGTTGAGAACCTCTCCCACAGGAGAGTCTTCTGTCTCTTCTCCCACAGGAGTTGAGTTTGGGTTTCCCACTGGACCCAGCCCATCCGGGGCATGGATCCCAATGGGTGCTGTCGGAACAGCAGGAAGAGAAGATGCTCCCTCCACAGAGGTGGCCTTCTTGGTCTTCCTTCTTCTTGCCTTAGGCCTCGCCTTTGGCTCGGGTACCTGACCCACAGCCAGACCCGGTGTCACCTGTGACCTAGTGACTGCAGCAGCAGTCATGGGAAGACCATCCGAGATCAACCCCAACTCTACTAGATCGTTTCCTAACAAAATGTTAGCAGGGACATTGTCCTGAACCAGGACAGGAAGCTTTGCTGTCTTGTCTCCAATCATGAGTGAGACTAAGGCTACAGGTGATAATTTGGGAGGCCCACCAGCTAACCTGGTGGTTTGCAGAGGAGCACCTTCATAGTCCTCTGGCTTGAGCAGGGTCCTGTCCACCACTGTCATGCTTGCCCCAGTGTCTCTCAAACCAGTAGAAGGCTGGCCATTCAAGAGGACACTTCTCAAAAACCTACGGGTGTTCTGTGGGATAGTCGCCAGTACTTCTGCATACTGGTCCCAGGCCCCAAGGGACACTAAGGAAATCTCCACCGGAGCACCAAATGTGATCCCGGCAGAGGAGGGGAGGACAGTGGCCTCCACCTCAGACACGGGGTAAGGGTAGGTCAGGCTGACAGCCTGTACTCCAAGTGCCTTACCTTTACACTTGGGGTCACCCCTTTTGTGATCCAGAGCCCCACAGTCCCAACAAGCGCCAGGAGTGCGGGGTACGGTACTGGAACCACTGGGAGCCTGCTTTGCAGCAGGTGGACCACTACTCTTATTCCCACCCCCAGATGACTTATCCCCACTAGATTTTTGGGTCTTAGGAGAGGAAGGTTTTGGTTTACCCGACTGTGACTGCTTGGGGGACTCCTCAGCTTTCAGAGAGGCCCCCTTCTCTTTGTCCTTGTCCTTCCCACTGGAGTCCTTAGGGGACACCCGGTGGGAGACCCACTTGTCAGCCAACCTAGCCAGCTTAAAGGGGTCCAAAATGTTTTGGTCAGCCACATACTGACGCAGCTCTGGTGAACAGGCTTCAGAGAAATGCTCAAAAAACAAGAGGTGGGACAATTCAACAAAAGTCTTAACCTTGTATCCATCGATCCACCCCATCATGTTCATGTGCGCAGCACTCACCCAGTCAACCCAAGACACATTCTCTCTTTTCTTAAAATCCCGGAACCTTCTAAGGTATTGGGTAGGTGTCTTGCCAAACTTGGCAATCAAAGCAGACTTCATACACTCATACTGACCCCTTTCTTCCACACTCAGCTTCAGAATACAGTCATATCCGGTTTGAGGCACTCTGCTTAACAAACACTTAGCCCAATCTCTTTTATCAACATCATGAATCGCACAAGCCATTTCAAACGCTTTGATCCATTGGAGGATATCTGAACCCTCCACAAATACACCAACCAAATCTTTCATAAACTTGGTGGCTGGGGACCTGACACTCTCACTGGTTTTAGCTGAAGTCTCCACTCTAGCTTTCTCTAGCTGGATTCTCTGACATTCAGTGTCCTGGCTCTTGAGTTCAAGGTCCTTATTTTTGAGTTCAAGATCCCTATTCTTGAGCTCCACTTGTTGAGCCAACTCCTCTTTCTTAAGTTCAGCATCTATTTCCAACTTGCGGTATTCAAAGGCCAATTTCATCCTTAATAACTCAAGCTCCAAGGAATTGCTGGGGTTTGGAACAGAGGCAGCAGGAATGGCGGCATTCCCAGAAACAGATTCAGCAGAAACCCCAGGGGCAGAGTCCTCATTGGTTGCATTCCCCCCCTCATCAAGAGTTTCACTATCAGTCTGGTAGTCCACCAGGGCAGCTATCAGCTCAGCCCTAGACTTATCCACAAAGTCTAACTCCCTGGCTTCACAAGCACTCTGGAGAGCCTCCAAGCTCATCCGAGTTAATTTGCCATTTGCAATAGACTCCATTGTTTGTAATGCAGTTATCTTGTACACAACTAAACCTTAATTTAATAAAGGGCAAATATCCTTTGTAAGTGGCACGGTTATACACTGATTCTTAAAACCATAAGCATCCCACCGCTGGCCACCAGTGTGAGAGAAGGGCCTCAACGACCGGTGGGGGGTGTCTGTACTTCTGCTCCCTATATGGTGGAGGAGAGGCACAGAAGACCCCAGCCAAGATTCTCTATTACGGTAGCAATGGTCGAGCAATCAAGGCCTAGCTTCTCAGGAGGTGATGCAGGGTGGTTCTTAAGTACAGTGTAGTCCCCAAGCCCCCACAAAGGAATATCCACACTCTGTATTGGTTAGAACACAGTCTTTATATAATCAATATTCAAGGTTATGTACACTTATCATAATAACTCACTTTGTACTCCGGAAAAATCAACAATGGCAAATATATACAATTCTAAAGTGGTACCACCCTTTGTATTAGATCTCATTAAAGTGCATGAACAATACTGTAACAATGTCACACAGACCAATAGAGTGAAACCAGCAATAGAGAGAGGAGAGAAAATAAGATGGTTGAGCAATAGGCAGAATACTGGCCCCTACCACTCGGCACAGTTCTGTATGGAGATCCCCCCACCTGGGCAACCTGTAAAACAAAGATATAGCGCACGCCCAGTCCATATATTGCTCTGCAAGTCTTATTTCCTCCTATAATGTTTGTACCCCCCCAATGTACCTGGTGGAGTCGAGTTCCTTGAAGAGGCGTCGACAAACGTCGAGGAACTCGCCGTTCGGCGACGGCGAATCGACGGCCCTTCTTGAATGCCTTCCCTTTCAAGCGGGAGGCACGGGGCGTCGAACGTCTGTCGACAAACAAGGTAGAACGGCGTCGATGAGGCGGCAGCTTCGTCCGAGCGGTGCTCGTCTGCGTCGGAGCATCGGCGTCCTGCAAGGCAGAGGCGTGCGGGGCACCTCGGTGACAATAGTTCTGGACCGCAAAGATTGTGGAGACGGAGGCCCAGCAAGGGCGTCGAGTCGTTCGAGTCTTTGTGATCTTCGGGTGGCGGGAAACCCACCGGCAGGTTTCTCCTCGGCGCGTTGGTCGTCCTCGACTTTCTCCGGCAGGATAAGCGGTCGACGATGCGGTCGAGAGAGTCCTTCGATTGAATGTTCTTAGGCAGAGGAGCGGACGGCTCCGTTCGTCGGCGGCACGGCGTCAAGTGGTTCCCACGGCTGGGCAACACAACTTCGACGGGCCTCCAGCGGTTACACAAACCTGCGAACCCTGGTCGACGGCAATGGACTTCGACGGCGTCGATGTCCGAGTGCTTCACTTCGATCTCCTCGGCGGTCCCGTCTCGGGTCGACAGCCTTTCGAGGATCTGTCTTCCAGGGCGCTTCGGCGAAGATGGAGCGGTGCTCGATGGTCCCTCGGAGCACGGGAAGAGGGCGCCTTACCAGGTCCTCTCTCGGGTCAGTCTTCGACGATTTCGTCAGCCTTCGGATCGGTCGAAGCAAATGCCACAGCAAGTCTTCTTCTTCCAGCTGGACGTCGAGGATCAGCAGTTCCAGTTACTCTTAGAGTGGATACTCCACTCCAGGATGCTTCTGAACGTTCCCGAACGTTCCTGAACACCTGGCTGCTTCTGAACTCCTTACCAGTGGTGAGAGGTCCCCAGATATACTATCCTGCCTCTCATCCACACTGCGGGTACACACTCAGCAGCCAATCATACAGAAGGGCATTCATGCAGTCAGTCAGCCAATCAGGCACACAGTGCATTCAGGCCACACTCCTCCCTTCCAGACACTCACAACAAGGAATGTGGATTGGGACAAGTACCCAGCCATTCAACACTACACACTGCATTCAGGCCAGTTTCGGGCAGGGCTGTCTCAGTCTTTGTCTCTCATGCCAGAAACCAGACAACCACAACAAGGAGTGTATATTGGTCACACACTCCATTCACCCAGGTCCCACCCAAGGAGGTACCCACAACATACAGTCACTGGGAAGGCTCCAGTCAGTCTAGCTGGGCCTTCACAACAACACCATATATGGAACTTCCACCCAACAGCCAGTCAGGGGGAAGGGACAGAGACAGGGCTTCCCAGGACTTTGGGAAAACAAGATAACAGGCAATAGAAAGCAAGAGGCCACAGGGGCCATCTTGTTTCCTATCAGGAATAAACAGATCCCAATGGCAGGGCCTGGGTATCCCAAAATGGAGGACACCCGGAGCACCTGTCAATTTCAGCATGGAGCTGCCACCAGCCCATACCCTGCTCTGGGGCCACCCACAGGCGCCCAAAAACATACACTAGGGGCACAGGGTTGTACCCCTACCCATGGGTGCCATAAGGGTATCCCATGGGTCTGTTCACCAAACCAAAAGAGAGAGCTGCACTGCCAGGAGTCCCACATGGACTCCGGGGCAGAAAACATAACAGAACACACGGTAAAAAGCAGTAAAAGGACAAGGATTCAGAGGCCCGGTCCCTCAGATGCATTTCCGGCATCACACATGGCTTTCCAGATTAGCAGGTAAAATAATGAGAATACCTGATGAATTTTTGCTTAGACCAAAAATGCCTATGGATGGTGAAGATGGACAGATGATTTCCATTGAGTTAGAAACAGCAGCAGTTGGAGAAGAAAGGATGGTTGTTCTTGGAACCTTGGAACACAATGAGGGATGAGGATGGAGAGTGACGGCCCTTCGTGAAGGATAGACACTGAGAGCATTTGACAGATTAGGAGTTGTTTAGAGATTACTACTCGGGTGATGAATTATTATTCTAGCTTTAAAAGTCTGACTTACTGGATTAAAATAGAGAACAGAGACATACTATAGGGTATGGTATTAGTAATAAAGAAACCGTTATTTCTTCAGGTAGATTTGGAGAAGGTGCCAAACAGCATCCCATGTCCAGAGAAGCTGATGAGGGTATATTTGAAACAATTTCTGCTTTAATTCAGCAAAGAATATTGGTGCCATCAGATTCCCCGTGCAGCACGTCTGTGTACCCCATTAAGAAATCAAAAGGGGGCCATGGAGATGTATTCAGGATCCCCGCCCTCTCAATAATATTGTCGAAGCAGAGTTTCCTTGAGTTCCAAATCCAGCTACAATATTATGTAATATCCCGGCTATAGCTAACTATTTTACAGTCATAGGGCCTCATTCTAACTATGGCGGTCCGGTAACATCGGCACAGTTCGACTCTGCAGGTGGGTACCGTACTGCCTGCCAGGGTCAGACCTGGTGGGCAGAACGGCACCCGCCCGCAGAGTTTCACAGAAGCACCGGCACCGTTATTAACGGTGCCGGTGTTTCCGTGGTCCCCATTGAGTCCTATGTGAATCAAATGGGAATGGGGATTTACCATTTACTGATGCCTGACTTCTCGGAACGCCGGGGGATTATAATCCCCCGGTGTTTCCGGCAAACCAGACACCAGTAAATCTTACAATTTCGGGGGCAACCTGCAGGTTTGAACGGCACGGTTACTGTCAGACTTGTAATGAAGCCCATAGATTAAAAAAAACATGTTCTTCTCAATTCCCCTTCATGAGTACTCGCAGGATTTGACCTCATTTTCATATAGAAATATGCACCTAAAACATACTTGTTTGCCTCAGGGATACTGTGAGTCCCCCTCAATCTTTACTAGGGTCCTTCAGATGGATCTGGGTAACGTACAGCTTGAGAGTTGAATTATTCAATCCGTAAATGATATATAATTGTGCAACAAGACATAAGAACAATGCAGAGAAGACTCAGGTCAACTTATGACCATACTAGCAGAGAAAGGATACAAGGAAGACAAAGAGAAGATACAATATTGTCAGCAACTTTTTAGAAAGGAAAATGGATTAAATATGTTGAACTTTTGTATTTGAAATAAACTAATGTTTTCAGTAAATAATGTATAATTAGTATATTGTCATCCTCGATCTACTGGTCCAGTGTGCGGTATATTTAATGTACCTTTACCTGAAGGACCAGAGATTAGTATCAGGTACCCTTTATTTTTTGAAACAGGAAGAGGGCCTGTACATAGGACAGCTGACCTCTCAAGATGGAATGAAAGTGACACCTGAGAGTGCAGAGGCAATTCAAAATACTCCTAAACCAGAGACAGTGAGGGAGATGCAGCCATTTTTAGGCCGATGTAATTATTGTAGGGCCAGGGTTTGTGATTAAAGCACATATATTCAACCACTTTTAAAAGGACTCAAGGAAGCAGGGGTGGGAATAATAAAATAACATGGACAGTTGAAATGACAGAGGGTTTGAAGAATTGAAAAGAACAATTTGCACAGCCCGTGTGTTAGGAATTCCAGATTGCAATGAAGATTTTTATTTGTTTTCAGACTCAAATGGAGAGGTAATGACAGCAGTTCTCATTAAGAAAACAACTTTAGGACATGTACATAAACCATTAGCTTACTATAGTGGGATTTGAGACCCAGTAATGAAAGGATATTATCCCTGTGAACTAGCTGCTGCTGATTTTGTGATTGAAAAGGCTGCAAGTATTACACTGAGGCGTTCAGTGACATTATTTGTCGAGCATCCCCTATTTGCTATTTTATAGAAACCTAGAAGTATACTTGAACCTAGAACCTCTTTTATACTTGAAGCCAAGCTGGAAGACTGTGCATGGCACCAGATATCATCCCAATACCACAACAAATGTACGCAAAATGTTATGCACTCAGACAACCGTATTGAATGTACCCTCGCAATGAAGTAGTGGAAGGATGTCGGCATACACCATCAGACATAGACGAGCTGTAAGTGCGAGACAATGAGAGCAAAATGACCTCATAAAGGGAAGACATGATGACGCACAGAAACCATACAAGAATACTTAAAGAATAAAGGTGTAATCCAAGTAACGAAGTAATCAAGTATAAAGAGATGAAGAAATAATCTATGCCGAGAAGACAAGTGAGATGAAGCTCAACTAACGTATAGATGCATAAACGCAAGTTAGATATGTTACAAATGAGCTTGCTGCAGTAACAACTATAATATGCATAGAGATCGGCTATGATGAAAAGATGGATGTTAGATTGTGTTAAAACTACATCAGAGACAAACCAGGGCCGCAGATCAGAAATGCCGCAGAAAACAGCTTCATGCGAGTAACAAAGAATATCTGCTTTACTAAGACTAAGGATGACACAGCAAGACATCATTGGCAAGTACAAAGGGAGTCAACCAGGATAAGCTATGAAGGAAGGGCACATTTCTCTTAGATTAAGCAGAAGCGAAAATATCTGCAAGTGTCAAGTACTGGACAATCAAAAGTTCAGAAAGCACAAGTAAAACGGAGCAACCAAGTCGCCAGAGGCCAAGAGGAGTAATAGTACATAGCATGATTAAATTAAATACCAGTAAATATCAGGTTGAAATGAACAGAATCATGGTCTCTTCACATGTGACTCAGAAGTCGTAAACAAGGTTTATTCATTAAGCCTTAGAGGAAGATAATGGTGTACCCCGACTCCCTTAAAAATCCCAGAGAAGAAAACTGTCACGATCCATTCGACCTGAGAAGCCATTTTTTCTTCCAAGATGGCGGCTGCTGCTCCAGGTCGCAGTCTAGCAGTATTGAATATGGTAGCAAATGAAGCACCGCCCCGGATACCCGGAGCAGCTTTTCAGGAGGCGAGAAGGAAGCTTTGGTGCATTGCGACTCCTCTAAATCAATGCTTCGTAAGTTTATTACTTTTCCTTTCCTTGAAATCTTCTGATTCAAATTTCTTTCATTTGGAGTTTGTTCCTTGTGTGGCTTTTCCGGAATATTCATTTTGTGTGTCCTTTTGTCTGTGAATTTAGGTCCGGTTTCCTCGTAGTAAGAAGTCAGCTGTGAATCCAGCAGCCGGTCTGATTGGTGTTGCCGGGTGTTTTGTAGCGGCTGCTTGCAACACGCTTCGCAACACACGTACATTCTATTATGCAGAGATCTTAGACCGGTACGGTTACACGGGAATCAAAAAGGGACTTTAGTTGAGACATCTCATTTGGAGGTTCTAACTAATAACTGTTTTCTTTTATTATTCAGAACTTTGTTAGAATTGTCTTTCCTGTTTCACATTCAAGAGTTCTTTTTCTACACTTCCCGGCTTGGCTGCAGTTGCAGTTCTTTTACGTCATCCAAGGTATTTTCTGTTAAGGTTTATTTAGGAAGTTAGGTTATTCTAATAGGTTGATTCTTTTCCCTAATTCTGTGCCAACATATTTGAATTCTTAGAAAACTCATCCCTCCGCATTTCCAGATTACCCGTGATCCTTTTATGATCTGAGTTACGAATTCAAGGTAGTTGTAGGACGGGATTGGTTTCCTTTTACCTTTGCTATTAAAACTATACTTTCTGACTTTTTCTCTTTTATTTCTGAAAATATTAGAGGATTTGAAAATTGCTGGAGATGCCCCCTGCCTCGTCTCCTTATTGAACATCACAAGGAGATCCCGTGCCAGGAACCACTCTATGAGGGAGTCCATGGATTCTACAGTCATTCTGCAGTGACAGAGTTTTTCCCCCAAAGGGTATCCCTGAGGGACTCCTGTTTCTCTAACCTTTGATGTTGGAGAGGCAGCGGTTTCTTAGGTATTCTTCTCCTCTCTTCTGACCAGCTGACAAGAAGACAGGTTAGTGGTTTGTGCGACTGCGAAAGAAAGTGGGTTCAAGTTATAGTAGATTGGTAAATTGTTAATGATTGTTACAAAAACAGCCAACAGGGTCAACTACAAAGGAGAAGCCCTGGCTCATGGTCTAGCTGATGAGAGATGGTAGGCTAATTGGTTAAATGTGAGAAGTTATCTGATGTTGTTCTCCGCACCTGGGTTTCGTTCTGTTCACGTGCTGCTAGCGAGCCGAATGTCCAAGGTTGGGAGAGTATGCCAACCAATCATGAGTGGCTATGTAGCAACTTGCTGTACAATGTTGCAATAGCCAATCTGCTGTCATTGTTTGCATAATCAATATTATACATATTTTGAGGCGTGCCTACTAGATAAGGGGCAGCTACTCATGTTATTAACACTTATACATATTATAGGTATATATGTTCCCCATACCAATCCCTCCCCTCGATAGGCTTTACTGTTTGCCACATAGGATGACATCATAGCTGACGTACATCAAAATATAAAGTCTTTGTGTAAGAGAAAAGTAACCGAGAGTTTGCAAGCTGTGACTTGTTATGGTTGCCAGATTTCTGTACTTTATTTGACATGACAATAAAGTAGTACCTTGCCATATTCTTTGAGTCTGTCCGGTTATTTGGGTCAGAGGTAATTTATTATGGTAATTCCATTCTGCGCATGAGATACGCTCCAGGTTCTAGTGCACAGAAGCTAGTGCCAAGAGGCTCTGGAGCAGGTGCTTCATGGTAGGGACAGCTGCTGAAGCAGTAGATCTATGGTAGGCAGTTTATTGACTTATCTGTCTAATCACGCTCCGGGACTTGCTAAGCTGGACCTACACTATAGTTGAGTTCTAAGGGGGCTGTAGGGATGAGTATTTTAGACGCTCAAGCCCCACTCTGTCTTCTTCCTCCGATCCCATGTTGGAACTCCCCCTATCTCTCATTGCTATTCTACCCTCCTCCAGCCTCTCACCTCCTCCCAACTCCACTCCACCTTCTATTCTAGTATGTTTACCTGAGCCTCTAGTCTATTTTGCATTCTCTGTCCTCTACCTCCACCCTCTGTTGTTACTCCCTCTTGCCCCCTCTCCTTTCTCCACGTTACTACTCTCTCACCTCCTCTCCACTCCACTCCTATCTCCTCTCTGCTACTACTCCCTCCTCTCCACTCCACTCCTACTCTCATACTCTCACCCACTCCACTATACTACCACTCTGCACCTTCACTACTACTCTACTCCTCCTTCCAATCATTCAACCTCATTTCACTGCCTCACCTTTAACTCACTTGCCACTCTCTCTCTTTGTCTTGGGAGGATAGCTCAGGGGCAACATGCTCGCCTTGGAAGCAAGATGACATGGAGCAACAGAGGTTAGATCTCCGGGTCCGAGCTTCGAAACTTCTGGGTATTCAGCACATTTTAAATAACCTATCATATCATATCAACCCTCATGCTCACCCACCTTACAGGCACACTTACAGGCACGCTCGAAACACAGTGCCACTTGCTCTCACCAACTAGTACCTCACCTTCTCTCCAAAGCACCTCAACACTCCAGTCCACCATCTCTCCTCCTTCTGGTCTCTTGGTCTGCACCTCCTTCTTCTCTGGCCTCACCGAACAACCCACACCTTTCTGTTTCATGTTATCCTTCTTATCCTCCCACTCCTTTTCCTATTGAGCATTTTCCCTTGACCAATCTCGCCCTGTCTTCCTCACCCAGAAGGTATAGAGGTCGAAATTAATTTAAAACGGGGTCCAACCGCTGTCTCGTCATTCCGCTTGGCGCCTGCATTCGAGAGTGTTCAGTTTGGGTTAGGGGGCCGAGCTGTGGCGTAGTCTACGGTAAATATGCGAGTCTTTCTTTTCGTTCGGAAGCTGCTCCACGGTTCATAACATGTTGTAGAAGGCTCCGGTGCAACTTTTAGAGTGCAGCAGAAATGTATACTGGTGCGCAAGCGCGGAGTCCCTGGCGTCTGCTCAGGCTTTCTGCCATTTGGCTTGGCAACTCCCTCGCTTTTTGCTGGCTGAAATGATCAGATGACTGGAGTTGTTGGCTAAATGGCTCTGTGGGCTGATGTCTTTTGGGCAGACTGCCCAGTTCTTGGTTGCATGTTGTGGTGATCTAAAAGGAAAGAAAGAAGCCTGCAGAAATGTTTTCGACGGGGCTGGGGTGCTCCACAGTGGTACTGTTGAGATACATGAAGGCACTTGTGGGGAGGTGGGGGCGGGAACTGGGGCCTTCCCAAATGCCACCATCCCCCAGCCCAGACTGGTGGGGGGGGGTCACCCATCCACTCTAGAAAAGGTCAGATCACTGACCTTGTCACCCTTAACCAACTTTAAATACATGGTAGATCATAAACTGCAATAAAGAGTAAGATAACACGTCTTGTTTTACTTACATCCAACCCCCTTTACACAGGAACTCTATAAGGTTTTCCGGCATCACTAGTCCTGACAAAATGGACCGTCTGCTATGATTGATTAAAAAATGTGTATAACAAATTTTTATTCAAATAATTCAAACTGAATTTAAACATAAAACACTACCCTCACCTAACACAGTGTACTAAACACTAAAAAACAGTTACTAAAACATGAAATACAAAGTTCACTTATTTGCATGACACAAAAGATATCACATAACATAACACAAAAAAATCTCAATGTGTCTCTAAAACAACAGTGAGTGTGGCATAACCTCTATGCCATGTTCTTTTTCTACATTTTGTAGTACTTCCTTTCCCTCTTTTTGGAACTCATTAGTTTTTCCTTTTACTCTTACAGGCTCAGAGGTTCTTTCCATCCTTTGCCTGTATAGAAGTTTGAATCTACCCTTTCAGCACGGTGTTGAAGAGATTAGTGGATGCTTTTTTTAAAAAAAATTTCCCCTGAAGAATGTTCGCCCGAACTGGGCAGTGAAGAACAGAAACATGTTGGGATGGTTGTTGTTTTAGAGACACATTGAGATTTTTTTGTGTTATGTTATGTGATATCTTTTGTGTCATGCAAATAAGTGAACTTTGTATTTCATGTTTTAGTAACTGTTTTTTAGTGTTTAGTACACTGTGTTAGGTGAGGGTAGTGTTTTATGTTTAAATTCAGTTTGAATTATTTGAATAAAAATTTGTTCTACACATTTTTTAATCAATCATAGCAGACGGTCCATTTTGTCAGGACTAGTGCTGCCGGAAAACCTTATAGAGTTCCTGTGTAAAGGGGGTTGGATGTAAGTAAAACAAGACGTGTTATCTTGCTCTTTATTGTATTATACATATTGATATCCCTGTCAGTAGAGTAGGATGTTATTATAGGGACTGTTTATACCTATTTGAACATACTACAAGATCATAAACTGCATCAGGCAAGATTATACAATATTCCAGTCACCACACTTGCATTAACCTTTGCTGCCAAGAAATCACAAAGAATAGGAAAATCAATTTAAAAACTGGAAAAGATTCAGGAGAGCAGCAGAAAGTATCATTCTCCTAGTGCAAATGTATTCCCCTCTGCATTTATGTAATTCTCTTGGGATGCCTGTGCATTGGGTACTGAGCATGGGAGTAATTATCCTTAGTGACAGTCATTTAAAACGCGGTGCAGGGCTGCAAGAAGCCAGAACTCTAATGAAGTCGTAGCCATTTTAACCTCACATCTAAATTCTGATACTGAATCAGTCACTGTATGTTTCAAAGTTACAAAGATTTTAATGTTACTGAGTAAATGAAATGAGTGCCAAGCTCAGTGTGTATTGTGTCCTTAATAATTCAAGCATACAAACCTTTCATCAATGACATATTTCTTTGATTTTTTGTGAATACTTGTCCAGCAATGACCCTCCCTAGGACATCCTGGTGCACCTTACAAAGCTCATAAGGTGGTAGGTGTCACAGAAGTTTTTCTTTTACATTTTTCAGCACCGGATAGGACGGTTAGGACAGGCAGTGGATGGGGCTCGTTTAATTGCGGGTGCATTTATCAAATGGATATGTGGTTATTCTTATGTTCCCACATGCTCTTGGATTTTATGCAAAGCAGACTGGAGCTTTCACTGGTGTTATGTGTTCCCTCCCTCTTTCTCATAGGGGTATTCCAAGGTAGTACAGTTGGAGTGTAGTTGTCAATCTTCAAATGATAACCTTCAATCAGAAATTAATTCATATGGTTATTTGCAGTAAAAAAATGTGTAACATTCATAGTAACATTCATAGTATGACTGTTACTGTACTAAAAGTCATTATTGTAAATATGCATTGCAAAATGTCAAAAAGAGGCAGTTTACAAAAGTCTTACAATTAGACAATGGGCTTCATTACATGTTTGGTGGTATCCCGCCGGTAAATCCAGCAGGATACCATCAAACGGTAATACCGTACTCTGAACTCGGTCTGCTGGAATTACCAGCAGATTACAAGTGGCGGGAAGGATGGCAATTCCCCATTCCTTGGAGTCCCGTAGGACTCCATGGGGAGGAATTGCCGGTATTACTTGCAACTGTCGAACGGGTGCCAGTAATACCAGCACTTTTTGGTGATGGGGTGCCAAAATTACAGGCAGCTTGGAGCTGCATGTAAATCCAGCCACCCCAATACCAAACTTGGAGTCTGCCTGCACGGTTACGTGCCGGTATGTGGTAATACCGGCATGTTATTAGCACACTGGCAAACTTTCATAAACCCCCTTAAGAAATATTTGTGTTTCACTGGATACTCTGCTGTCAGCAGAGGCTGGGGTGGCTCTAGCAAACGTGCATGTTTTAACACAATTGTCTTCTCCCTTGAAAGAGATAGAAAGAGATAGAGAGAGAGGGGGGGGAGGAGAGAGAGAGAAAGAGAGAGGGAGACAAAAAGAGAAGAACCAGAGAGAGAAAGAGCGAAAGAGAGAAAGAGATAAACAAAAAGAGAAAGAGCCAGAGAGAGAGAGAGAGAGAGAGAGAGAGGGAGACAAAAAGAGAAGAACCAGAGAGAGAAAGAGCGAAAGAGAGAAAGAGAGAAACAAAAAGAGAGAGAGAGAGAGAGAGAGAGAGAGAGAGGGGGGGGAGACAAAAAGAGAAGAACCAGAGAGAGAAAGAGCGAAAGAGAGAAAGAGAGAAACAAAAAGAGAAAGAGAGAGAGAGAGAGAGAGAGAGAGAGAGAGAGAAAGAGAGAGGGAGACAAAAAGAGAAGAACCAGAGAGAGAAAGAGCGAAAGAGAGAAACAAAAAGAGAAAGAGAGAGAGAGAGAGAGAGAGAGAAAGAGAGAGAGAGAGAGAGAGAGAGAGAGAGGGGGGGGAGACAAAAAGAGAAGAACCAGAGAGAGAAAGAGCGAAAGAGAGAAAGAGAGAAACAAAAAGAGAAAGAGAGAGAGAGAGAGAGAGAGAGAGAGAGAGAGAGAGAGAGAGGGAGAGAGAGAGAGAGAGAGAAAGACATGGAAAGTCCTAGATTGGCATATGATGCAGCGGGTACAGCTAGTTATTATTAATATTATAATAATAATCATTATGTTTAATGAGAACAATGGTAACAATATAATGGCCAAAGTGCAGGATTGAGCTACGTCAGTGTGCTATCCGCTGTCTCCTAGGTTCTTGAGGACGGAGACCAGATGTGCTTCTGTGGCCTTGCTGAACCAAAATAACTCTCTAATCTTGTTTCATGCTATGTCATTTAGAGCTCACTACATAGGTCGTGTGTAGCCAGCGGACACTGCAAGTGCCCAATGCTCACCCCGAGGACAGCTTGGCGCTGTGTGCCAAGGGTTGGAAACTCTAGTTGGTTTGTCTGAGGTTCTCAGCCCTCTCTGGTCCTTGAATTGCATGCCGCATTCTGGGTATTGATGAAGAATGGAGTTCCACAGGTTCGCCCAGGTTGACCTTGCAGACTTTTCCCAAGGATTGGGTGGAACTGGCATCCATGTAAAAGGAGGGGAACGAGAGGCATCGGGTGGAACTTTTTTTAAGTCGCTCGTCATGTTTTCTTTTCTTGGACGTTTCAAGCCTGCAAGTATGGTTCCTTTGGAGCGTCTTTCAAAGCCCAATGGTCTTATTATGCGCAGTTGCCGTGAGTGACAAATTCTTTGATGACTAAGCCAATACGATTGAGTTCAGGAATAAGGGCCTGACTTGTCCCAGCCATCAGCATCTGCTTAGGAATGGGCCACAATCTGCTTGTTTGTAAACCGTTTTGACAGGGGATTGTGCTTGTATTTTTATTAACACAGAAACTACAAATAAAACTAGTCATGGCACTTTTCAGATGGCGTTGTAAAGAGCAAGAGAAACACTAAAGAGCTCTGCCTCTGGATATGCATTTGAGTGTAGAGGGTATTCTCTTTCCATGGCAGTGTAGGTTAAATCAGCAATTCAGGGCCTATATAGAGTTATGGAATTAAATTAGATGTTGGTGAAATTCGTGGGCGCATGATCTGTAGATGCAGTTGAGCAGCACATCAAAACTGCAAAAGGCCAAACCAGTGAGAACTCCAGGTGCTTGTCCACGTGGGACTAGAGAGCGAAAAGAACGTGCAGCGCGTGAATATTGAAAGTGGCAGAGAATTCCAACGTAGGGTTAGGAGCAGGTGAATTCGGACCCACTGTCACTAATCGGTTTTACCATTATCCACTAAGTTCAGTAACTTCAGAAAGGGTATAGACGTGTCCTGTGGTAAATTGGCCAATCAGCAAAAGCACATGACCAGCTCGGTTCCCTTGCCAGAATGGAGATTGTTTCAAACCTGTGCACACCCAGAGCAGCGTTGTCACGTGGACCTGGGTGAACAAGTGCGATTCAAGACTTGAAGCACAAAAGCCGGATGGAAAGATTAGATCATGAAACCGGGGCACAATTACCTTAAGTGAAAGCGTACTTGCAATGTCTGAACATTTATAAACCTGTCTCACCATGATACCAGAGACTCAGGACCTCATTTTGAGTTAATGCTATTTTATGTATTTGTTTGTTTGTTTATTTATTATTTGTAATGCGCAATGCAATCCATACCCTAGGGTAACGGTGCACAGCATTTACAAGAGATTGCTAGACTTAGTTACGACAAAAGGACTGTCAGGATACAACAAAATATGCAATATACAATAACAGCAGGAATATATACATCTTTGCAAACGGGCATCATTAGGTGCAATAGAGATGAGTCTGAGAGGATTAGGCGGCTAGCTGTAGTGGGGGGCCTACGTTTTCAGCCATGAGATGACCTTCGCTCGGAGGTTCTGATAGTGCAGGTCCATTCTTAAGGGTGGTGGAATGGAGTTCCACAGTTGAGCTGCTTTGACTGGGAAGCTGTTACCGCCTATGTAAATTGAACATTTGGGACAGAAAGGCAGTCTTTATATGGTATTCTTGTTGGTCTCAGTGAGGTCTGTCTATGGAATCTGTCAATGAGATAGATAGGGGCGTCATTGTTGAGTGATTTGTGTGTAAGTGAGGCAGTCTTGAGGAGGATTTTGTTATTGACAGTAAGCCAGTTGCTCTGTTGACTATATGCAGAGATATGCTCTCTTCTAGAAATGCCTATAGCCGCCCTGAGAGTGTTGTTCTGGAGGGTTTGGAGTTTACTGGTAATGGCTTTGGTAGACCCAAGATAGCGTTGCAGTAGTCCAGGCGGGATAGTATGAGGGCTCTGGCAAGGGTCAGGCAGCTAGAGTCGGACAGGAAGGGTTTGGCTGCACGGATCAATTTACAGGTGTAGGCCGATGATGAGGCTAGGGAGTTCACCTGTCTGTGGAAGAAGAGGGTAGAGTTCAGGTAAAACCTAGGGTTTTAACCTCTTGTCCCACCTTAATGCGGTTGCCATCAATCATAAAGGAGCAATAGTCAGAGTCCAGTTTCTTCGGGCTAGTAGTAGTGCCTAGAATTATGAGTTCAGTTTTATCATCATTCAGGCATAGTTCATGTGTGGCCATCCATGCCTGGATGATGATGTACACTCTATTCACCAAGGCCAAATCCTTTCCATAATCTCCAGAAAGTGGAAGGAGGATTTGGGTATCATCCGCGTAATTCGTGTAGGTGATACCGAGATGATCCAAATCATCGAAAAGGGGCTTAGTAAATATGTTGTACAAGGTAGGGGAGACGCAGGAGCCCTGTGGCACGCCACAAGTGATGGGATTGGGGTCTGCTGCAGCTGTAGTTGAAAAGACCCTCATTGTTCTGCCGTTGAGGAATGATCTGATCCATGTAATGGCCTCAGCAGAGAAATGGGCTGATGTATGTAAGTGGGAGCATAAGACGGAGTGGTCGACTAGGTGGAATGCTGCAGAGAGGTCTAATAGGAGAAGTAATGAAGCTTGGCCATTATCTCTCAGCTTGTCGATCTGGGCTTTAAGGTCGATGAGGGCAGTCTCGGTTCCATGTTGGGGACTGAAACCTGATTGCCTGGCTCCGAGTAGGTGGTGTTCTTCCAAATACTTCTGAATTTGCACATATGCGACCTTGTCCAATATTTTTAAGAGAAAAGGCACAGTCGTTATAGGCCTATTATTTGTGGGTATGGCTGGGTCGAGTGTAGGCTTTTTTAGTAATGGCAACACCCAGGCTTGTTTTAGGTTAGTGGGGATGGAGCCAGTTGAGAAGGAGGCATTGATTAATTTCAATATTGAATGGGGAGAGGTCATGGGCCGCATCTTTAATGAGCTGTGCAGGGCACAGATCGCCCAGAAAATTGGATGGTTTTAGTGAGAGGATAATCTTTTCAACTTCAAGTACAGTGACTTTAGAAAATTTAAAGCAAGTATTTTCCCTAGGGGTGGGCTTCTTAAGTGATTTAGATGTGGGAATGTAATTCAGGGAGGCTTTTTTGCAGGAGATTTCATTTTGTGATTTAGTAATCTTGTTAGCTAAGGCCTTTTGAATTTCTGAGCACCAGTTTTTAACTTTAATACAGGTATCTGGTGGTGCAATAGGAGTTTCTATTTCTTTCAGAATCGCAAATAGTTCCTTCATGTTAGAGTTGACTTGGTCTATGCGGGAGTCGAAGGAGGATCGTTTAGCCAGGTAAATTTCTTTTTTGTAGAGGGTTGTTAGTTTGGTTAGTTTATGTTTGTTGGGTGCTGAAGGGTGTTTTTTCCAGGTGGCTTCACAATTTCTTTTTTGCTGTCTGAGATTTTTGAGGAATGGTGTTTACCAGTTGTTCAGGTGAGTTTTGGGCTTGCTTGATCTAAGCTTCAGGGGAGCAATTAAATCCATTGAGGTGGACATGATTTTATTATATTTGTCGACCAAGGTTTCAGGGTCCAAGTTATCAGGGTGGGAATTTAGTGTGGGAAGTAGGTTCGGGGTGAGCCTTTCCACAGTAATGCTATTTTTATTTCTTGTGAGTGTCGGTGGATCCTTGCCAGTGGGTGGAGGTGGGGGTCGGTTAGTAGAGAGAGTGAATGATACCAAATAGTGGTCGGTCCATGCTAGCGGTGAGATGTCGGTGATATTAGCTAGGCAATTGTAGTCGGCCACCCAGTCAAGTATTCTACCTTTAACGTGTCTGGGTTCCGTGCCTCTTTGGGTGAATCCTAAATCAGAGGGAGTACTAAGTGTAGAATTGCCGCTTTGGTCATCTGGGTCATTGTATCCCAGGTTGAAGTCTCCAAGGGTGAGTACTTGGGTGGAGCTTTTAAGGTTACAGGATAGTATAGTGTTGATATTTCGTCAAAGGTAACTATTGGGCCTGGGGGACGATATATCAGGTTTATGTTGATTGTTTGGGATGCGGTAATAGGGACTTTGACAGAGAGTAGTTCACAGGAGGTGAGATTTACAGTGGTTACATTTCTCATAATAAGGTTGCATTTGTATATAATAGCAATGCTCCCTCCTCTAGAGTTGAGTCGGTCGTGTCTCAAAATAGTATAATTATCTGGGATGGCAAGCATGAGCATTGGGCCAGCTGCCCGATGTAGCCGAGTCTCTGTCACGGCCAGGAGGTCAAGGTCTTGGTTGAGGATCAGATCTGCAATTTCTGTTGCGTGAGCTACTAGCGATCTAGCATTAATCAGGGCTCCCTTGATTTGTGGGCATGTATTGGTAGTAATGGTTGTGTTTTTTGGTGTGATATTGGGGTTATGGGCTGAATTAGGTTTGAGCGCAGGTGGATTATGCCGAGCACTCTTAGTTCTATGTGGTGTGGTCATAGAGTGGGCAAGGGGCTTGTAGATTTTGGCTAATCTGGCTTTGAGTCCTAAATTCCTGTAAGAGGTGGAGCGGGGGAGGCTGATATGTAATCATGACTGTATTTGATATTTGTAAGGCGTCTATACAACAAATGTTGTTTCAAGGTGACACAATGGGGGGGCAAGGGAGAAGATAACAATCACGGTCCTACTAGGCCATGTGACATTCAGATCATACAAGTGCAGTCACAAGAAGTGCGAGGGAGAGGGGGGCAGTGCCATTCTGTGTGAATGCGAAGTGCTAGGGTGAGAAGGGAAGTGCAGGGTAGAGTGCAAGTGAAAGGGGATGAACGGGTGAGAGGGGAGCAGGGGCTAGGCAAGTGCTTAAAGGAGGCCAGGAGTTCAATTACCAGGGAAATGCAGTGGGTACAGGCAGTGCTGGTCAAGTGCTGAGTGTGAGGAGGGGGTGAACTTGGAGTGGGGGCACGAGAGCACTGTAGATCTTACAGGAACCAGGCAGCCAGTCACTGCAGCAGGCGGGGGATTAAGCAGGGGAGAAGAAGATGGAAGGAAGGAGAGAAAAGGAGAGACTTGAGGAGCATCCGTTACTTAAGGAGATTCGGCCCAAGCCTGAGAGGGGCAGAGAGACCATTCCAGAGGGAGGCTCCTGTGGAGGAGAGATGACCTACCCCCACTCTGCTTAGAGAAGCCTTTGATCAGCAGAGAGTTGGAGCTACAAAACCAAAGGGGTCTAGCAGGGAGGTATTTGGGGTGAAAGAGTTGGATGTAGAGGGGTCTCAGGCCCCAGAAGGCCTTGTGGATGATGTAGATGGTCTTGTATTTGATCCCAGAAGCAACCGGGAGCCGGTGGTGTGATTTTAGGGCTGGGGAGATGCAGGCCATAAGATTGAGGCCAAGGATAAGTCTTGAAGTCCTTTTCTGGATTAGTTCAAGAGGGCGAAAGAAGGATAAAGGAAGATTGAGGAAGAATATGTTGCAATAGTCCAGCCTCGAAAGGACCAGAGCTCTGGAGACTGAGTTTCTGGGGAATGTGAGGAAAGGGAGAATGCCTCTGATGAGGAGCAGTTGCTAGTGGGCCTTCTTGGCAAGTTCTGCGATGTGAGGAGAGAGGAGTCAAAGATGACACCAGATGTTTTTGCCTCACAGGAAGGTAAGGGGTGGGGACCTATAGAGGGCAGCCAAAGGGTAGGAGGGAAGGAGGGAGCAGGGGTCACAGTGAGAAGGATCTCAGTCTTACTGGCATTAAGGCACTGACCATTGGCAGCATACCATGCCTGAATAGCAGTCAGACAATCAGTGATGAGAGAGGGGGAAGAAGAAGCAGTAAGGGAAGCTTGAAGGAGAGCTGTATGTCATCTGCATAATACTGGAAGTGAGGAGAGAAGGAGGACATCGGTGGGCCAGAAGTGCAAGGTAGATGTTGAATAGCCACAGCGAGAGGATAGAGCTTTGAGGGACACCGCAGGTGGAGAGTGTGATAGGGGAGAGGCGGGAGCCAAGTTGAACCTGGGAAGGATGGTCACGGAGGAAAGAGGTCAACCAGTCAAGTGCCAGGCCTGTGATGCCAACTGTGTCACAGAGATGATTTGTTAGGGTGGCATGATTGACCATGTTAAAGGCAGAGGAAAGATCCAGAAGGATAAGAATGGAAGGAGAGTTGGAATCCATATTTGAGACCAAGTCTTTACAGGTGTTCAGTAGAGCAGTTTCCGTGCTTCTGGCTGCTCTGAAGTCAGACTGGTGGTTGTGGAGACAACCAACATATTTGGTCTGTTCCTGGATCAGTTGGGAGATGACCATCTTCTCCAGGAGTTTGCCAAGGAAGGGGATGATGGATATAGGACAGTAGTTAGCAGGGCAAGAGGGGTCAGCAGAGGGATTTTTGAGGAGAGGATGCACAAGGGAGTGCTTGAGGGGTAGCAGAAAGAAGCCAGTGACAAAGGAGTGATTACAGAAAACAGCCAAGGTTGACACACAGAAGGCAATGTTGTCCTTGATGGTTCTGGTGGAACAGTGGAGCACCTGTTTGGAGGAGACTTTCCTAGATAAGACTTTTCTAGAGACCTTATCTGGTGCTATTGGTGAGAAAGAGGAGAGTAGGAGGGAAAGGGGGGCAAGGGATGCCTGAGAGCTGGGAAGGGAGGAGGGAGGGGAGTAGAGGAGACTGAGGACTGGATGTCCTGAGTTTTGGTTAAGAGGTGGGAGGCCAGTGAAGTACAGCGGGTCAGGGAAGGGAGGAGAAGGTATTTAGGGAGAGAAAGTTGGATGCAGTAGGGTCCTAGTCTCCAGCCTTGTGGATGATGCAGAGGGTCTTGAATTAGATACTTGCAGTCACTGGTAGCTACTGTGCTTGGAGAAACGTGTAATCTGCAGAGATTTGGAGCTGAAGGACCGAAGGACACTAGCAGGGGAGTATTTAGGGAAAGAAAGTTGGATGTATCGGGGTGTTACAGGATGTAGTGGGGTCCAGGGCCCCAGAAAATCTTGTGGATGATGCAGAGGGTCTTGAATTTTATCCTCTCAGCCACTGGGAGCCAGTGGGGAGCTTTTTGGGCTGGAGAGATGCAGTCTGGGCTTGAGGCCAAGGATGAGGCTTGCAGCCCTATTCTAGATTAGTTGAAGAGGGTGAAGGGAGGAGAGAGGGAGATTGAGGAAGAGCTTGTTACAGTAGTCAAGCCTGGAGGGAACCAGAGCTCTGGAGACATTGAGCATCTTGAGAAAGGTGAGGAAAGAGCGAATGCCTCTGAGGGTGTGGAGCTGAAAGTTGGACTTCTTGGCAAGGTCTGTGATGTGAGGGAAGGAGGAGAGAGAGAGGAGTCAAAGATATACCCTGAGGTCTTTTGCCTCACAAGAGGGTGTGGGGAAGTGGCCCAAGGAAGGCGGCCAGAGAGTGGTAGGGAAGCAGGGAGCAGGCATACCAATGAGAAGGATCTCGGTCTTACTGGCATTAAGGCAGAAATCATTTGCGGAAAACCATGTCTGGATAGCAGTCAGGCAGCCAGGCACGAGAGAGGAAGAAGAGGAGGTAGAGGAGGGAAGATTAAAGGAGATCTGTATGTCATTGGCATAACACTGGACGTGAGGAGAGAAGGTGGAGATCAAGTAGGTGAGAGGGGCAAGGTAGATATTGAAGAGCCACAGAGATAAGATAGAGCCTGAAGGACGCCACAGGTAGAGAGTGAGGTGGCAGAGAGGAGACTGCCCCATTGCACTTGGGAAGGGAAGGTCGGTTAGAAAGGAAGGGGGTCTGCCAGGCCCGTGCCCAGTCCGAGAAGCTTAGGGTATCACAGAGACAATTTATGAGGATGATATGATTGACTGTGTCAAAGGCAGAGGAAAGAGCGAGAAGGATCAGAACGCAGGAAGAGTTGGAATCAAGATATGGGGACAGGTCTTCACAGGTGTTCAGGAAAGCAGTTTCCATGCCTCTGGAGGCTCTGGTGCCAGACTAGTGGTCATGGAGACAGCCAGCAAATTCGGTGTGGTGGGTCAGTTGGGGGATGACCAACTTCTCCAGGAGTTTGAGTAGGAAAGGCGAGATAGGGCAATAGCTAGCAGGGCAGGAAGGGTCAGAAGACAGCATTTTTAGGCTATAGTGCAAAAGGGAGTGCTTGATGATTTGTGGCAAAGAGCCAGTGGCAAACTAATGGTAACAGAAGTCAGCCAGGGTAGGAGCAAGAGAGGAGATGTTGTCCTTGATAGTTCTCGAAGAGCAGGGGGCACCTGTTTGGAGTATATTTTCATAAAGTGAACTACTCTAGATACCTCATCCGGTGTAATGGGAGAGAAGGAGGGGAGAAAGGGGGAAGAGAGGGGCAAAGGGAGGCAAGAGCAGAGGGGGTGGGAAGGGGAGTAGAGGAAAGTGAGGACATGATGTCCTGAGTTTTGGTGGAGAAGTGCAAGGCCAGTTCAGAAGGCCTGGGCAGGAAGGGAAGAAGAGGAGACTGCAGTAGGATTGGCAAGTTCCTTGCATATTTTGAAAAGTTCAGCCGTGTTATTGGTGGCCCCCGAAATGCGGGCTTGGACATGAGCCCTCTTCTTGGAGCGGATGGAGAATTGATATTGCCTTTTGAGCAGACGACAGGCCAGTTTGTCAGAGGATGTGCTTGAGGCCTGCCACTTCTGCTCAGCAACTCTGCACTTGCGTTTCAGAGTGGCCAAGTCAGAGTCATACCAAAAGTTGCACTTGGAGGCAGGCTTAATGGTGATCCTCATGACTGGGGCAAGGATGTCCAGAGTGTTGGAGATAGAGAGATGGAGGTTAGCAAGTGCTGAGTCGGAATGAGTGTCAATAGCAGGGGTGGGAGGAGGAATGAATGTGGTGGCAAATGCAGCAACTTACACATGCTTCCTCAGAGGAATGATAGAGACGGAGAGTGGCAGTGTGGGCAGAGGTATCGCCGGGGGACCACAGAGCTCTAGATGCGAGGAGATGAGAGAGTGGCCAGACCAGGAGAGATGGGTAGAGCCCTGGGCCATGACAGTGCTATTCTAATAGACATTAATGATGCACCAAGAGTATGAGAAGCATGCCATGAGTACTTCCCATCTGGTGCCACCATTAATGGGCGAAGAAAGAGAAAGGGGAGAGGACAGAGACCTTGTGAGTAGTCCATAGGTCCGGAGAGGGAGCAACAAATAGGATGTCTGTGACAGCCTGCCTGGAAAAAGCCTTGACGTAGTTGTTACTGAGATTTGTACCACTCATCACTGCTATTCCATAGCTCTAGGTACTCCAGCAGATCTGAAAGAGAGGAGGTTGGCGCTATGTTAGTGGAAAAAGTGTGAATATTCAAGATAGCTTTGCAGTTACCAAGAGTTGTAAATGCAAATCTTTTTGTAAGAGTTCTTTGCAGGGACCACAGAGGTTATTTGTGCATGTGGTATTCTGATGAATTATCTGTGGGGCAGGGTGTCTAAGTTGGTTGTAGGGGTGTGGTGTTCTGTTGTCTAAAATCTGATAGGAGAACTCTGTAGATTGCTGTGTGTTGAGGGGCATATTTGGTCTGTCTATACATTGATTTAGCATAGAAATTGAGATTGCTAGTGTGGGAAGGGTGGTGAGGACTCTTGTCGGCAGTTGAAAAAGTCCACCAGATGTGTCTGTGAAGTTGTCCCTCTGGAGTTGACCTTCTGGCAAGGAACTTGCGGGGGACTTCCTTTGGCACCCTGGTGAGGGCTGATATCTCGGACAGTGCGTTGTGTTCAGCAAGAGGTTCTGGGTCAGAGTAAAAAGACCAGGAAGGGGGCAAAGCAATGTGGCATGCAGCTGTGGGTACGAAGAGACTGTGATCGAGATTGATTTGCAGAGAGAGTATACGGTAGAGTTTATAGAATGTGATGGGTCCAGGTGGGCTTTCTGGGATCAACTGTGCACCCTGTGAGTTCCAAGTGCAAAACATCATGCTGTTACATGGGTCATTGGGCAAAACACCCGATAGCTCTGTCTGCATGTGGTATCTGGGCAGGGGCCAAGTCCTAAAAAGAATAAAAGTGGGGTGACTCACTAACATTCCAATTGAATGTGGTATCACCAGAAATTAGCTTATCAAGGTGCCCGCTGAAATAAGTGGGGGGACTTTGTCCACCAGCATGTACCTTCAACTTGAGCCCTGCATCTGGGTGAATCAAAGCAAAAGGGACATTCCCGGCTTACATGGCCACAAACTTACAGGGTGCAGTTATTTTTGGGGATCAGATACAGTGGGTGCTAATTGGTGTGGATAGCTTAGGGAATATTATAGTGGAGTGTTAATGTGAAGTCCACTGGGCATTTACTGAGGTACATTGGTTAGTTAGGTGTGTTATAAAGCCACGGCTTTTGCAATTTCCTGAATTTAAGGTGATTCTTGATGGTGCATAAGACTGGGGCCATTTTGACAGAAATGGCGCCCTTGGTGAACGCTGCTCGCGGTAGATGCACACCACAGTGGTCAAAACGAAGCCACTGCCACCAGCCATTCAGTGAGAAAGGGGTGACATAAAATTGTTACATGAGAAGCTAGACAAATGGAGATTCTAGGTAACCCCTCCAACACCCTATTGTAAGATAGTATGTGCTGAGTCTAGAAAGTTACAAATGTAAGTAAAGTCAATTTCACTTTCCTGCTCTGGGAAACAGTAGTTTATCCCAGAGAAGGCATTTAAGCCTTGGGGAAATCTGAAGGTCTTCACTGTGCCACTGCGCTGGGGGTGCTGTATGACACAATGTAAAATATGATGCCTATGGAGTTTGTCAGGTTCCATACCCAAAGGAAACACAAAGCTCAGAAATCACGTTAAAATACATGAGAGAGTGGGGAAAAGGGGTATCACGCTCTCCAGGTTAAAAAAAGTCTGCAGGGTCCAGCGATTTGCTGGGCATCTCTATGGTGGAGGGAATTAGCATATTTCGGAGAATTCTCGCTAACACTCGCCCCCCCGTGACTAAGGGACAGGAGGATTTAATACATTGTGAAGGTTGGCAAGTGCCACAACTAGATGAAATCACTTAGATGCAATTATGAATGTTGGCATGTGCCACACTTGGATGGAATTATGAATGTTGGCATGTGCCACACTTGGATGGAATTGTGAAGGTTGGCAAGTGCCACACTTAGATGGAATTGTGAAGGTTGGTATGTGCCACTCTTAGATGAAATTGTGAAAGTTGACCTGCATCACATCTAGATAGGATTGCGGAGGTTTGAGAGTGCCACGCTTAAGTGCAATTGTGAATATTAGCATGTGCCACACTTGGACGGAGTTGTGAATGTTAGCATGTTAAATGTTATATAATTGACTAACCAAAAAGCTCAAACTTTCTGCATACTTAACTCATTAAAAAACCATCTCTCGCACAACAAGCCGCACACACTTCACCACACTGAAACAACACATAAGCAGCACCAAGAGCACACAAGGAC
This sequence comes from Ambystoma mexicanum, assembly GCF_040938575.1. NCBI lineage: Eukaryota > Metazoa > Chordata > Amphibia > Caudata > Ambystomatidae > Ambystoma > Ambystoma mexicanum. The sequence goes on along the minus strand of NC_090938.1, from coordinate 155,232,546 downwards.
TGACATTGATCCAATACTCGCACCAAAGCTCAGCACACGGTGTATACTGAGATGAAGCTGCCAACAGAACACCACTCCTCTGACTATTCTACTCCCTCTTCACCTTACTAACCCATCAGCCTTCTCATTTACATTTCCGCCAGATCGCCTTGGGACCAATTCCGTTGGTGACGGTGCGCGGTACAAATACCTTTAACATTTAACATAATAGAGAAGACTGGGAGCCTCTGCGTCAGACATATTGCAGGTTTTCCAGCAAGCGTAATTTCTGGATCTCAGCATTATCCTTGACTGGTGTGGGAGGATCTTTCCTTCGATTAATATTGGCCCCATGTTCCTCAAGAGTACTATGAGTGATGAAGAGTGATGTGAAATTGAACTTTTTTGTGGATAGGCTGCGTTGCAACATTTCAACTGAGTTTTGGATACAACAAAGCTTCTTTTCTGTAAGGTAATGTTACATGCCAAAATATTTGCTCTTGGCAGAGTTTATTCTTGATAACACCAGCAATTGGACGACAGGAGTCTTGTTTGATAGAAGTTTCCTGGTAACTGCTGGATGCAACGCTTACAGTTACTGCATGTGGCAATTCCCGGAAACCACCCTAGGATGAGAATAGTCCCGTATGGTGGTATTGGAATACGTTTTCTCATAAATACCTCATTTGGTATTTCAGAAAATGTGCATACCTTATTTAAAAATAGGCATTGTAAATCATGTCCACGCTCATTCTGAGGATGGAAATGGATTCGGTACAGTAGTGGATCATAGTGCTACTGTACAATTTGCAATATGAGTGAGAGGGTCATTTGTAACCCATCTCTGTATTGCATTAGCAAAGGAATGAGAATGTGGGAAACAACAATGCCCACTCTTTCTGCCCCTTCAGATAGGCCCTCATTACGACCCTGGCGGAAATCGAAAAACGATGGCGGAAATGCAATACCGCCATCGAATAGCGCTCGGTGCGACTATGACCCGTCACCGCAAAGTACGAAGCCATTAGCGACACCGTAGTGAACACCAACGCTAACTGCACCAAGTACGCGCGCGCGCGCCATGCCAAACCGTAAATACCACCATGGCGCAAGGGTACGCGAATTCCGACCCTAGCGGACATGTACCTAACGCCATCAAGCATGGCGGAAAGTACCATTCCGCCATGGTGAGAAGTACGGCATCGCGAATCAACCGTAAACGGCCCCACTGAGTGCCTGTACACCGCTCCCTGCCCACAAAGTACAACTCCCCGTAGGTGCAATGAAGTCACAATGCAACCAGTGAAATGTACAAGTCACCCATGCATGCCAACGAACAAAAGATCCACAAGAGGGGCCAATGGGAGCTGCAGGGCACAGATGGCACGAATACAGAAGCCATTCCAATGGACATGACCACAGTCCCCCCCCCAGAAACGCACGCAAACACAGGCACCTGTGACCAGCAATATTCCGAAAATCACATCATTCCACCAGTCCACCTGGCTGACCGGCATCTGTTACACAAAACCCAATCCCCCGCCCCTGAGCATGACAACATTCAAACAGTCATATTGGCAGCCCCCATCCCTGACCTCACTGGGCGTCGTAGGCAAACGCGCCCAGCACAGTACCACGCAACTAAACTCCGAAGCTGGAACCCAAAGCAGATCTCCTCACAATACATCGCACCCCAAATAGGAATATGCCACATCACTCGCAAAGAAGAACGCTACACGGCCCATATCAGAATAGAAATTTAATGCACAACAAAATCACCAAGCCCATACAGCCATTAGGCCATGAACTCCAAAACACATTTCACCATTGTGGGCTGCATCCGCAATAAATGACCAGCTACTACTCGTGTGACGCCCTGTCCCATCATGGTACACAGAGCCACATTCACGTACGAAAAGGCAACATGGAAGCGCACAGAACCGCAGGGCCGTCCCAATGGGGAGGCACTAGTCCAGCTGAAAGGCCGAAATGTTGCTCCGAGCCACTAGTACTGCGTAAGGGCATGTGGCCCATTGGCGATCGTCCCATAAGATCGTAATGCTGCTCCACTGATTAACACGAAGCAGCAGGTGTCGGGAGTAAAAGCCATCTGCAGGAGTGGCATACAGATGGCAGTGGCAAAAGGGGAGGAGATACCTGTCAACCAAAAGAAAAGAAAAAGAACAGAATGGCCATCAGAACTACATTCGAACAACTCACTTCAATGATCACACGAAATCCACAGCCATATGCATGCTAGCCCACTCCAAAGGATCATCACCACCCCAAAACCACTTGCGACTCATAACCATCTATATCGAGGTGTAAACACCATCACAAACGAGTGTACCTGTGCATGCGTCTGTGAAAACAGAATCCATCAGATGGGAATGTTAACGTGCATGGACACAAGTGTCTGAAGGCGCGTCGAGACAGGGAGGGCTCAACAAGGCCAGATAGACGATGGTCCCACTATGGCAGCCCTGCATCACATAGCGCAGGGGAGGCGGATAGATTCCAAGAAGCCCTGTACATGGCAAACTCTGTATCAAATCATCTGCCCATGCATCCATTCATCATTCCCTCATCCCGGTATAAAAACGCCTGAATATTTACTCACATAACATTAGAAATATCCATTGAGTCTGTGCGTTATGCAGCCTGCAAAATCCACAGTGCCCCAGCCCGTAATTCCAGTGTTGTGAAGTAACATGTATTTGGGAACGTCCGGCCTCATCGCCCACGTCGCTATTGCGCATCCCAAACTATTCATATCAATCATTGCATCCTCGCCATGGCCCCTGTCTCAAGGACATTGAACAATAGAACGTTATATTTGCAGTCAGACCTGTGGGCATCTCCTCGCCGCTAGCTGAAAACCGAAAGCGCCGCCCTTCGAATTCCACATTTGCAACATCACGTCGAAAAGGCATCTGTGGCCGTTTGAAATCACAAATTAATCCATCTAGTGCGGCTGTGTGTGAAAATGGCAACTGCCTTCACCCACAAATGGGACGCCCCGCCCGTCGGTGCAACTCGGTACAGTGATGCATGAGGGCCCACCGTTACTCGAGTACTACGTTCCACTGACCCTTCACAAGTCTGTTCGCGACTGCTAAGATTGCATGTGAAACAATGGGACCATAGCCGAATGTACATATCAACAAATGTTACACGGCCATCGGGTACAAATACATGATTGCAATAGCAAGATGCCATTCCTCGAATTGCAGCGTTGTGTGCGGGACGTGCTCGGCCAAAGGGGAGAGCAGCTTGCACAGGTGGAATGAATCACCACAGGTGGAGGCCATACAGCCTGAAAACACATAAATTGCACACCCAGTCTCCTCCCACAACCACACCCACTCCGAAATGCTACCGGCAGGACTCGCGATGTTGGCCCTGGGGGACCTGATAGCACTGCAAGTACTCCAACTCCAAGAAGAAGACGAACACCAACTACAACCGGCCGCATGGAGGGGACGCAGGAGGAGGAGGAGGCCAAGGCAGGGCCAGCAAGGGCCGCCAGCACAGCCACTACCACCACGCAGGCAGCCCACAATCCCACGCCTCCGAGCACATCCGTTCAACCTCACTGATGAGCAGATCCACACCCTCTACCGTTTGGACCGGGATACCATAGCCGCCATTGTGGACATGACACAGGCTGACCTTGTCAGCATGATAGATAGCCCAACCGCCATCCCACCCCTACTGAAGGTGGTGTCTGTACTACACTTCCTGGCCACAGGCACCTACCAGCACACAGTCGGACAGTTGCATGGCATTTCTCAGCCACTGTTCTCACGGACACTATTGCAAGTGCTCGATGCCCTCCTGCAGCACGCAGACAACTACATCTCTCTACCACGCTCGGAGCAGGAAATTACCAACACAAAAGTGGGATTCCATGCACTTGCCGGCATACCGGGTTGCATTGGTGCCATCGACTGCACCCATGTGGAATTGGTCGTCCCACATGCCATGGAGGCCCAGTACCGCAACCGAAAACAATTTCATTCCCTGAATGTACAAATGGTGTGTGACTCCAACAGGATCATTACACATTGTTGTGCCCGATTCCCTGGATCAACCCATGATTCTATGGTCTTGAGGAACTCTACAATACCACGCTACATGGAGCGACACGCAGGGAACAGATCCTGGCTATTCAGTGAGTCTCATTACATGCATGATAATGTGGGGTATGTGATTCGGCAATGACCTGGCAGGAAGGGGGGGGGTGCGTACGTAGCAATGGCATTCCACATCATACGTTTATCGTCCACATACAGGTGATGCTGGATATCCACTGAAGAGATGGCTCCTCACACCAGTCCGGAACCCACGGGACCAGCATGAGGAGGACTACAACCATGCCCACTCACGTACCCGTGTAGTCATTGAACAGGCATTCGGCCTACTGAAGGGTCGTTTCCGCTGCCTCAGCAGGTCTGGTGGGGCACTCCTGTACCGCCATGAGAAGGTTGCAAAGATGGTGATGGCATGTGTCATGCTCCACAACATGTGCGTACGTAGAAATGTGCCCATGCCCCCTGACGCAGAACTGCAAGCACCTGATGATGGTCATGATGAGGGTGGGGATGTGGCAGCACCTCAAGGAGTCTGCGAGGCACCGGAGGGCCGTGACATTCGTCAGCATCTCATTGATGCATGCTTCTAGCACTCACGCCTGGTGGCTGATACATGGACACGGGACTCGTGGTACTGTGTGTGTCTGGTACATGCACAATATGGACTGTACGCCTATGATGGCCTAGTACACAAAGATCATTGTCCACACATCTCATTGGTTGATCGTGCACTGTTTATGGCATATGTGATATCATATTGAACACCCTATCGACCCGCCACCCAAGTGAGCCCAACACACCCCCTCCACCCTCCTACCTCCCCCCCGAACACCAGTGTCCAAAGATGCTCATTGTCAGTGGGCTGTCGCTATTGCAAGCCCCCTCTGCGGGTATCAGGGGCACCCCTGCCTGTGGAGCGCAGGTTCCTCCCAGATCTACGTTGGGGGCTGCCCTGGACGGAACTTGCAACGGATGATGTCTCTGCCTGCTCACGTCCATGCATGTCCCTAAGTGTTTGTGAGAGCTCAGTGAGCACACGGCGCACTGCGGCAAGTTCGGCACATACGTCTTTGGACGTCGCATGCAGTTCCCCCCTCAGGCTCTCGGTGCTTCTCTCCATTTGGACTCTCAGGCTCTCGGTGCTACTCTCCATTTGTGCCCTTAGTGTCTCTGTACTTCTCTCCATTTCTGCCCTAAGTGTCTCAGTTGATGTTTCTATGTCTGCCTTAGTGCCCCCACATTCATCGGCATGGTCCTTGAGGAGCGTGGCCAGTTGCTGCTGTTGCACGATTAACTGGTCGAGGGACTGTTGCCTCTGCTGGGCCATGGCCATTTGCGGGGGTGTCACAGAGGGGCTGTTGACCTCATGTTGCCTTGCCACAGGGCTTGTGGGGGATGGCCAGTCGTCGTCTTGTGGGTGCCCTTGCGTGGTATCCTCATGTTGTACGGGATGGGACATGCATGGACGTGAGCAGGCAGAGACATCATCCGTTGCAAGTTCCGTCCAGGGCAGCCCCCAACGTAGATCTGGGAGGAACCTGCGCTCCACAGGCAGGGGTGCCCCTGATACCCGCAGAGGGGGCTTGCAATGGCGACAGCCCACTGACAATGAGCATCTTTGGACACTGGTGTTCGGGGGGGAGGTAGGAGGGTGGAGGGGGTGTGTTGGGCTCACTTGGGTGGCGGGTCGATAGGGTGTTCAATATGATATCACATATGCCATAAACAGTGCACGATCAACCAATGAGATGTGTGGACAATGATCTTTGTGTACTAGGCCATCATAGGCGTACAGTCCATATTGTGCATGTACCAGACACACACAGTACCACGAGTCCCGTGTCCATGTATCAGCCACCAGGCGTGAGTGCTAGAAGCATGCATCAATGAGATGCTGACGAATGTCACGGCCCTCCGGTGCCTCGCAGACTCCTTGAGGTGCTGCCACATCCCCACCCTCATCATGACCATCATCAGGTGCTTGCAGTTCTGCGTCAGGGGGCATGGGCACATTTCTACGTACGCACATGTTGTGGAGCATGACACATGCCATCACCATCTTTGCAACCTTCTCATGGCGGTACAGGAGTGCCCCGCCAGACCTGCTGAGGCAGCGGAAACGACCCTTCAGTAGGCCGAATGCCTGTTCAATGACTACACGGGTACGTGAGTGGGCATGGTTGTAGTCCTCCTCATGCTGGTCCCGTGGGTTCCGGACTGGTGTGAGGAGCCATCTCTTCAGTGGATATCCAGCATCACCTGTATGTGGACGATAAACGTATGATGTGGAATGCCATTGCTACGTACGCACCCCCCCCCCTTCCTGCCAGGTCATTGCCGAATCACGTACCCCACATTATCATGCATGTAATGAGACTCACCGAGTAGCCAGGATCTGTTCCCTGCGTGTCGCTCCATGTAGCGTGGTATTGTAGAGTTCCTCAAGACCATAGAATCATGGGTTGATCCAGGGAATCGGGCACAACAATGTGTAATGATCCTGTTGGAGTCACACACCATTTGTACATTCAGGGAATGAAATTGTTTTCGGTTGCGGTACTGGGCCTCCATGGCATGTGGGACGACCAATTCCACATGGGTGCAGTCGATGGCACCAATGCAACCCGGTATGCCGGCAAGTGCATGGAATCCCACTTTTGTGTTGGTAATTTCCTGCTCCGAGCGTGGTAGAGAGATGTAGTCGTCTGCGTGCTGCAGGAGGGCATCGAGCACTTGCAATAGTGTCCGTGAGAACAGTGGCTGAGAAATGCCATGCAACTGTCCGACTGTGTGCTGGTAGGTGCCTGTGGCCAGGAAGTGTAGTACAGACACCACCTTCAGTAGGGGTGGGATGGCGGTTGGGCTATCTATCATGCTGACAAGGTCAGCCTGTGTCATGTCCACAATGGCGGCTATGGTGTCCCGGTCCAAACGGTAGAGGGTGTGGATCTGCTCATCAGTGAGGTTGAACGGATGTGCTCGGAGGCGTGGGATTGCGGGCTGCCTGCGTGGTGGTAGTGGCTGTGCTGGCGGCCCTTGCTGGCCCTGCCTTGGCCTCCTCCTCCTCCTGCGTCCCCTCCGTGCGGCCGGTTGTAGTTGGTGTTCGTCTTCTTCTTGGAGTTGGAGTACTTGCAGTGCTATCAGGTCCCCCAGGGCCAACATCGCGAGTCCTGCCGGTAGCATTTCGGAGTGGGTGTGGTTGTGGGAGGAGACTGGGTGTGCAATTTATGTGTTTTCAGGCTGTATGGCCTCCACCTGTGGCGATTCATTCCACCTGTGCAAGCTGCTCTCCCCTTTGGCCGAGCACGTCCCGCACACAACGCTGCAATTCGAGGAATGGCATCTTGCTATTGCAATCATGTATTTGTACCCGATGGCCGTGTAACATTTGTTGATATGTACATTCGGCTATGGTCCCATTGTTTCACATGCAATCTTAGCAGTCGCGAACAGACTTGTGAAGGGTCAGTGGAACGTAGTACTCGAGTAACGGTGGGCCCTCATGCATCACTGTACCGAGTTGCACCGACGGGCGGGGCGTCCCATTTGTGGGTGAAGGCAGTTGCCATTTTCACACACAGCCGCACTAGATGGATTAATTTGTGATTTCAAACGGCCACAGATGCCTTTTCGACGTGATGTTGCAAATGAGGAATTCGAAGGGCGGCGCTTTCGGTTTTCAGCTAGCGGCGAGGAGATGCCCACAGGTCTGACTGCAAATATAACGTTCTATTGTTCAATGTCCTTGAGACAGGGGCCATGGCGAGGATGCAATGATTGATATGAATAGTTTGGGATGCGCAATAGCGACGTGGGCGATGAGGCCGGACGTTCCCAAATACATGTTACTTCACAACACTGGAATTACGGGCTGGGGCACTGTGGATTTTGCAGGCTGCATAACGCACAGACTCAATGGATATTTCTAATGTTATGTGAGTAAATATTCAGGCGTTTTTATACCGGGATGAGGGAATGATGAATGGATGCATGGGCAGATGATTTGATACAGAGTTTGCCATGTACAGGGCTTCTTGGAATCTATCCGCCTCCCCTGCGCTATGTGATGCAGGGCTGCCATAGTGGGACCATCGTCTATCTGGCCTTGTTGAGCCCTCCCTGTCTCGACGCGCCTTCAGACACTTGTGTCCATGCACGTTAACATTCCCATCTGATGGATTCTGTTTTCACAGACGCATGCACAGGTACACTCGTTTGTGATGGTGTTTACACCTCGATATAGATGGTTATGAGTCGCAAGTGGTTTTGGGGTGGTGATGATCCTTTGGAGTGGGCTAGCATGCATATGGCTGTGGATTTCGTGTGATCATTGAAGTGAGTTGTTCGAATGTAGTTCTGATGGCCATTCTGTTCTTTTTCTTTTCTTTTGGTTGACAGGTATCTCCTCCCCTGTTGCCACTGCCATCTGTATGCCACTCCTGCAGATGGCTTTTACTCCCGACACCTGCTGCTTCGTGTTAATCAGTGGAGCAGCATTACGATCTTATGGGACGATCGCCAATGGGCCACATGCCCTTACGCAGTACTAGTGGCTCGGAGCAACATTTCGGCCTTTCAGCTGGACTAGTGCCTCCCCATTGGGACGGCCCTGCGGTTCTGTGTGCTTCCATGTTGCCTTTTCGTACGTGAATGTGGCTCTGTGTACCATGATGGGACAGGGCGTCACACGAGTAGTAGCTGGTCATTTATTGCGGATGCAGCCCACAATGGTGAAATGTGTTTTGGAGTTCATGGCCTAATGGCTGTATGGGCTTGGTGATTTTGTTGTGCATTAAATTTCTATTCGGATATGGGCCGTGTAGCGTTCTTCTTTGCGAGTGATGTGGCATATTCCTATTTGGGGTGCGATGTATTCTGAGGAGATCTGCTTTGGGTTCCAGCTTCGGAGTTTAGTTGCGTGGTACTGTGCTGGGCGCGTTTGCCTACGACGCCCAGTGAGGTCAGGGATGGGGGCTGCCAATATGACTGTTTGAATGTTGTCATGCTCAGGGGCGGGGGATTGGGTTTTGTGTAACAGATGCCGGTCAGCCAGGTGGACTGGTGGAATGATGTGATTTTCGGAATATTGCTGGTCACAGGTGCCTGTGTTTGCGTGCGTTTCTGGGGGGGGGGACTGTGGTCATGTCCATTGGAATGGCTTCTGTATTCGTGCCATCTGTGCCCTGCAGCTCCCATTGGCCCCTCTTGTGGATCTTTTGTTCGTTGGCATGCATGGGTGACTTGTACATTTCACTGGTTGCATTGTGACTTCATTGCACCTACGGGGAGTTGTACTTTGTGGGCAGGGAGCGGTGTACAGGCACTCAGTGGGGCCGTTTACGGTTGATTCGCGATGCCGTACTTCTCACCATGGCGGAATGGTACTTTCCGCCATGCTTGATGGCGTTAGGTACATGTCCGCTAGGGTCGGAATTCGCGTACGCTTGCGCCATGGTGGTATTTACGGTTTGGCATGGCGCGCGCGCGCGTACTTGGTGCAGTTAGCGTTGGCGTTCACTACGGTGTCGCTAATGGCTTCGTACTTTGCGGTGACGGGTCATAGTCGCACCGAGCGCTATTCGATGGCGGTATTGCATTTCCGCCATCGTTTTTCGATTTCCGCCAGGGTCGTAATGAGGGCCATTGACTGTGTGATGTTAGGGCAATTATAGTCTTCGGGTGTTTCCTGTGACTTGAAGAAATCGACAGAGTGATGTTACAGCAGTTCAGGTCTTCAGGGATTTCCTGTGACCTCTGCACCTTTTGAAGCCCCCAGAAAGACCCATTCATTTCTGACCTGTGACTGTGGGTCCTGATGCCTTTCGTTGACCCCTTACAAGAGCCAAGGAGGGTTCATTGTTGCTAACAGCCCACATCTAGCAGAGGAAATGATTCAGTGCTTTGAGAGAGAGACAGAGAGAGAGACAGAGACAGAGACAGGGAGAGAGAGAGAGAGGGAGCGGTGGAGAGATGAGGCGAATGCACACACATCTCCCTAGGGACAAGGCAGATCTGTGCAGCAGCGTTCCCGGGCAGCGGCACAGACCTGCATCAGTGACTCGGAGCGAGCTATTGCTTCTGTGCATCGCCGCGTCACGTCCAGAGACCAGACCTGGCGTCATTCAAGTCCCAAAGCCCTGACTTCTATAAGCTGAGCAGAGACATCATACTGCCCTATTAAATGAAAACCATAAACCCTGTATCTTAGTGGAGACGCTTTAGGCCGCAGTCTTTATTAATAAAACACAAAAGTAGGCATGATCAAACCGTAGCTGCTTTTGGGCACCGCGCGGTCAGGAAGAGTAAATCCACCTCCCGCCAGCCGCATACAGATCCCAGAGCTGTATTCCAGTCCATGCTGGTACACTTATCAACCGGTTGACGCTCTGGTCTTCTTGTGGAAATCGATATAATATTATGACCCCAATCGCATCGTTTAAATGTATGTTGGCCTACGCCAAGCTGTCTAAAGGATACTATGTACATAGGTTCCGCGGCAAGGTCTTGACCTTAATGTATCGTGTAAGCCGCCATCTTGAATCTAGCCGCCATTTTAGGTACTCTTGCAGTGTGGAAGTCACCCTGAATCACAAAATGGAGGCCGAATGACATTTCGTGTAAGACTTCGGCCATGGTGACCTCCGCACACGTGAATGAATAATATGTCCGTAGGCTACTTGTTAGGGTCATGAACTAAGACCCTGTCCTCTGTTTAACCTATGTGTAAATATGTAACCGTATCAGCGGAACTGATCTAATGTATGGAAATTGTGTGTTCGACCTGGCTACGAACCCTAGCCATGGTTCCAGAAATGGTTAACTTGTAAGAGGGCTGGCCAATGCAGTACTAAATGTATAAAAACCCAAGCATCCCGATGGTCGCTCTCTCCCACTTTCAGTGCGAACCTAACGTTGGAGGTTTGTGTGTTAGTCAGAGAGCCGAATAGCTATTCGCATGTCAATTGACTTTGGTAACTTTGTAACTTTGAAATAAAGCGCTTTGTATGTCCTTTGTAACCTGTGTTGGTGTGTTTCCTTTTGGGCTTCCCGGCCTCATGTCAATTTCTATGTTTCCACAGTTGGCGCCCGAATAGGGACCCTCAAGATTGATGCCGGATCATTGAAGGTTGACGCAGACTATCGAATCGGGGTCGGACGGTGTGATTCTGCGGGCCCGACCGATCGAGACGCGATACCTCGGCAGCGCTGCACGATCCGATCCTTGGGCGATAGTCGTGCGGTCTGACACGGCATCTTGACGAGGGTCCAATTCCGAGGCGGGCAGATTTGCCGAAACCACCGAACGCAGGTAAAATTTGTTAGTTGAAGTCCTTTGTAAACCGTACGGTCCTCCTTAGGTTTGGTCAGGTGCAGTCGTGACCCGGCTCTTAATTTAACCCTGACAATTTGAATTTGGCGTATTGTATCTGCAGACACAATTATTGGACCAGGTAACACCAATTTTTTGAGAAATGCCTGGGAAATTGTCTAGCTGCTTTAGGGTTCTGTTCCGCAGCGATCGACAATCTTTGGAATTTAGCCGTCCGGCACCACAGGAGGGGTCGCCGGCATGTACTATGTACTGTAAGTATGGCATTGGTAGTATTGTATTTAATGACATTTGGCACAGACAGACCAGAAATGCCTCCGAATTTCAGTGGCCAATCAATGGTAGCTTTGAGATCCCCCGTATTGAATACTTAGAGTCGATCTTGCTTAAAAAGAAGGCTAGGCCAGCAGCCTTTGATGTGTTACAAAATTGGAAAAAGGAAGCATTACAGCAGCTTAAAAGTAGGGATAAACATGCACGACGTCATAAAACGAATGCTGAAAAGGCATTGTTGTATGACAAGGAAAAACGATTAGATGAAACTCAGAAGATGGATAGAGCTTTCTCGCTCGGGGTCCAAAAAATTTACCCCTCTAAAGATTTCCATGTTTCCGAGGAGTTTATTGAGAAAATATTAAACGAACGGAGGCCTGATTCTTCAGCGCCACCTCCGTATGCTCCCGTTGTGGGCACCTTGCCCGTTCCTGCTATTGCTCCTATCATTATTCCTACTCCTCCTGCGCAGCCTACTGCCCCTAGTTCTTTGGTTGTCGCTCCTCTGTCTATTTCGTCTATTACATTACCTCTTTCCCCTGCACCCTTGTTAGGTTCACCTACACCTCCGATTCTGGGGAGTCCCGTGTTCACTAAATCAGATCCCGGTGCAGGGTCGAAAATTGTGACTCGTAGTACTGTTCCTGCGGGCAGGAAACAGGAACTATTTGCTTGGGCTAAACATTTCATGGAAAAAGGTGATCAAACTGATGTACTTTCAACATTATCTAATTTGCACGATTTTCCCGAGAAAAACGTTTTTATTGAAGGACTGGGGATTCATTTAGGTGTAATGTGGGGTAGATTGCAGACTTCGGATCTCCCACAAGGGGTGAGAGATCTGAATGCCTTGGCACTTTCGAGGGATACAGAGCAGAAAGTATATGGACATGTTGACAGATTGTTTGAGTTTAGGAGGGATTTTGAAAGGTTACAAAACGAGGATGATGAGGACGACAGGATGTATGCACAGAAACGGTTCCTTTCGTGCCGAAGTTCAGCACCTGAGGAAGTACGAATTTGTACCAAAGACGCGATTCGATGGATCTCGGATTCATCGATACCGCCAGATGAGGTGTATGACACATATAGTCAATACACGGTAGAGATGCAAAGGAAGGTAATCCAAGTGATGGTACAGCACTTACAGGAGGAATGTATAAGGAAGAAGGTTGGTTGCCCCATAGAGTTATTGGGTATTTGTAAAAGAGCTTTTTCGCCCGACACTTCTACAGCTGCTTTAGCGCTCGATTTGGCCTTATTGCTCAGTAAGCGGTCGGAGGTCCCTATATCTCAGTTGCCTATGAGAGAGGTCCCTCCGACCCTTGTCCCAAAATTAGAAATCCCCGCCAACGCGGCGACTGGTGCTGCCGCGGTGGATATCCCTGCACATTACGTATCACAGTTTGTTCACGTCCCGTTCTCTCGACAGGAAGTGAACACGATTAGACAATCAGTCCCTGATATCAGGAAGAACCCGACAGGGTTTTACAAAGAAATAGAATCCGTTTTGCAGTCTTCTGTGTTCACCTTAAGTGACATGGATTTATTGTTTCCAGTGCTTTTACCTGTTGATGTATGGAAACAGGTACGAACAATAGATGATGTGCCGGGGTTAGGGGATACATGGGTAAACTTAACTAGAATAGATGGGGAACGACCAGCTGGTGAGAAACCACCCCAGGTAATACTCACTTTACCTGATAGAATAGTTGCCAAATTAAAAACTATAATCCCGGAAAAAAGGATTATTTGGGACAAGCTTACGGCCTGCGTCCAAGGGAAAACTGAAGGTACTACTGAATTCTTTAATAGATTCGAACAGGTGTTCTCCGACTTCAGTGGACAGGATTTAGGTACAGAGTCGGGGAAGAGGTTGTTTGTGGACAAATTTGTGCGTGGATTGTTGCCCGACATCCAGTCACAAATTATGTCCTCAGAGAGCGCTTGGCAGGCAAAATCTCAGTCAGAGGTTTTGCATATGGCTCAGTATTATGAGAATCGGGTTAATAATGAAAAAGAGAAAATCGAAAAAAGAAGGGGTGACCTAAAGACTAAGGTATTGTTGCAGCAAATTGTCAGAAACCCCAGAGGAGGTATGACGCAGACTAGAGGTCAGTATATTCCAAGAGGAAATACTCCTCCAAATTCTATAAATATTAATCAGTGTGCTTATTGCCGCCAGGAAGGTCACTGGCGAGCACAGTGCCCTGCCCTTCGTCAGAGGTCAGGAGGCACATTTGGAGGTATGGGTAGGCGACCAAGGGGCCGCCCCGGAGCAGGGGGCCCTGATAGGGGTCAGCTTCTACAAGATCCCCAGCAACCTTTTTCACGGGAAAGTCAGACTCCGAGTATGGACTCGAGAAATATATTTGATCACCCTTCTGCCGCCTATCTTTCTGAGGAACTTCCCTTTGATGAAGTTCTGCCTTACTAGGATTGCCCGAAGCAGCGTTTGGAACCTTTACCTATTCCCGTTATACAGAAGGGCCCCTATGTTGAATTATTGGTGGGGAATAGGAAACATCAGTTCTTGATCGACACTGGAGCACAAAAGTGCTCCATCGACCATTCGAGGGTTCCAAACATCCCACTGTCAGGGCAAACAAACGTCTCTATAGGGTTCTCTGGCATACCAACTGTTTGTCCGGTTTCTGCGCCGGTATCCATTTCTTTGGGTCCTTTTACAGACCAGTGCCCTTTTCTTCTTACTTCAAACTGTGGAGAAAATTTGCTGGGGTTGAATTTGTTGAAGAAACTGAATGCAGTGATTCATTGTTCCCCTGACGGAATAAGATTAACAGTTTCACCACAGCAACCCTTTTACTCCCAATACTTGACCCGACCTCTACCTCTCGAATTTGACATTGTCCCAGAATGTTTGTGGGCAATAGACGATAATGATGTCGGGATATTGCACATCGATCCTGTTAAGATAATATTGAAACATGGGGTTAAGCTACCGCGCATTCCGCAATATAAAATTTCAATTGAAGGAGAGCGCGCTCTGAAATGCATTGTCTCCGATTTTGTACATCGTGGAGTGATCGAAGAGATTACAGGTAGCCTATGTAATAGCCCGATCTTGCCAGTATATAAGAAAGGCGACAATGCAATTCCGTACCGGTTTATAATAGATCTTCGTGCTATTAACCGGGTGGAAGCCCCACAATTTCCAATCGTGCCTGATGTAACAACGATCTTAACAATGATCCCTGCTACGGCTACACACTTTAGTGTTGTAGATTTAAAAAACGCCTTCTTTAGTATTCCGATACATGAGGAGAGCAGGTATTTGTTTGCGTTCACCTTGGGGGGACGCTCGTTTACATTCACAAGGGCACCTCAAGGGTATACTGAAAGTCCTAGTATCTATAGTAGAGCCTTAAAAGAGCAGCTCGACACCCTTGAATTACCATCTACTTGCACGCTGCTACAATATGTAGACGATTTGCTCCTGGCTGCAGACTCTGAGAAAGCTTGTAAAGAAGGCACTATATTGTTGCTTGTTCATTTAGCTGAAAATGGTCACAAAGCTTCACTTAAGAAATTTCAATATTGTTGTCAGGAGGTTGCCTATCTAGGCTACCTCCTGTCAAAGGAGGGGAGAAGATTGACACCTGAACGAATAAAACACATTTCTGGCATGTCTGTCCCAAAAACACAGAAGGAAGTCAGAGCCCTGATAGGGATGGCGTCCTACTGTAGACTGTGGATCCCGAACTTTGCCCTAGTGGTAAAACCGATGTTGGCTTTGACGAAGAAGGGCATTTCTCTGCCATTGCCATGGGAATCGGAACATCAACGATCATTTGAGCTTCTGAAAGCCGCGCTGTGTTCAGCACCGGTTCTGGGTACACCAAATTACGATAAGGCCTTTGTGTTGTTTGTGCATGAATGTAATGGATGTGCTTTGTCTGTGTTAACACAGGAACATGGAGGGAAGAATAGGCCGTGCGGCTATTATTCCTCCGCCCTCGATCCTGTTGCATGCGCTTTGCCGCGATGTCTGCGCGCTGTTGCTGCTGCCGCTGCATCTGTAAAACAGAGTGAGGGGATGGTCCGAGGCCACGATTTAATTTTGATGGTACCTCACTCTGTCGATATTCTATTGAATAAAACTCAAACACAACACCTTACTTCTGCCCGGTTGACCAGGTACGAATTAATTCTATTTGCTCCTCATATCCAAATTAAAAGGTGTTGTGTTCTCAATCCGGCTGAACTTTTGCCTCTCCCGCAAACTACTGCTTGCGGCGATGACGGATCACATGACTGCCTGTATGCCACCGAACAAGAAACAAAGGGCAGAATAGACCTCTCAGATACTCCTTTGGAGAATGCGGAAGGGGAGCTGTTTTGTGATGGCTCCTGTTTTAAACTTCCGAATGGCACGTCTACAGCTGCTTATGCAGTTACTACCTTGAATAAGATCGTAGAAACTAAAAGGATTCCGCATAACTCCGCGCAGGCCGCAGAGATTATAGCGTTGACCCGCACTTGTGAGCTCTCCCAAGGGCATAGAGTTAACATTTATACGGATAGTCAGTACGCCTTTGGGGTGGCTCACAATTTCGGAAAACTGTGGTCGGAAAGAGGGTTTCTGACCTCACACGGGACCAAGATTCAGCATGGTCCCTTAATAGTACAACTACTTTTTGCGCTCTCACTCCCTGAACAATTAGCAATCATGAAATGTGCAGCACATCGCAAGGTCATAGACAATGTGGGAAGAGGAAATGCTTTTGCAGATTTGATAGCTAGACAAACAGCTACAGACCTTAGCATAGACATGTACACCTCGAGGGAAGTGAGAGATGGTTGTATAATAGATGAAGGCATTGGGTCTGTGCGAGATATTCAGACTGATGCCTCTGTTGAAGAATCTAGGAAATGGGCTGAAGGCATGGGGAAATTGGATGACGAAGGGTGTTGGGTGGACGCATCTGACGGGAAATGGTTGCTTCCTGATTCTTATGTATTAGCAATGGTCACGATGGCACACGGTCCAACACATGTGTGTGCCCAGCAAATTGCGAAGATATTACAGCAGGTTTGGGTGAATGATAAAATTTTGGAAACTGCAAAAAAATACATTCAGAACTGTATGATTTGCCTGCAGCACAATGTGGGTAAAGGGACAGTGACTCCAAGGGGAAGTTTCGGGCCCCCCTCTGTTCCCTTTGAAACCATTCACCTTGATTTTATTGAAATGGAGCGATGTAATAACTTGAAATATGTTCTTGTTATCATTTGTGCTTTTAGCAAATGGGTCGAGGCTTTCCCCGTCAAAGATGCTACCGCCATGACCACCGCAAAGATCTTGGTAAAAGACTATTTTCCTCGATTTGGGCTCCCGAGGATAATTTGGTCGGACAACGGCCCCCACTTCATCGCAGCCGTAATGTTGCAAATATGTGTTGCCTTAGGGATAGAGAAACGTTTTCATTCAGCTAGGCACCCTCAAAGTGCGGGGTTGGTAGAAAGACACAATGGTATTTTGAAAAACAAACTTGCAAAAACATGTGCCGACACTAAATTAAAATGGCCAGATGCTTTACCTATTGTATTGTTAGCTATGCGCACCACACCCCAGACTAGAACTGGGCTCTCTCCATTCGAGGTAGTAATGGGAAGGCCTGCTAATATTTGGGGTCTCCCTAAACCTAAAGCCCTAAGGGATGTGGAGAATGTATTGCTCATAGATTATTGTAATCAATTGACTAAAAATCTGTATTTCATTTACCACCAGGTGAATGCCGCCTTACCTGTTCGGTTTACGGGCCCAGGACACGATATATTGCCCGGCAGCTGGGTCCTGGTGAAGGCCTACGAAAGGTCTTCCTGTCTCGCGCCTCGCTGGCGGGGACCCTACCAGGTTTTATTGGTCACCAGGACGGCAGTGCGGGTGGCAGGAAAGAAGAACTGGATACATGCAACACATATCAAGAAGATCCCTCACCCGACGCCACACGTTACAGAAGAAACAGAACCCCTCGCTGGTGCTACACTCTCTGATCTCGGAGTAGCAGGCAGCGTTGTGAGTGCGTCGGAGAAGTTCTCTGAGCCTGAGGAGCTCGGGGAGCCGTCCATTTTGTCTCTGCACTCCCTTGATCAATCACTTCCGGAAAACCTTGTTTCGAGCTCTGCGACTTCCGTTGCTACTGATACGACGCTCCCCTCAGGGAGCGACGATACTTTGCTTTTGGATTCAACAAACTTGGGTACCATCAGGTACAACCTTCGACCACGAAAATAGACTCGCCGCACGAGTATCGTGCATCTGGGAGAAAAAGGAGTGATTGAAATACTATTGTCTTTCCCTTTTTTGGAACACAGAAAAGGAGGGTTCTGTTGGCTAGGGTTGGGAAGGACTAAGAAGTCGCGCGGCCGAAGTGCCGCCAGCAACGAACATTGGGGCCGTCGATCGGGATAACTATGATGCCTGCCGCCTTCACCGCTGCTCCTCGTATTGAACTATTAGATAAGGAGGTGACCAATTCGAATAATGGACAATGTGCCTGGGCCCCGAAAACGTACTGTTGTGTTCTCGTTTTGATTATTGTTAGTTTTGCAACTGCTGCCGTGGGACTTTGGTACTTTGAAGAAATTTATCCTTTGAAGCCTCTGTTACCGACCAAAATTGTACCAACTGTTTTGACTCCCTCTGTACACCTTTACACTCTGTCCCCTAGGGACTCTCGGCATAGACAGAAATATTATAATAACACTTTGATGATAGTGATGAATGCTACGCATGCAATTTTTAATAGGAGTAATTGTTGGGTCTGCACTCACTTACCACAACATGGGAACAAGGGACTGGGATGGTATATACATCCCTTACCTCTAACAACCTCTTGCTATGCCTCTCTTAGAGCACTCTTTTTTGGCCGATGGAATGATAGCATCTCAGGGAACTTCGATGGGACTAATTTGAATGAATTTGAAAAACGTGAATTGACTCCCCTGGGATGCTCGCTTTTCGCAAATAGGAGTAGACCTAATATTGCTTCTATTAGGCCGTCTGATAAACTTTCTTTTCCTTTTCAAAATCTAGTTTCTTTTAAGATGGCTCCGATAGGCAATAAGGATGCCATGCCTCCTTCTTATTCTGTAAATCACAGTCCTGATTCTGTCCCTTTCTGTGTACAAAGAAACGGCACTAGGCCAATGGGAGATTTCGAGCCTTGTATAAATATTGTAAATTTGACTGGGGAAAATAGGCCTTTGTATGTAGGGGGACCGGTTTATTTTGTGTGTGGTAGTTTAGCTTTTCCCTGGTTGCCCAAGGATTGGCAGGGGACTTGTTATTTAGGGATATTGTTACCAGGTGTATTTATAGCCAGTACCTTAGAGGTATCTAAGGCTCGCCCGCGACGGGATAATGACGGAGATACCCCTGGACAAGTGTTCGGGGATATAGCCAAATCAGTAGTTCCCTTCTGGGGACAAATAGCAAATTCAGAAAACATCAGGGGATTAGCGAGGGTGTTGGAGAAAACAATCAACCGGACCACGGACATACTTTACAATATGACCTTAGAGCAAAAGGCAATAAGATTGGTAGCACTTCAAAATCAAATGGCATTAGATGTCATTTTAGCTGAACGAGGTGGAGTATGTAAATTAGTGGGGTCCGCTTGCTGTGTTTTTGTACCAGATTCTTCACCAACAATATTCAAAGCAATTCAGAATTTACACACTCTTAGTTCTGAAGTCCATATCCCCGTAGGAGATTGGAGCCTTAGTACTTGGTTTTGGGATTCTCTACGATCTTGGGGGTGGAAGGTGCTTTCTGTTATTTTAGGTATTTTAGGGACTCTGTTATTCCTTTGCTGCTGTTTTCAATGCCTCCCGAGTATATGCGGAATGATAGGGGGATGTTGTGCCCAAGTTATGAGCGCAATAGGGCGTAGAATATATACCCCGAAGACAGCATCTAAAGAATTCATGTTGCAAGAAGTTCTTATGAACAACTTTATGGCTATTGACATTTCAGACAATGACGCGGAACCTATGGATGCTGATGCCTTCAAGTATTTTCAAAAGTATTAGGAAATAATGTTTTAGCACTTGGCATAGGCCAAAAGGAGGGTCTGTGGAAATCGATATAATATTATGACCCCAATCGCATCGTTTAAATGTATGTTGGCCTACGCCAAGCTGTCTAAAGGATACTATGTACATAGGTTCCGCGGCAAGGTCTTGACCTTAATGTATCGTGTAAGCCGCCATCTTGAATCTAGCCGCCATTTTAGGTACTCTTGCAGTGTGGAAGTCACCCTGAATCACAAAATGGAGGCCGAATGACATTTCGTGTAAGACTTCGGCCATGGTGACCTCCGCACACGTGAATGAATAATATGTCCGTAGGCTACTTGTTAGGGTCATGAACTAAGACCCTGTCCTCTGTTTAACCTATGTGTAAATATGTAACCGTATCAGCGGAACTGATCTAATGTATGGAAATTGTGTGTTCGACCTGGCTACGAACCCTAGCCATGGTTCCAGAAATGGTTAACTTGTAAGAGGGCTGGCCAATGCAGTACTAAATGTATAAAAACCCAAGCATCCCGATGGTCGCTCTCTCCCACTTTCAGTGCGAACCTAACGTTGAAGGTTCGTGTGTTAGTCAGAGAGCCGAATAGCTATTCGCATGTCAATTGACTTTGGTAACTTTGTAACTTTGAAATAAAGCGCTTTGTATGTCCTTTGTAACCTGTGTTGGTGTGTTTCCTTTTGGGCTTCCCGGCCTCATGTCAATTTCTATGTTTCCACATTCTCACCCAGGTCCCCTTAAGTAATTAGCAAGTGAGACCTGATCTGGCATGAGTCTTATCATAACCTCCATTTCTTCGCTGGCAATCTCTTCTTTTCAGGTCGGCTTCCTCAGCCCTGACCCTTGTGGGTTAATGGCATCTCAGGCTCCCCCAAAAGCTACCTTGCTCACAACCTTAACTGCCCGGGCCTCAAAAATGCTACAGACGAAAATGTTCTTGCCCTCTTTAGACAGGTCCACCCCATCTCGTTGGAACAGGTCCGGGTTGTCCAATGCTCTCCTACCATTTCTGATGAAATTCAGAATGACACCCCAAAATAAATTGTACTATTGCTGTATTCAATTTCCTTCTGGATATTTCCACTGTCTTGTCTGAGTTGGCTCTGCTCCAGAACCACCACCTTGCTATCGTTTCGGACATGGATATGTTGGTCTCTTTCCAACAGTGTGTGATGCTGCTCGAGGACACACATATCTCGCCAATTAGCCATCTCCTACCAATTTTTGCCAAGTCGTTCCCCCCTCCATCTCACATAGGTTTTCTGCCTCTTCAATTGTGTAATACTTGGCTCTTGCAGATGTTTTCTCCTTTGCTTAATCTAAGAGAAATATGTCTGATGTACATGATTTATTCTTTTGACTCCCAATGTGCCTTGCAGTTATTCCTTAAAGTAGCATCCTTGATCCCAGGCCAATAGATTCCTCTTTATTCCTCACGCAAAGCTGTTTTTTCAGCATCTCTTGACTTTGCAGCCCTGCTCTGTCTCTGAGGTAGTTTGATTGGTTTTATTATGAGTCTGACGTCCATCTTTCCATCATGGGTGCTCTTGTCATGTTATGTTTCCTCATATGCTGAGGACTTCGGTATGCCCATGGTGACAAGTAGCAGACTCGGGCATGAGAAATACAGAACCAAAAAGGAGGTAGAACTGCTACTGCCAAGGTTAGTCACCAATTTTTGTCAATAAATTAATCAAAATATGTAATTTGAATTGGGGAACCTGGTATGCTAGTACTAATGGATTGAATCCTTAAGTTCATAACCCATGAGTTTGTCCAGAAGGGAAAAGAAACTCACACACATCAAAGACTGTGGATATACATAGTTTGTATTGAGACAAAAAAATCAAAAAGCAATTGTGAAAACATACATATAGCAGAATTCAATATTCTAAACACAGACAAATGGTGAAATCAAAATTTAAAATCATCTTCAGTGCATAATTAGTTTGCAGTACAGAACATAACCCATGAGGGAAAGGTACATGATTAACTTGAAGTGCAAAACATAACCCAGGAGTGAAACATGTGGAGATCGTAGGCATCAGTAACTTGGCACTCTTGTGGACCTGTAAACCATCTAGGTCCTAAAGTAGCTTGTATGCGAAAAGCATCTAATCTTGCTTTCCTCTGCAGCAAGCTTCTATATGTCTCATCTACCTTGCGTTTATGTGTATATACATTTATTAATCAGCAGGTTACTTTTACTTATTTGCACGTACGATATCTTCATATTTGATTACATGTTTCTCTTGTTATTTCAGTTAAATCTTTATTCTTTGAGAATTTGCATATCGTTTCAGTGAATCTCTGTATCTTTCCTCTATGACGTCACTCTGCTCTTGTCAGATTTCACTTATAGCTCTATGAAGTCCAACGTTGTGTGCAGACATCCTTCCACCCTCTCAGTGAAAAGGGTACATTTGACATAGTTGTCTGAGAGCAAATCATCTCTCATACACACAATGGAGTATTCGGGTGATACCTGGTGTTACACATAGGGCTCTTCTGCTGTTCCAGTATGACAGAGGTGAGGGGGCGGGAGCTAGGGATAACATGTCCACCTGCTCCTCTACAAGTATTAGCTCCTTCCAACCTTGCCCACACTCTGAATGCATAGTTAATCAGTGTGCTATGTGTGGGGTCAACACCCCCCTGTTAACGTAACAAAATATTACACCTCTGTCAAGTGTGTCAATACCCATGATATTTTTTTGCTGTGCATAAATGCCCATTCCAAGAAATGTCTAACCTCATGTTTGGTGATATCTTCATTTTGTTTCCAATTTTGTTAATCTCATAAAGGTTTCGAGGCACTTAGCGAATTGCCTGGCTGTTTTCAGAGCCAAAGCATTTTGTGTCAAATCCATGAATAACCCATCAGATTTTAATTTGCTCTCTCTCTGGCATTATTTTCATATGTTCACCTGGTTTTCGATTCTCTTTCTTGTGTTTCTGTTTTTTGCACTGTCCTGCCAATGTGTGGACCAGCGTGCTGTAGTTCTGCTCCGTCTTTAATCCTCCGAGACCTTCCATACTTATTCCGGAATTGGTGTCATGCTTATTTGCACTTCTGGATTTAATCTTCTGAAAGTCTTCCACTGCAAACAAGACAAGGCATCAGCAAGGCTATTTTCTTTCCCGGCCATGTGCCTGGCTTTTAGTTCAATGTTATATTTGAATGCAGCCACAGTTATTGCCCTCAATACCTTCAGAACGTGCTGGTATGACATGGAGCCCTTGTTGACCACCCGAACCACTCCCATATTGTCAGACCATGTGGCTACTTACTTGTTCTTAAACCACTCGCCTCATACGCATAGAGCTAACCCCATGGGGGAGATTTCCAGCAGTGTAATGTTCTTCGTCAGGCCCTTGCTATGACAGGCCAAAGACCACGTCCCTGCGCACCATTTGTTCCCCAGAATTGCACTGAAGCCTTTACCTCCTGCTGCATCTAAGTACTGCACCGCTCGTCCTTTTCATTCATGGGCATTCTCCATGTTATGGAGCCTTTCAACGTCTTTAGGAATCCTTCCCCCAATGATAAGTCCCTTCTGACATTCCTACCCAATGGCTGCCCAAAACTGAAACTCGCTCCCACTAACACTACGAGAAGATGTACCCTATCTTCGCTTTAGATCCAACCTTATCCACTGGATCAAGGAAAATGACATTTGACACATTACTACATTCAAACAACACTGCTTTCCCTATCTGTATAGACTGTATATATTTGTTTTAATGATGTAACCTGCCTTAATTAAGTATATAATGTATGCTACTCTACAGCAATGCAACCGAAGCTGAACAACCCTTAATGCCGTAATGTGTATATAATGTATGCTACTCTACAGCAATGCAACCGAAGCTGAACAACCCTTAATGCCGTAATGTGTATATAGTGTATGCTACTCTACAGCAATGCAACCGAAGCTGAACAACCCTTAATGCCGTAATGTGTATATAGTGTATGCTACTCTACAGCAATGCAACCGAAGCTGAACAACCCTTAATGCCGTAATGTGTATATAGTGTATGCTACTCTACAGCAATGCAACCGAAGCTGAACAACCCTTAATGCCGTAATGTGTATATAGTGTATGCTACTCTGCAGCAATGCAACCGAAGCTGAACAACCCTTAATGCCGTAATGTGTATATAGTGTATGCTACTCTACAGCAATGCAACCGAAGCTGAACAACCCTCTTTTGCCTTCTGCGCCCTGATACGCACATTATACATATTAAAACAAACAAACAAACAATCGGATGTGGTGATGTTTTTGTTTGCGTTGCCCCTTTAATCCTAAACTCAATACTTCTCTGAAAGGTGTGCCCTTGCAGCACTATCCTGGATCCATAATGCAATGTACCTGCTAATGCCTGCTATTAGCCCACTGTGGCTTTCAGCGTGGTGTTTAAGGAAGCTATTATGCTGAACATGCCATCAGTACTGTCCTTAGGGATCCGACACTCCCCTTTTAGCGTGTCAATTTCAATTCTCAGCAAAGATAGTATATGTGTTGGGCCTACTGCTTTCACTTCGGCTGGTGGGATGCCCCTCTCATGGGTGAGTTCCAGGAATGTTTGCATCGCCTGCCCACAGTATTGTGATCCTTCTGATCCCACAAACATAAGAATCTGCCTCAGGCAAGAGTCTCTTAACTTCCCATGGCAGGAATGCCTGAAAAGCACACACAATATGCACATGATACTGAGCAACCCATAGGCAAGCATTTATCAAAATAAAATGTCCTTTCAAAATGGAAGCACAACCAAGGGTGTGAGCTCCTATCCAGTGGGAGCAGCGTAAAGGCGCACTGCATGCCTGCTTTTGCCAGAAGCATTTTCCTGCCTGCCGTTGTTATGCTTTCTAAAGCCTCTTGAAAGCTAGCGTAGGACACATGTGCCATGTACCGTCATTCACCGATCTGCCCGTTGGATAGATAAATGGTGGCTGAGTCTAAAATCACCTTTTTCCTTTTGGGGTAACAGGTACATTTCTGGAAAGGCATTTGTTCAAATGGGCCACTTATTCTCCCCCGTGTAAGTACTTTTTGGATTGTTCTTACCACTTCTGGATCTGCTAGCACTCATTTAGAGTTCCTTTGAATGTGTCTAGAAGTGGTGGCATGGCACGGGATGACAAATCCTGTCTGATGAAAGTGCTGCTCTTTGTATCTGGAAATTTCTGGAGCCATGTGTCCATTGCCTCCAGCCTCATCGGCGTAAATGTCTCATCAGAGATGTTTAACTTCAGCTGGCCAGTGACTGTTTGGTAGTGGGGTACCCTTGGCACATCTAGGACCATTGATGTTGGAACCTGCACTCGCTTCCCCAGTTACAAAACTGCCTCTCAAATTTCCAACACATTGATGGGTGGTGGGTTTGACTCCCGCCCTGCTGGGGAACATTGGTCTGCACGATAAAGCGGGGAAACTATATCTGCTTTCCAAACTGCTTCCTCCGAAAGGAATCAATATGTGGGTTGTGCTGCTGGCTACTCATTGTCCTTGGGCATATCATGCACATGTGGTTTGTTAGCCTGTATCCTGACAGGAGGGGATACCTTGCCTTTCAACAAGTTAAAGATATACCGCGTTGCATCCTCTTCTTCCCGTCCCACCTCTGAGTAGCTACCCATCCTCATGCTAAACTCCCGGTCATAGTTCCGCCATGCGCCCCCCTCTTCAATGTGTTGTGTGCCTTCAGCATCTTATTCTCATAAGCTATGAGGGCAGACCCTCCTTTTGGGTATTTCTCCAGGAAGATTGTTCCCAAAATGTGAAAAACGGATTGTCCGGTATGAAAGTCATGCTCAATGGGGGTACTTTTTGGGTTTTGTCATTCTCATCGTCTTTCTTCTCTCCCTTATTTACATCAAAGCCTCTTTTCATAAACTCTAGCAGGAAAAACATTTCTGTAAATTGCTTCCTTCATATCTGTCTCTCCAGGTTTTTGTCTATGTGCCATGCCAGTGTTTTATTGATTTGTCTCTGCCTATCCTTCCCTACTGAGGGACTTGCATATTCTTTTCATCCAGCTCCTAAATGTTGCTGTGCCTCTTCTTCACTGCTCCGGGTTACTTATTGCTCATCGCTCCCTTCCTCAGTGGTCGAGGAATCATAATCTCCTTTGCAAGCCTTCTCTTTCTTCTGACTTGCTCTAAACTGCTTTCTCCTTTGCAAAGCGTTCTTTCCCCTGTGGTGAAGGACCTGCAGTCTCTTTGTCCGTTGTCTGTCGCTGTGCCGATCTGCTTGTGCCTTTTGTAGTCGCTGTTTTCTTTTGATCATCCTCTCGTGGCTTCTTGGTCTGTAGTGCCTCCTCTCAAAAAGCTTCTGATACATCACTGTCCTGAAACAAGGTCAGTGAACTACTATGCGTTACCGCATGTTCTGCATCACCAGTGCTCCCCGCGGCCTTCTCTGAACCCATTCTGCACCAAATTTTAACAGCTGTTCTTGACCATTCCATAGCTTGTTGACCAGGATTCTGCTTGCCAACATGGCGTCTTCTTCTATTCTGCTGTTCGAACTCTGTCTCTTCTTAGTGCAGCCGAAATTCTGCTCCCTCACGTGAGGGACCCAGAAAAGGAAAAAGGTATTCTGCTCCATCGTGTGAAGAACACAGAGCGTACTCTTTATCGCCCAACCTGCCTCTGCAAGGGGCACGGTTGGCAAAGAACTGCCATGTGTCGTTTTCCCCCACTGTCATTTTCATCTTGTAACTTGTTCCCACCCCGGCGCAGATAACAGCTGCCAGTTTTGCAGCCAGTGACTCACCTCTTCCTGAGACACTCTTCTCCTCTGGAGTCCTCCCCAGTCCCCACAGGTGTACCTAGCTGCCCCATCCTGTGACCTCCTCCTCCCCTTTCTGTCCCTTGGACAGCTGTGCTCATCAGGCCACCTACTACAGCACTCCTAGGAACAGTTCTCCTCCTCCCCTGAGGGGGCATGCTACACCCTTTGATTCCCGCCCTTTCCTCCTGGGACTCATAAGAACAGCTGTGGTCACCACAGGGTGGCTGAGGGGAGTCCTTCAATCTTCTTCCTTTGCTGTTGTCCCTGCATGTTTTTCCAACTTGTTATGTCCCTGCTCATTCCTCCTCAGTCATTTTATCCCCTTCCTGTGACAGCTGCGGAGGAGGGAGGCTGTGCCTACATGTGTCAACCTACCCCCCGGCCCCCACTATGAAGCTCCACCCTTTTCCTGTCCCTCTGGAAATATTTTTTTTTTTTTTAAACTTTAGTTTTATTGGCATTTTAAAGAGTATAACAAGCAGGCAATATTTGTAATCAGCAGTTGTTCACGGTGCACTTGCCCAGCAAACTCCCCCCCCCCACCCACCCAACCGCCCCCCCCTTCAAACCCCCCTCCCCCCACCCCTCTTTTTACCAACTCGAACCATGACATCGGGAGATTTGGACTTTTCTTTTGCGTCCATTACTTTGGTAGTGAGTGTGAGCGTCGGCATTCTCTGGTGGCTGACGGCCGACCGAATGTCCCCGGGCCCTGGGCGCCCATTCCGTCCATGGGGTCCCTGGTACTTTATAGTACAGTCTTTCGGCCTAGTCCCCCCGAGCCCCGCTCGGCCCCCCCCTCAGGCCTCAGTGCACATCCCATCCCCAGGCCTCCCTTACCCCCTGCCAATTTTCAAGGAATGACCCAGAATCGTTGTTCACCATGGCCGTTAGTTTGTCCATTAGAAACAAGTTTTTCAATTTCTTTAGCCAGTCAGCCTTGGACGGGGTCTCCGGGCTCTTCCATTTCTGTGCCAATGCCACTCTCCCCGCCCGTAGCATCGTTTCCCACATTCTGGGGTACCTGTAGAGGTCGGAGGTCTCTGGCGGGAGGCCCAACAGCACCACCAGGGGGTCCTGGGGAAGCAGTTCCTCTGTGACCTCAGCCATCCAGCCCCTCACCTCTGCCCAGTATGCCTGCACTTTCGGGCAGTGCCACCACATGTGGCCTCGTGAGCCCCTCTGGCCGCAGCCCCTCGGGCAATCGGGGGAGACCGCCATAAACATTTTAGACAGTTTCACAGGGTCCCTGTGCCATCCCTGCAGAATCTTAAAGTTATGTTCCATATCTGCCGTGTACAAATTACCGTGAAAAGCAATTTTGAAGATCCTTGCCCAAGCGTCTTCCGAAATCACCTCCCCTGCGAGATCATTCCAATATGAGCGAAAGCCCCTCCGTTCTACCAAGTTCACAGTATTGAGGATTCTATATATTCCGGAGACGGCTCCCTTTCTAGAGGTCGCCATATCAAGGAACTTCTCGAAGGGGGTCAACTGCCTCCTCAAGTTCTCTCCCCATGATGGGTCGCCGAGGATTCCCTTCAAGCGCAGATACTCAAACACGGAAAGAGACCCCCGCCCAATGGCGTCCCTTAGGTCCTCATAGGGCAGGAATTCCCCCTCCCGGAACAGCTGTCCCACCCACTCCAGCCCCGAGTCAGACCATGCCTGTGCCTTGGAAAAACCTCTGTTACCCAATCTGAACGGGTGTCCCCAGAGAGAGGACATTGGGGATGGCCACGTCGTTAGGTGCGCCGTCTGGGGGCCCTCCCTCCAGACTGCCCAAAGGACACCCAGGGTGGGATGGGATTTCAATCTGTTTGGGATGAACTTGTGTGGTGCCCAGAGAAGATCGCGTACCTTGAGGGGGTGAGCGTCCATGTCCTCCAGGTAAGACCAGTAGGTGCCCATCCCCTCCCTCATGTGCTCAAGGAGGACTCGCAACTGGGCGGCTCGGAAATAGAGCTGGAAGTCAGGCAAGCCGAACCCTCCCTCCTCCCTCGGCAAGGTCAAGACCACCCTCGCAGTCCTCGGGGTCCTACCCTGCCAGATAAACTCTCGGACCGCATTCTGTAGTGTCCTCATGAGGTGGTCGGGAATGTTGGATGGGAGAGAGGTAAAGAGATACAACAGGCGCGGCAGCACGTTCATCTTTACTGCCGTCATGCGGCCGTACCAGGACAAGATCATGGAGCTCCACCTCCTGAGGTCCCTGGTAATGCTAGCCAGGGCCGGGTCATAGTTAGCGGGGGACAGTTGGGATAAGTCTCTGGTGAGGAGGACTCCCAGGTAGCGAACAGAAGCCCTGCCCACTGTGATGCCGTGAAAAGTTCCCACGGGGTCCAGAGCCGGGTCGTTTACCCGCATGGGGAGAAGGACCGATTTGGAAGCGTTAATTTTTAGCCCCGAGAAGTGCCCAAATGCGTTCACCAGGGACAGGAGGGGGGGGAGGGAGGCTCCGGGGTCCACCAGGTACGCCAGGATGTCATCGGCGAACAGGGAGAGCTTAAATTCCACCTCCCCTCTCATTATCCCTCTGATCTCCGGGTGCGACCTCACCGCTATGGCCAAAGGTTCCATCGTTAGAATATACAACAGGGGGGACAGTGGACACCCCTGTCTCGTGCCCCGTGAGAGGAAGAAGGGGTCCGACAATCTGCCGTTCACTTGTACCCTGGCCTTCGGAGCTCTGTAAAGAGCCGTCACCCAACCCCTGATATGAGCACCAAATCCCATTCTCTGGAGGAGTAGCTCCATATATCGCCATTCGACCCGGTCGAACGCTTTCTCCGAGTCCAGAGAGAGGAGGCTCGCGTCAAGATCGGAGTTCTGGGCGTGGTGGATCAGGTTTATAGTTTTACGGATGTTGTCTGAGCCCTGCCTACCCCTTACAAACCCCACCTGGTCTCCATGGATCAGTGTCGGCAGAATCTTCTCCATCCGTTTCCCAATGATTTTGGCAAGGACCTTGACATCAATGTTTAGTAGAGATATAGGGCGATATGAGGAACAATCAGTGGGGTCCTTACCTTCCTTGGGAAGGACTACAATTATGGCCTCCATCATGGAGTCCGGGAGGGTCCCCCCCTCTAATACTGCATTGAAAACCTTTGCTAAGTGAGGGGCCAGAGTAGAGCGGTACCGTTTATAGAAGGACACTGTGAAGCCATCTTCCCCGGGGGAGGTCCCCGCCTTCATCCCGCTAATGGCGTTGCCCACCTCTTCCTCGGTCACCAGCCCCTCCAGTCCCTCGGCCATCTCCCCGGACAGGGCCGGTATCTGGACCGAGTTGAGGAACCCCTCTATCTCCTCGTCCCGCCCGTCACATTCCGAGGTATAGAGTTTTTCATAGTATCTCCGGAAGGCCTCTCCTATGTGGGGAGTGTCATGGCCCATGGTCCCCTCCTCACTCCTCACTGCCTTTACCATTCTATCCCTCTGGACCTCCCTCAGTTTCCAGGCTAGGATTCTGTCCGCTTTGTCCCCCTTTTCGTAATACTTCTGCTTGACCAATTGGAGGCTTCGCTCCGTTTTGTGTAAGAGGAGGTCTCGCAGCTGGAGCCGATAGTCGGCTAGTGATTCGAGCCGACCATGATCCAAGGGGGCCGCTCGGGGCCCCATCGGTTGTAGTTGGGCAATTTTCCTCCTCAGGGCCTTCTCCTGGGCTTCCCTCACTCTTTTGGCCTGAGCGCTCATTTTAATGAGAAAGCCCCTTATTGTGGCCTTGAAGGCGTCCCATAGGGTGTGTGGGCCCACCTCGCCATTATCATTAAATTCAAAGAATTCCGTAATAGCCTCTAGCACCTCCTGGGCACGGACCTCATCTTTCAGCAGGGAATCGTTACATCTCCATCTCCCTCTGCGGTCGCTTAGCCAGCCCCTTGCAATGGTGGTTCGAACCAGGTCGTGGTCCGACCAGGGGACGGGGTCAACTTTGTGGCCCGAGACATACGAGTGCAGGGACTCGTCCACCAGGATGTAGTCAATTCTAGAAAAGGACGAGTGGGTGGACGAATAATATGTGTAGGAAGGAGTACCCGTTCCGGGGGAGGGGAGTGTGTCCACCAAGCCCAGCTCTGCGTTAACCTTCCGGAAGGACCGGGCCATGTGGACATCCGTGGGCCTGGAGAGCTGAGGGCCAACACGCCTTCTGTCTGAGTCGGGGTCGATTACCATGTTGAAATCACCTCCCACTACCAACCCCCCCCCGGACAAAGAGCTTGAGTTTCTCCGCCACTCGCTCCCAAAACTGGGCCTGGCCCTCATTGGGACCGTAAATCCCCACCAGGGTGAGCGGCGAGCCCTGTAGGGATCCTCGCACCAGCAGGTACCGGCCTTCCGGGTCTTTAACTATTTCCTCTTTTACAAAGCCCACGTTTCTCCCCAGAAGGATGGCCACCCCCCTCTTCTTGGACCTGTGGGACGCGCAGAACACCTCTCCTATACCTCCCCCCCTTATCTTGGGTTCCTTTCCTCTTGCCCAGTGAGTCTCTTGCAGGAAGAGGATATCAAGACCGGCCCTTCTGAATTCTCTAGTGACCAGGGACCTCTTCGTGGGGGTGTTCAGGCCCCGTACATTGAGAGTGCCCACCCCCAGGGCCGGCGGACCCTCAGCCGTCATCTAGCGGCTCCGCTCTCCGCGTCGGCTCACCTACACCACCTTTGTTTGGATACTCCCATGGTTGGATCCTTTGCACCCCCCCTTCCGGAGGGCCTGTAACTATTCCCCAACTGCCCCCCGGACCCCCCCAAACTGAAACCCCCCAACTCCCGCGTTGACCCCCTCCCCCCTCCCTGGCGTCCAGCCAAGTTGTCCCGCCATATCTGGCTTTTGGCCGAACCACCAGCCCGCTCCCCTGGCCGGGCCGATCGTTTTGGAAGCTGTTCCTCCTGAGCCCCCCTGGCCCCTCAGGGCCCCACCCCCTCAATACATCCCGTATACTTGCTGTTCGTCGGGGCGTATGAATCGGTACACCCACATGCTCCTGACTGAGCTGTCCCAACCTGCGTGCAGCGGTCCCTTTCCTAGTCCTCCGGGTCTCTCCTCTCCCCGTCTTTAGCCGGTGATGGCGTATTCATTTTCCTGAACTTTCGTGCGCCGGTTCGCCTCCTCCTTTCCCCTGACGGGCCAGGTCCACTAGGTCCTGCCCTTTCCGGCCCCGACGGGCCCCTCCGGTCATTCGTGTCCGTTGCATATTCCAGCAGGGCTCCCCGGATGTCCTCTTCAGTAACCAGGGTAGTTCTTTGGCCCATGCATTCGAAAGTCAGGGAGAAGGGGTAGCCCCATCTGTATCGCACTCCCTTCTCCTTGAGTAACTGCGTGAGCGGGCGACACATTCTCCGCTTGGCAAGCGTGTAGGCGGAAAGGTCTTGGAATATTGAGACCTGAGCGTTGTTGTAGGTGATATTTCTGGCCTTCCTGGCTTCCTCCAGCACCTTTGTTTTTTCCGAATAGTAGTGGAACCTGACCAGTATCGACCGGGGGCCCCCCGGTCTGCCTCCCGCCCTATGCACCCTGTCGAACGTAGGTTCAGTGGTCATCTCTTCGGCGAATAGGAGGGTGATGATGTCCCGCACTGCTCTGATGACGTCCCTCTCTGTCTCTCCTTCCAACTCCGGCACCCCGAAGATTCTAAGGTTATTCCTTCTCTCCCTATTCTCAAAATCGTCCATCTGTCGGGCTCTCTCCTCTTCTCTCTTTTCCAGGGCCTCCAGCCTCACCCTAAATTGTATATCTTGGGTCACTGATGAGGATTGATTGGTCTCAACCTGGAGTAATCTGTCTTCAACCTTTTCCACCCTCTGGTCCATTTTCTCGAGTTTTTGGGCTATGTCAGAGCGCATGTCCCTGATTTCTTGCAGGATCGAGGCGAAGCCCCTCTCCATAGCTGACGGGGGGGGAGCCGCATCCTCCGACTGGGCCATGGTTCTTTTGAGGCCCAAACCGTTGTTGCCCCTCTTGGCTTCTTGAAAGCGGTACCCCTGCAAAGTCTCTCTCCAGCTCATTCGGTGTATGACCCGAGGGCAGGGGGTCCGCCCCTTGCGCCCCCCTCGGGGGGGGGAGGGGAGGCCTCCCCGGCCCGGGCCGCAGGCGCTTCCGTGAGATGGGCCCTGCGCCTCGGGGAACAAGCTTCACCTCACTGAGGGCGGGCACACGCCCCACCGTCGCCCGGCGGGGGCCTCACACCCTATTTCACTGTGGCCAGCTGGGGCCCGTCCTTTCTTCTTCTTTTTATTTTTTATTTATTTATATATATATATTTTTTTATTTATTTATTTTTTTATTTATTTATTTTTTTTTTCCCCCTCCTCTCCCCTTTCCCCCACCCCCGGGGGGTCGTGGGAGCGGTCGCCCCCGCGGGACCCGAGCCGTGGGACCCTCAACGGGGGGTTGCAGCTCCTGTCCCCCTGTCCCCTTTACACTGTGGGGGGGGGATCCTTCAGGGCGGGCACTCGCCCCACCGTCCCTCGGCGGGGGCCACTCACCCAGGCAGCAGCCGGTGGCGGGAGGGGGGGCCGGTGCTCGAGCGCGCCCCCTCACCTCCGCTCCCCGGCACGACTCCACAGCCTCTCCATGGGGGCCCGCTCCCGCCGCCTGTGGATCTTCAGCTTCGGCTTCGGCGGGGGAGGAGGGGTCCGTCCTCAGCAGTGGCCGGGCCCGCGGGCGCGAGAGGGGCTCCGGAGCACCCCAACGGGGGTTTGCTCTGGGACCACGTCGTCCCGTCTCTGCTCCCCGCTCCCAGCGTTGGTCTCTGGCTTGCGCTTCGCCCGCCTCTGCCGCGTGTCGTCCGGAGATACGCCGGAGGCCGCACTGCCCTGCTGGTTCTGCGGCGGGGCGGGCCGCGTATCTTGCTTTCCCGCGGCTCACGCGGGGCTTGTTCTCGGGCTTCCCGGGGTCCGCAGACTCCGTTTTTTTGCTGCGGGGGTGCCCGGGGGGTCAATCGGCTGGAAGGTGCGGGTGGGGCTCCGGGGGGGTCTCAGGGGGGGGGCTCAATACCCTCTGACAGACCGGGTCCGGCGGGAGCGATGCGATCAGGCAGCCATTGCCTGTGCGCCCCCTGGTGGCCTCCTGGAAATATTTTTACTCCTGAGAAACCTTTCTGTCCCCCCAGAGAGGGGATCAACAGCTTTGGAGGGGGGAGATGTGCCTGCATGTGTCATCCCACACCCTGTCGTAATCCCTGACCCCTTCCTCCTTAGATCCTGTGGGCAGGCTCTGCAGGGGTGGAGCAACAGACTTATAAGTGGGCAGGGAACCAGGGCTGGGTCTCATTTATTCTTGGCTGCAGTGCTGGACAGGTGGGTGGGAGCAGGGGAGCTACAGAGACCCAAGCAGGTACACTTCTCCCAATCTGGCTTACCCCCTTTCCATTCCACTGTGCCCTTTCCTCTGCCCCTGCCTCTGCCCCAGTCTCTGCCCCTGCCCTGGCCTCTGCTCCTGTGTCTATTTCGCCCTGTCTGTGCCACTCACCTTCTGTCTGTGCCCCTCAGTCTCTGTCTGTGCTCCTCACGCTCTAATCCGGAAACACGTACGCCAGCAGGAAGCAGGCATACGTGGACCCGTGCAGCATAAAAGTGAGCGCAAACAAGCTCAGACACCAAGATGAATATACCGTTCCTAGCAGCAGTGGTCGTGGGATACCGCAGGAGGAGGAGGATAGTCAGGCCCAGAATTTTTACACCCAGAACCAGCCTTTTTGGGATGCCTGATGACCAGGTGCATGGGAGATACAGGTTTCCACCTCACATAATACTCGACCTGGTGAGTGAGTGGGAGGATGACCTCTCATCACCAACCCTGTGCTCCCAAACACTCAGCCCCCTGGAGAAGGTCCTCAACGTACTGCACTTCTTGGCCACTAGATAATTTCAGCAGACAAGTGCTATAGTGGGGGGGGTGTCACAGGCCACGCAGTCCCGCTGCCTACACCAGGTGTTGGCCATCATGACTGTACGCCCATCAGTTCGCAGGCACATATACCTGCCCAGAACACATGCAGAAAGGCAGGCTGCCATCCAGGATTTCTACGGGTTGGCACAATTCCCCAAAGTGCTTGGTGCCATTGATTGCACCCATGTGGTTCTACGTCCCCCCAGGGCATCTGAGCACATCTATAGAAACCGCAAGCACTGGCATTCCATCAACGTGCAGGTAGTATGTGATGCCAAGGGAATCATCACCTCAGTATATGCCAACTATCCAGGGTCCACCCACGACAGTTTCATTTACAGAATGTCAACCCTAAACCGGGACCTAGAAGCTGGGCGGCATGGCGATACATGGCTGCTTGGTGAGTATAAATGCCACTGCACATGCATGCATGTCAGATACTGAGTAATGTCACAACCCCACTAATGATACCCATCACCACCTCCCCAGGGGACAGTGCCTACCCTCTGAGCACCCACATGATGACGCCAATTCGGAAACCCACCACGTCACCCGAGGTAAGATACAACACAGCCCATATTGCAACCCGAGGCATAGTGGAGCGCACATTCGGAGTGCTCAAGTCATGCTTTTGCTCCCTTGACCGTTCTGGTGGGCAGCTGTTATACGCTCCCCAGTAGTGTGCAGGATCATAGTGGCAGCATGTGTCCTGCACAACGTTGCAACACGCCGGGGCCTGCTGGTGGACATGGTGGTGCTCCCACATCCCCAACCACATGCACGCCCGATGCGCATGGGAGGGGAAAGGGCACGTGGTGAGGCAGCCAGTACGCAGCTGGTGGCTCATTACTTCACATAAAATCACACCCCTCTGGAGTGCACACAGCCCTGGCACATACCAGCTGACAATCAATGATGATGACATAAGTGACACTCAACTGTCACAACCATACCATCCTGAGATTGGTCACCTGGAAGTGTTACATTGTGTGCATCCCTACCCACCCAAACACCACCAATGCTGTCTCATCAAAAGACATACATCTATGCTGCTAAATTCATTACCCCCTTGCTAAATACAACATGAGAACAGCGCCATGTCACCCAACCCCTCCCCAGCTCCACCACCAAACACACCATGGTATGTCATGCAATGTGAAAGCAAACAAAGCAATGCACAAGACCTGACACAAGTGTCACAAAGTACACTGTCCCTAATGGAAACTGCCCACACACAACATGCTCCCAGTAATGTATAACTAACATCACACATTACGAAATACTTACCACCAACACAATGCTGCAACACACCATGGAAAAATGCAAAAACATGACAGTACTAAGTTCAAGTATTGGTAGTCTTACAACCTGAATACGCCAGCACATCGACCCCTTACAACTGTAGAGTTTTGCTGCCAAGCAAATGTCTCAGTGCACCGCATACAACATGAACTGCATCTGCAAAGTAGACGGCCTTGTGAAGACATGAGGAAGGAACCTGCAGATTAGGAGGAAGACATGGATGCACAAGCACATATCAATACACCATGCAGTGTACAATACAACAACAATATCCACTAGGGATGTCTACACATAGTATAGTATTGACTACAGACTGCCCACACAGCTCATGGGAGCCCATCATCACTGTGTAATTCACTGTCACTTGGTCACACCCTTTGCAAGCCCATGGAAATGGTAAGCAGGAGGGTTGTGTGTCTCACGAACCCAAGCATCTAACCAAAACTTAGGACAAGCCTGCATGTGCCCAGCCGGAATACAGTGGATGCCCACGGGAGCCACACAAGGCAACACACTGAAAAAAAAAAAATCAAAAATCAAAAATGGCTGTGTGGGGGCCAGGAGGGGTGGGGGAGGTCACCCAGGAGGTTCAAGGACAGGGTGCACACCAACACCCACCTGCGTGGATGGTCAGAAAAAA
This sequence comes from Ambystoma mexicanum, assembly GCF_040938575.1. Classification (NCBI taxonomy): domain Eukaryota; kingdom Metazoa; phylum Chordata; class Amphibia; order Caudata; family Ambystomatidae; genus Ambystoma; species Ambystoma mexicanum. The sequence goes on along the minus strand of NC_090938.1, from coordinate 155,196,173 downwards.
AAATACCTCCATGGCCTCATGGCCTGCACGGCTATGCCATTGTGGGAGAACTGCTGTCGCTCTGCTCATCCTCTGCTGCTGCATCAGGAGGTGGTGGCACTATGGGAGGCAGCCCACGCAAAGCCCTGGTATGGTCCTCCATGGCAGCAAGCATGCGGGTCTGGAAGGTCTGATTCAGGAGGATTAAAGTGCGGAGATCCCCATGCAGCACATCACGGGTTGCCTGCATTTCTGCACGCATGGCCTCGCGTGATGCCCGGATCTCCTCACGTGTTGCATGCAGCTCAGCTGAGAGCGAACGTGTGAGCTGCTCCAGCTGCTGTTCTGCCCTTAAATTACTGGAAGCCTCAAGTTCAACCAGAGTCTGCCTGAGGTTATGTAGTTCTGCCCTCAGGGCTTCCCTGTGGCCCTGGGACTCTATTGATATGGATTCGCGCAGAGTCTCCAGTGCTGCCTGTCTGTCCCTGTTGGACGCCAACATGTCTTCCATGTGTGATTGGCAAATGGAGTCTGTTGCCTGCTGTTGTTGCTCCATCTGCCTTTCAGGGGGGATAATGGAAGTGGCCACCCTCTCCATTGCCTGAGCCATCATTTCTACTGATGCTGCCTGTTGGGTTGCCATACCGTACATGGAGTTTTCCCATACAGTATTGCCTGGTGGCATACGCCACCACATCGACGGGCACCACACCTGTTTGGGGCAAGGCGATCTGCACCTTGCTGTGCTGGCACTGCCTGAGGCTGCAGGACTGCATTCCCCCTCTGATCTGCTGGCCCAGGAACAGGATCAGATGCTGTGGAGTGTGACCCTGCATCCATAACCACCAAAGGCGGACTTACCAACACTGACATCCCCATAGAGGGTTCTACCCCTGGTGCAGGTGGGTTGGACAGAACAGAATCCCTGCCAGAAACACTTACCTGCGACTGCACATAAGTCTCATCATCCGATTCAGCACCTGAATAGAGGTCTGGGGAGGTGCACCCAGAGACACCCCTGGACAGTATGGTCTGAAGTAACATTGGGTTTTCACCCACCACCACACCACGTCCCCCACTGGTGCCCGGTCGTGCCTGAGATTCCTCCTGGGTCTGCACCATCTCCTCAACCTCAACAGCATCAAGTGCGTCATCACCTGCAAAAACATGAAAGACAACAAATGGAAACAGGCATGAGCACCATGGCACACACATAGGCCGTGACAAGCCAGAGATCTAGTACATGATTTACACAGGTCCCACATGACTATAACCCTGCCATGCATGCACTGTCAAAGAGTTGGAAGTGGAGTCAAAAAGGCAGACACTGGGGAGAGCAAGATGGAAAAGCAACACATTTGCAACATGTTGGGTAGCACTGGCATCACACATCAAGCTGTGAGTGGCATGTCCAATAAACATACATGACACATGCCACCACACAGATGTCATGTAGCATAGCCACGTTAAATTACAAAACTACAGCAATATGTCAGTGAATGAGTACTGTCATACATCCATGTCACATCGACATGATGCGAACATTAATGCTGAATAGTGTTGCTAAATATGCATGTGCCACACACTGAAACACATCCAGTGTCCAATAATACAGTCATTGTGGGCTGATCAAAGGTTGGTCACTTTAACATTACAGGAAACATCTGTCATCTTCCACATGCAAACAGGCCCTAACAAAAAATGCCTGCAGCCCAATACTCCATCGACCTGAATGGTGTAATCATTAACATAACCAGGTAAAATTAGTGGCCCAGTGTGGGCTGTAAACAATGACTGAAGCATATCACATATGTTGCAATAGGGCAGAAAAATGTGTAGTAAAAATGGGAGAGTGGAAACAATCAGCCTGAATGAACACTTACAAAATCTGAACAATGTAGTTGCAAGATGACAGTTGAAGGTAAAGTGCACTAATGTGGCCCTAATTGGCAACTGTGGGCAGAAGGGATACAGTCATACCCAAATCCAAGGCACGTGAATGTAAGGGAGGAAGCAAACGAGTGACTCATAACACTCAGGAGTACACACCCTCACCTGGCACTCAATCAGAACCCGCCCCCAAACAACATACACATGGATTACACACACACGCATGGGGACTCACCGGACAATGCGTCGTAATCAGGTACATCTCCCACACCTTGGATCTGTTCCTCTGTGACGAAGGTCCCAGCAACAGACTCATGTTCAGTGAGTTTGTCGTCCTCTTGTGGAGACCCACCGCCAGTCACCAGAGTAGCGACATGATTTGAGGCCAGCTTGTTCTTTGCTCTGCGTTTCAGGTCATTCCACCGCTTGTAGCAATCATCAGCTGTGCGCCTCACAAATCCAAGGGCACTTATGCGGTCCGCGATGGTCTGCTGGTGTGCCCTACGTTGACCAGGTGTGTTCTTGCACCCTGCAGTCACCAACATTTCGCGGCTATGTGCCGACACATAGCTCACAAGTACATCAAGTTCGGGGTCATTAAAGCTAGGCTTCCTTGACGTGCCGGACTGTGTAGCCGTGTCTGGGGTCTCAGCCTGTAGTGCCAGAGCACCCTTCTTCCTCTTCTTCAAAGGTGGAGCACAGCCTGAGTGGCTTGCGCCGCTCTGGTCAGTAGGGGCAGAAACGTAGGTGGACTGGGTACTGGGAGTGTGCGAAGGCACAATGACCATAGGTCTTGGTGCAGGCATTGGCTGAAGTGTGATGTTGGCAGGGGCAACGTCAGTTTGATGGACCAGGACCCACACTGTCCCGGCTGGGAGACTCAGAGCTGGGGTGGATAGAGCTGCAGCTGCCCCTGCAGCCTCCCCACCCTGCCTACTTGGGGCAGCAGATGACATTGCTGCCCCAGATCCACGTGGCCTGGTGACACCAACTTGCACCAGCACACGTGGCTTAGACTTGCTGACCTGGAAGTCAGCCTGGGAGTCATCCTGTGCCGGCTCAGGTGCCACAATGGGCTGGTCCAACAAGGGAAGAGCTGGGATGGTGTCAGCCACGTTTCCCTCAACAATGGGGGGGGGGGCATGGGTGTCCCTGATTGGTCCTCCACACATGGGGGTCTAGGGGCACCCTGCAAATCCTGGCCATGTCCCCTACCGCGCCCACCACGCCCTCCTTTTGGAGGACGGCCACCTTTGCCTCCCTTACCGCTTGGTGGCCTCCCAACCATAGCACTGATGTTGTTGTGTGTATGGGAGTTGCAGTAAACAATTGTCCTGGGCAATTGGGTGTGAAAGGGGTAGGGTACTAGATGGAATTCGTACCCTAGTGCTCTAGCAAGGCTGTCTGTGACCCCTGGGGGAAGATGACGGGTCATGCAACGCACAGGCACCCCAAAAACAAAAAGTAACGTGCACGCAACCACTCGTAGACCACGTGCGTGGAAAAATGAACCCGCACTACGCTGTGGCACCCAGAAACACAAAAACAAGCATACGCGTGTTACACGCAGCCTACAATGACCTCTGAAGGGTTGCGCAACACACTGGGCAAGCACAGTTGGTAAATGCGTGTGCGACTCACCGTCTGCCTGGAAAAAGAGCGTGAAAAAAACGCACGTGTGCGCGTAGGCAACACCCCCACTAAAAGAACTATACACTGTCTGAGGAGACAGGACAAAAGAAGAAGTGAACACTGTTTGAGAAAACAGGCCCAAAAAAAATAAAGAACGCTGTCAGAGGTAACATGGAGTACGAACTTGAAACGCTGTGAAGTAGTCGCGTGTGAACCGACAAGAAGTACAGAAATCACCCACTCGCTCTCCACGAAAAGCACATACAAGATAATGGGGTCTTACACGTACCTTTTAAAGCGGCCCACATGTACAGCGTCACTTACGCGTGTACGCGCTAATGCCCTTTCCTCCAATTACACGAGCTGACACTTGGACGTGCAGTTTTTGGACGTGTACGATGAACATGCACCCGTATTGATGGAAACGCCCGCGCGCGTCACGTCACTTACGCGCGTAGGCCCTTTTCTCGGATTACACGCATCCACACGCGGACGTGCAGTTTTTTCACGCATGCTGAACCACTATGCCCACGTCATGAGGGAAACGCCCGTGGGAGTCACGTCACAGAAGCGCTTACGCGCTAAGGGCCTTTGGTCCAATGAAACTGCGTACGTGTGCTGACACGCTTACGCGCGAAGGGCCTTTCCTCGAATTACACGCTGACGTGCAAGATTTTCACATGCCAAATCACTCCGTATCAAGCTGGCCATGCAACAACACACAGAAGACCACGCTCCTGCCCAGAAGGCTGAATTACTGCCCCCCAGAGCCCTGAGCACGCTCCCACCTGCCATCTTCTGCTGCCTGACTGCCGGCTGCCCACGTGCCCTGCTATTTGTTGCCTGCACATCGCCAGGGGTGCAGTTGCTGTGACCACCCCTGCTGGAACCGAAGACTCCCGACTGGGATACCATCGTTCCACAGCCCAGCCCCAGGACCCAGTTGCCCACCCACTCTTGCCTATGGGGTTGCCATGTCGGGCACAACATCATCTGGCACCACTGACAACCCCCAGCCAGAGAGGCAGAGGGCCACCAACTTCAGTGCCAGGGAAGTTGGTGTCCTGGTGGAGTAAGTCCTGGGGCAGTATGATGCCCTCTTTGGAAGTTTGCGCGCCGACAATGAAGGACGGACCAGGATCTGGATGGACATCGTGACTGCCATCAACGCGGAGGGGGTGGCAGTCCACAACTTACAACATGTCAAGAAGCGCTGGGAGGACTTCAGGTCCAGGACCCTCAACAAGGCCCGGCGCCTCTTGAAGGCAGTGGATGCCAAGGGGTGCCGGGGCCACCTGTCTGACCACCAGATGAGGGTCCTGGAACACATATGCCCAGCGCTCCACGTCCAGGTCCTTGAGAGGCAGACCCGTCTGGAGTCGAGCGGTAAGTGTACATGCATACTGATAGGACGCTGTGCGTGTGGTGGTGTGCCAGTAGTGTTCAGGTTGCACATGAGTTTTCGTAGGGTCATGTAGGGATGTGTATGAACAGGGGCGTGAGGCTGCCACATGTGAGTCCTCTTAGGTGTGAGACACATCGATGGTGTACGTGTTGGTAAGCATGCTGTGCAAATGCAGGTGTGGGAGCACACATGTTTTAATTTCTGTGCATGTACGTTGGCATGGTTGTGGTGTCACACATGGATGGTGGTTCCTGCTGCATGTATCTGCACTGTGTACATGTGCATGTGTGTGTATTTGACAAGTGTGCAACTGTGATGTAACATGGATGCACGTGACACTGATATGTAGAAGGCTGAATGCCAGATGTGACATGTATGGCGATCGCATCACTGTGACAGTTGGAGGAGATGTAGACATGCATGTAAGTGTGGTGGTGTGTGTGCATGTCTAGTGCACTCCCTGTGTTTCATGGGATGTCAGGCTCACCTTCGGCTGTTCATGCTGTTGTATGTGTATGGATGTTGCTGCCTGGTGCAATATTGCTGTGGAAATGCTCATGTGTGTGAGTTGAAATTACATGTGTGTTGTGGAGTGTGATGCCATGTCTGAAGTTTGACACTGCCACTCATGTGCAACTGTCATGTGTGTATCAGTCCATTGTACAGTGCCCTGATGTCTGTGTTTTATCTCTCCCTGTCTGCAGCGTCAACTGATGAAGAGGGCGTAGAGGGTGCTGTGGAGCACAGCGGCAGGGATCGCACCACCAGCCGGAGACGCAAGGCCCGGCTCCCCTCCCAGATTGTCATCTTGTTGGGGAGTGAGGAGTCTGGTGCCGCGTCCCAGGCCGCAGCTGCCGAGGGTAGGTTCAAGAGGCAGAGGTCGGAGGTGGACTCCTCGGCAGCAGAAGGGGCAGCTGAGACCCCACAGGGTCCAACGGAGGAAGATGGCACGGACTCATCCAGGTTGGTGGGGGGTTTGGTGGAGGAGGAGGACGCGGAAGGGACACACACAGGGTCTGGAGAAGGGGATTCCACTGGTGCTAGTGGTGCAGTGCAGGGGCAGGGACAGGAGGCAGCACAGGCAGCCGCCTGCCTGTCCCAGATCCTGTCACTGTATAATCTGGCACCAGCAGGGATGCCTACGTACAGACCGTTTTCACGGAGGGGATGAGCGCACAACAACTGGCCTTCCTCTCCCTGCGGACGTGGCTATCCGGGACCGTGTTGAGCCTGTCCTGCTTGGGATAGCGTTGCGTCAACGGGGCATGCGAGGTGACCTGCAGTCTTTTCGTGGAGAGACTGCACGTCGTCTAGCATGCCTCTTTGACCACGTTGACCTACTGGGACGTGTCACCGGTGCTGGATTCCTCCGTGTGCTGGACCTTCTTGCGACCCCCTCCTCACCTAAACCCCCTACACGCCAGTCGTCCTCCATGCCATCTTCCCACCCATGCATCACCTGGGTACCCTGTGGAGCTGCCCCTGACCCAGCGGCCAGGCTGGCGGAGGACACATCCCTGCCACAGTCGGGAATCGTACGTCCAGCAGGGGTGGCCACCACGACAACTGCACCCCAGCCAGAGGAGAACATGCAGGCAGCAAGAGCCAGGGCGCAGGTACAGGCACAGCAGCAACAACATGGTGGGAGCACTGATGGCTCGGGGCCTTCTACATCGGATGGGCAGGCATCGGCCATAGGGCAGGAGGACCCCAGATTTCAAGTGTCTTCCGTGTGGCAGCGGTTGGGCCACACCATAGATGTGGAGCGGCAGCGGGCGGAAGAGGCACGGCTCACAATGGTCAGGGCGGAGAACTCCATGCGGAGGGCCCTGAGGCGAGCCGAGTGCCTCGAGGCAATTCGCAGGGAGTTGGAGGTGAACATGTCGTCGTCCCTGCGAACCCTCAGGTTCATGGAAGAGGACCGCCTCGAGGACATTGAGCGGGAGTTTGATGATGCCCTGGCCCGGGACATCAAAAAGTGAGCCGTTAGACTAGCCAGCTGCCATTGTAAATAGTTAGATAATGTTAGGTTTCCTTTCTGTTTTTGTTTATTTTGGGCTGCTTGGACAATGCACCACATTTTTGTATATAGTTCTTTATTAGGTAGTGTTTTTTGTAGGTTTCATTTCATTTGTTGGGCTCATGGACCCTGGATTGGTGATTTGTATATAGTTGAACAGTGGATGTTTCTCGTTTTTATTTTTATTTCACCATGGCGCAATGGATTTCATATATTTTTTTCCCTTGGATTTGCTTTGTTGGACTGAGACTTTGGACACATTTTCATTTGGATTTCTTTGGATTCTGATTTCATATTTTTCATTCTTTTCCGGACATGCTGCATTTTATTTCTTATTCCCATTATTGAGTGTTTTTTTCATTACATTCATGTTGTGTTCAATACATTTTTCTTTCATACTTCGATGTGTGCTATTCTCTCATTGGTTTCATGCATGTCATGATATGGGTTTTCACATTCACTTGCACCCATTGTGTGTGTGTGACGGACATGTGTTCATGTACATACTTGCCATTCGGGTTGTATCATGTAATGGCCATTTCTCTGTGGGTGGATGCAATACTTGTTTGGGTCTTTGGGCTGAGGTGGCATGGCGTGTGATGTGGGTGGCCATGAGGCCCATGATTGAGGATTGTCATGACGTGGGTGCTGGGGGACATGTCTGGGACATGAGTGGGGGCCTGCTGGGAGGTGCCCCTGACTGCTGGGGGGTGAGGGTACAGGGGGACATGAGTGGGGGCCTGCTGGCAGGTGCCCCTCACTGCTGGGGGGTAGGGGTGCTGGGGGACATGTGTGGGACATGAGGGGGTGCCTGCTGGCAGGTGCCCCAGACTGTTGGAGGGTGGGGGTACAGGGGGACCTGAGTGGGGGCCTGCTGGCAGGTGCCCCCGACTGCTGGGGGGTGGGGGTGCGGGGGGACATGAGTGGGGGCCTGCTGGCACGTGCCCCTCACTGCTGGGGGGTGGGGGTGCTGGGGGACATGTCTGGGAAATGAGTGGGGGCCTGCTGGCAGGTGCCCCTGACTGCTGGGGGGTTGGGGTGCAGGGGGACATTTTTGGGGGGCTGCTGGCAGGTGCCCCTGACTGCTGGGGGTGGGGATGCTGGGTGACATGTGTGGGGGCCTGCTGGCAGGTGCCCCCCTGACTGCTGGGGGGTGGGGGTTCACGGGGACATGAGTGGGGGCCTGCTGGCAGGTGCCCCTGACTGCTGGGGGGTGGGGGTGCTGGGGAACATGAGTTGGTGATCACTAGTGCAAGGTGACATGTGGCTTGTCTGGGGGGCATGCCCATGGTGGATGGGCTGCCTGCGGGACATGACCAGGGGTGTAGGGTAGTCCCCTGTGCTGTGGGCTGCCTGCAGGGGCCGTGGAGGGTGTAGAGGGAACACCTGGGAGGACCCACACTGCCAATTCACGTGTAGGACTCCCCACGCACCCCCGAAATTCATGTACCCCTCTCTGACAGCAAAATCGCGTGTGAAACTTCATGTGAAGCCCAGTTATTCGCATTCCCCTCTCCAATCGCATGTGAAACTTCCCACGCACCCCCGAAATACACGTTCCCCTCTCCAATCGCGTGTGAAACTTCCTGCGCACCCCAGGAATACACGTACCCCACTTGCACAGGGCCTATCGCGTGTGAAACTTCCCGCGCACCCCAGGAATACACGTACCCCACTCGCACAGGGCATTTTGTGTGTGAAACTTCCCGCGCAGCCCCGAAATTCGTGTTCCCCTCTCCAATCGCGTGTGTAACTTTATACACACCCCAGGAATACATGTACCCCAGTCGCACAAGGCGTATCGCGTGTGAAACTTCCCGCGCACCCCAGGAATACACGTAGCCCACTCACAGAGGGCATTTCACATGTGAAACTTTCCGTGCACCCTCGAAATACACGTTCCCCTCTCCAATCGCGTGTGAAACTTCCCGCGCACCCCAGGAATATATACGTACCCCACTCGCACAGGGCCTATCGCGTGTGAAACTTCCTGCACACCCCAGAAATACACGTACCCCACTCGCACAGGGCATTTCACGTGTGAAACTTCCCGTGCACCCCAGGAATACACGTACCCCACTTGCACAGGGCCTATTGCGTGTGAAACTTCCCGCGCACCCCAGGAATACACGTACCACACTCGCACAGGGCCTATCGCGTGTGAAAATTCCAGCGCACCCCAGGAATATACGTACTCCATTCGCACAGGGCATTTCACGTGCGAAACTTCCCGCGCACCCCTGAAATACACGTTCCCCTCTCCAAACGCGTGTGATACTTCCTGCACACCCCAGGAATGCACGTACCCCACTCGCACAGGGCCTATTGCATGTGAAACTTCCCGCGCACCCCAGGAATACACGTACTCCATTCGCACAGGGCATTTCACGTGTGAAACTTCCCACGCACCCCCGAAATACACGTTCCCCTCTCCAATCGCATGTGAAGCTTCCCGCGCACCCCAGGAATACACGTACCCCACTCGCACAGGGCCTATCGCGTGTGAAAATTCCTGCGCACCCCAGGAATACACGTACCCCACTCGCACAGTGCATTTCGCGTGTGAAACTTCCCGCGCACCCCTGAAATACACGTTCCCCTCTCCAATCACGTGGGAAACTTCCCGCACATCCCAGGAATACACGTACCCCACTTGCACAGGGCCTATCGCGTGTGAAACTTCCTGCGCACCCCAGGAATACACGTACCCCACTCGCACAGGGCATTTCGAGTGTGTAACTTCCCGCACACCCCTGAAATTCACGTTCCCCTCTCCAATCGCGTGTGAAACTTTACGCGCACCCCAGGAATACATGTACCCCAGTCGCGCAAGGCCTATCGCGTTTGAAACTTTCCGCGCACCCCAGGAATACACCTAGCCCACTTGCACAGGGCATTTCGCGTGTGAAACTTCCTGCGCACCCCCAAAATACACGTTCCCCTCTCCAATCGCGTGTGAAACTTCCCGCGCACCCCAGGAATATACGTACCCCACTCGCACAGGGCCTATCATGTGTGAAACTTCCTGCGCACCCCAGAAATACACGTACCTCACTCGCACAGGGCATTTAGCGTGTGAAACATCCCGCGCACCCCAGGAATACACGTACCCCACTCGCACAGGGCCTATCACGTGTGAAACTTCCCGCGCACCCCAGGAATACACATACTCCACTCGCACAGGGCATTTCGCGTGTGAAACTTCTCACGCACCCCCGAAATACACGTTCCCCTCTTCAATCACGTGTGAAACTTCCCACGCACCCCAGGAATACACGTACCCCACTCGCACAGGGCATTTCGCGTGTGAAACTTCCCGCGCACTCCCGAAATACACGTTCCCCTCTCCAATCGTGTGTGAAACTTCCCGCGCACCCCAGGAATACACGTACCCTACTCGCACAAGGCCTATCGTGTGTGAAACTTCCCGCGCACCCCAGGAATACACATACCCCACTCGCACAGGGCATTTCGCATGTGAAACTTCCCGCAAACCCCTGTTATACACGTACCCAATCCCCGCACAGCCCCGGCAATACCGGGTCATCTGGTCACCCTATACTTACCTAATGTCAGCTTCCTTTGAGGTCTGCATGCCAAATGTAGCCTTGGCCCCCAGTAGTGACACCTGGATGCTCGGACTTCCTGTCTCGCTAACTTAACTGCTTGGTCCGCTACCTCCATGGCCTTCGGCCATTACGGGTCCAAGGGCAATCAGTGCCTAGTCACACCATCCGCTGAAAAGGAGAAGAACTTAGCGGCCCCATCCCCCACTGTGGCATAGATGCAATGGCTATATTCTACATAATAATCACAGAGACACTTGTATATATGTTTGGAAACAAAAGACCACATTTATTGGAGCCATAAACAATTTGGGGCAGTCCCAGTCCAAAGCAAAGCAATCTTCTTTGACTTCTAAGGTAGTCCTTTTGGTTTTCCGGGCTTGCAACAAGCTTTATTGTCGACGGGTGACAATTGTCACTTCCTGTTTTTGCAGAGTACCAGACGTCCGCCTCTGGTTAGCAACAGCCAAGCAGTATAGCCCGGGACCACTGAATCTCGTTGACAAGGAGTCTCAACTGTCCATAAGGGACTTGATGCCCGTCACCTGCACCTGGGTCGAGTGCGGCCATCGGGTACCACCTGCAGGTGAAACCGTACCGTCAAAGCTCCTCCTGGCTAGGACCGCCCTGTAACTACACCTCTGACAGAAAAAGAAAAGTTAGCAATATAATTACATAGTTTTGTGAACAACCACGCTTGATAACCTACCGAATTCCACATGTCGCTGAAAAGAAAATGATATCCTCAAATGAATCCATTTCTTACAGAATTCCACGTTCCACTGAAAAGTAAATGTTATCATCAGATTCATATATTTCCTATAATTGAATCAATCTCTACAACCTCATCAATGAACTCACCCCCCAGCTCAACCTATTCTACCTAGTTTAGAAGCAGCTGCTGGGTGCCTATAGAAAGGGAGAGGGTGGGTGGGACTTCGGGCGGCAGGCAGCAACAAAGTGAAAGAGCCCAGCATCCCCCTGCCTTAAAAATGCTCCCTGGTGCCCAAAGCCAGATGCGGCTGGGACCGGGGATGCCCCTTCCACCTCTGAGGCTTTGTGTGTGTTTCATAAAATTAAGGGCTTCATTACGAGTTGAGAGCTGTTTATCAGGAATACCACCAAAATGATTAGTACCACACCCAAAATAGTCCTACGAATCTACCTTATTCAGAGCTTACCACTGGCAAATTGATAACAAGATTGGAATACAGCTGATGATATTTCTGTAATATTTTTGTAATCTTTTTTTTAATCTATTTCCTCCAGCATGTTGATGGCGAAAATGGATAATGTACAAAAGTGGTACTCACCACTCTTGGGTGAAAAGTGCCACATTGTGTGGTACAATAAATCTTTGCATTTATTTCAATGCACAAAGGTGGTGAGCTCAGGTCCTTTTTTGCATTACATGGGTAAGGTGGCGAGAGGGCGGGAATCAGAGATGCCCACCTTTTCAACCCTTACCTCAGGGCCAGAACTAAAATCTCTCTCTTCTGGGGTATGTGGCTATGTGTACTAATGCATCCACGTCCAGGGCCTGTGTTTGACCTCATGGTCAGAGGTTTGAAACCTGGAAATCTACTCAACCCTTCATCCTTCTGAGGTCCATGAAATGAGTACCATTAAGTTCGGTAACAATGAAAATCTGTTGTCTGTCAATAGTGTCAAGATACCATTCTGGGGGTGAACGTCCGCTCTAGAAATACCTCTGCTGTGGTATTATCCTCGTTTTTGTAAAATGGAAACATGTAAACACACTTTCGGGGCCATTTCATAACTGTTATAGCCACCTCTCAGGCTGCGGTAAAGATTGGCAGACTTGCACTACGTCCGGTGGTATCCCAATGGAATACCGCTGGATACATATCCCTTCAGACCTCTGAATTTGGAAGGCAGTAAAATGTGTAGCACTTGGCATATAGAGCTTATTTTACTGTTAACTCCTAATGAGGATCTAAATGTTGAAATGCGGAGCCATCACATATGCCTGTGAGGTATAAGATCAGAGGGCATGCTTTCAACCTTGTTCAGTTACAAGGGAGTGTGAGTTTTTTAGGGTGATCTCTTTGAAGGCAATGGAGGGGATCCTTCTCTTCAATTGGGGGTGAAGGTGCGCTAGGAGGGTCGGGTTACCGAGACGTTGATTGGTTAAAGCATGAAGATGAAGATGAGTCCTACTAGGGTGATACCCCTCCAAATGAGGGTTGACTGAGAGGTATGTAAAGGGGAGTGTGACTGAACTCAGGACCAGGCAATCAATTAGGGATTTGGGGGTACAGCAGCAAGACCTGACTGACAGAAAGGCGGTATCATGTGACTGTGCTTTCCCCACCCCCACAACATTCCAGCTACACACAGCCTGGTCATAACTGACCGCTCGCGGGGTGTTATGTTATGTTAAAGGTATTTGTACCGCGCACCGTCACCAACGGAATTAGTCCCCAGGCGTGTCGATTCCCCTTTGGAAAATCTGCATGCATTCCGGGTTTCCCCACTTTGGACACGGAATCTGCATGCCTTCCTGGGGGAGTCAGTATCCTGACAGGCTTTGCTGGCTCTTTTAGCATCTGGAGGTGGATTTCATTGAAAACAATTGTAATGACGGCGGCCATTATTGATGTGTGCTGTGCGCGCATGCTCACACAGCAGAAATGAGGAGTGGGAACGTGTCCACCCAGAACTCCTGTGCCTATTTCCACTACCTGTGGAAAATAATCTGTACGTGGCAGGGAGGACCACGACCACTCAGGGGAAAGTAGTCGGAGTATTTTCTGGTTCCATGCAGGACGTGATGGCACAGGGTACTGCTATCAAAATGATGGGTTCCGTCATTGCAGCAGAGGCCTAGGCAGAACTGTTGAGCAAGAAGGGCATGAAGCTAATGCAGTTGTGCCCACCGCAGTTACATTAACATCTGTCAATGTCCACACAGGCCTGCTGAGCGGTCATTTACAGATGTTGGGTGGGCCTTGCCCAGCTCAGGCTCTACCCTGTCTGCGCTTCTGCATTCCAGGTTTCTGCCCTGCACAGGTGCACGCTGTGGCGCTCTCGCCAGCATCATCTCACGCGTGCCTTCTATAGGTCATGTACGATGGGTTTCATAGCATATATGCACTATTTCTCAATTTCTCATTTTATCTGTTGTTTGTAGAACAGCTCCGTGCTGGAAATTGACAACATTTACTGGGGGGACTTTCCCCACTCCTCCCCTTCGCGTGAGGGGAGGGGGCAGATTGTCAGTGGTGTGGACGGGACTGGGGCCGGATTGTCAGTGGTGTGGGCGGGACTGGGGCCGGATTGTCAGTGGTGTGGGCGGGAGCTAAGTGGCCAATGATGTGCATGTCCTGAATATAGGATGCTGACAGCTTTGCATAAAAACAAAGTTTATTTTGGAAACATAACAATGAGCACCAATTTATAAAACATTTCTGTGCTAGTAATTCAAATGTTCATTCCTTCTGAGCACGCAATGCACACTTGGGGCCTGATCCAAGGAGTTGTTTGTGCACTGAAATGTGACTTTGCATACCTTTTAGCAAGCAAAAACCTTTTTACTGATTCATGGATCAGACTTTGTGTGTTTTTCTGAGACTTTGTGCATGTCCATCATGTCTTTGCGGGCAGTCGAGCACTTTGAGAGAGATGCCACGCAAAGTGTGGGACGGGCCTACACAAAGAAATAAATAGGGGGAGGAGCATGCATATTTCCCATTCTCCACGCAAAATGAGGAAGAACAAGTAATAATGTGGGCATGTTGAGGGAGGGGTCATGCAAAGAAATCTCATGACAACTCAAGAGCAAACCCAACTGAATTAATGGATTACAACGCGCAACTTCACGTCGGGAAAAGTCATACGCAAACCTTGTGATCTTACTGCAACGTGTTAGGAGGCACAAAGTACCAAGCGCATAGGAACCAATGCACAAGAGTAACGTTTATATAGCAATTGTGCCACTTGGAGTTAGGGGTGATCGTATGCAGATTAGCGGGCGTGCTACCTTGAATTATGGGGGTTTGTATGCAGATCAGCTGGGTGTTGCCTTAAGTTACGGGGAATGGAGTACAGTGTTGTGGGTGTTTCGGGAGCAAACTCTATTTTCTTTGCGCCTAGTGTTACTTTGCACTTTGGAATCCATGAATTTTCGCAACGCGCAAAGAAACGTTTGCGCCCAAGTAGGCGCAAAGTTGTTTTAGGTGCTAATTGCTTTGCAGGGAGTTTTCACTTTTTCTATGAATTGGGCTTTTGGTATGGTACTCATTTCTTCTGTCAGAATAGTCACCCTAACAGTAAAATTTGTGCAAAGCATAAGGCATATATACTTTGGACGGTCTCATTGTTTGAAGTTGGGCTGTTGAGCAAAGGTCAACTTTCAGATGCAGTCAGTGAAGTCGTTGCATATTGCAGCTTAGCTGCACGCATTTACACACTGTGTCTGTATGTGTGCAGCTGGGTGGCGATATGCAACAAGTGCTGTAAACCCCCACCTCAAGTTAAGGAAAGCTCTTTGCCCCTGTCTGCTGCTCCAGAGACGGCGAGTCTTGTGGCAGTTTCCTGACCACTGTGTCTCCGACACAGCTTCAGGAGACTCACAGCAGTCGAAAGAATAGAGCTTCCTCAACATGGGGGGTTTGTCCCACATGTCTGCACTGAACAGCGCTCTGGCAAGACAGTTTTTGATGCAGTGCATTTCCGTCTTGTTCCGGCTCAATTCCTCCCCTAGAACAGTCAGAATGCTCACGATCTGGTCCACACTTCCATTCTACTGCATTCTTCATTAGTCAAAGTATTTTCAAAATAATATGAATGCTTCTGTCTGTTTTTACAGTGTGCACTGCAAACTAAGTTGTATGGTTGTATATTGGAATAATTAGTTCAATTTCATAACAGTAAGGTACTTATTTTATTAACCGATGGAGGATGAACAGTGGAGTCCATTAGATCAAACTAGGAAGGATGAAAGGCTGAGTTGGTTTGCTGTGACTTAAACCTCTTATAAACTTAAAGTATAGCAGAACAAACACTTTTCAGACAAGACTCTGACATCTGGGACTCTTTCCATTAAATTGAGACGAGAGGCAACCAAACCACAGGGTTAAAACGTACAAACATAACTCACAGCATGTATGGAAATGAAAACATAAGGGTGAGTGAAAGTGATCATTGGGATGAATGGATGAGCTCTTCCCATATCAACGAGAATAACATTTATGTAGGTCAATCGCTATGTGGTGATGCTAGAACGCTGTCATATCGTGGAAGTTTGATGACCTTGAGATGTGCTTAAGAATGCCTACCAGTTGTGGAAGCTACTAATCAAATATTCATGTTGGATTTCCTTCTACTGATAGCTGGAAGTGGTTTTGGTAAAACCGAGTCCACTGACGCAGGTGGCGGAGATAGGAATTAGCTGTGTGCAGAATGAGTGCTGGGACACACAAAAGGAACGTTTTTCTTTTTACTAACTTGTATTTAACCATTTTGGCTGCAACAAAAAAAATCACAACAGTACATAGCAGTTTTGAATCAGATAAGTCCTTCATTCTGGTGCGGTCTAATTTTCACAAACTGGAATCATAAACTAGGACGGGAATACCCGACCACCCGCTATGAACAATTAGTTGGGACCTGAAAACTTGGATACAATAACTCTTTGGCTCTATCTTTATTCCCATCTCCAAAGGAATACGCTGTAGAAATCAGGCAACAAAACTGCTGTAACTGGAAGGGACATCTTTGTGTTGTACATAAAGGTGTTAGTCAGACACAGCACAAACAACAAGGCTTGGTCAGATGCTGGACCTTCGATTTCACTGAGTACCAGTCACCATATCTAGGATGCACTCACACGTCTGTTTACACAGAACTTCATGCAAGTGCACAGTGAGAAGGTACCACCAATAAGCTATAGCAAACTCAGCAAGAGAAAGGGATGTCCAGAGACAATGATGCTGCACCAGTGTTACGAGTACCGGCCATCATTACTAGTATGTAGTGCTAGGACCAATAGAACTGAATGGGATGCAGCGGTACTCCACAGCCTAATAGCCCAAACCCCAAAGGGAGATACTATCCCCTCAACAGGCACTGGAAGTTCATCAGGAACAGGGACTCCCTCCAATCCACACAGACACTCAAGCACACCAATATGCAAACTCTCTCCTCTGCACAAACAATCAAATCCAGCTATGCCCCTCGATTAATTTGGACTAGCTGCACACATACTTATTCACCTCCATGATCACCTCAACAGTCTTTAGAATGCAGCTATACCCCATGAAAGTCAATTGGTCTTGCTGCACACATTCTCTGATCTCACACAACCACCACACCACACCTAGCACTGCAGTTACACAACACCGAATCCCCTCCTGGCTGCACACATACCGAGTGCTCCCAAGCACTATTTGCTAAACTTCTCCCTGCACTGACCTGGACTACAGTCCCTGAGGGTGTTCAACTGTCAGCGCTTTGCAATCATACTACTGGTAAAAGGTGCTATAAAAAATGCCAATAACATAACTTTTCCAACTCTTCCCCTTATTTACCCTTCAGTCTTTCATGTCATAAATGAATCCCTATGGTCGCGTTCCGTACCGTAAGTAGTGTCTAACCAGAATCGGTTTGTGTGTTTGTGCTGGACAGTTCTGATCCAAGTCAAATATAGGGGAACCAGACATCCAAGAAGTTATGGAGCTGTTTATACATAGAAGCTGTTACTTTTTCCTCCAGTAGGCTATCACATACCTTAGCCCACCACATAACGATAAGCAGGCATTCCTGTCATTTCCACAGAATGCATTTTTGATGCTAATTGCACCTAACTGGTGGGTAATTAACTTTGTGGAAGGACCCGAATTCTGATATATATCCCCAAAGGCGGTACCCCACAGAACTGTGAACGGGTCCATGGGCAACTGGATCACTAGTATCCCTTTATTGAATGCTAAGATTTGTTCCTAAAAGACCGGGGTGATTGGGCAGTCTCACCACGTGTGGAAATATGATCTAGGCTCACAGACACCCTGAAAATGCAATCTGTTGCAGCAACAAAACTCTATAGACAAGCGATCATAATGTCTGAGGCTACCACCTACAATTGGAGAATCCCCAGTGCAAAATATAATACAAGAGAGATTTCACAATCCTGACGGAATTAGAAACCCCATCTACCCCCTCCAGCCCCCAAACCACCCCCACCCAACATCATCTAAAATGCAAAAAGCCTTGCTGGATAAACTCTAAATCATGGGATAGATGGTGTTGCTGTGCCGAGGGTATTTAGAGCGGACGGGGGTTGGTGTAATTCCTTAACCTCCCCTTGTTAATCCAAAATGAGTGCAATGAATGCCACAATGTATATTGTATCTAATCCACTTAACAAAACAGGTGTGACAACTGGATTAGGTAAATATAATGAAAAAACAAACAAACAATAAAACACAAGTCTCAATTGAAGTAAAACAGTTCTGTATTTGGTTGCACAAACAGATTGTGAAAATCACTGTTTGTCTGGTGGTTATCACCTCAGACATGTAGAGTTTACAACCAATGTCCGTGATATAAATCAAAACATGAAACGTGATAATAAAAAACACACAACTTGTTGTGTTGTACTCATTGAAAATATGAGTGAGAAATGAAAGTAACCTTGACTCTCACACACAAGTTTGGCAAACTCCTTCCTCGGAAAAAGACGACACACCCGAGGGGGAAAAATATCAGGGATTTCTGTTTGCATTCTCTATTCCAGACCTTACAGTGGGAACAACAAGAAGTTACTTCCCGTTCTCCTCCTTGCACTCTCAGCGGCTTTTGATTCGGTCTATCACCACATCCTCTGCCAACACCTCACCTCCGGAGCACACTTCTCGGGAGAAGCTACCACATGGGTGGCCTCCTTCCTGGAGGGTAGGTCCATGAGAGTGTTAGCTGTGAACCACAGTTCACCACCTGTCCATATTCCCTGCAGAGTCCCCCAAGGATCCGGTGTGTCCCTGACCCTCTACAACATATTCACCAGACCCCTATTTGATTTACCTGTCTCCATTGGCATATCGTACACAAACTATGCCAATGACACACACATCCTCCTACCTTTGTCTGTGTGAGGAATTCGACCATCCGCACGGTTGGTGTGCACTCGCCTGGGCTTGTTTGATATTTTTTCAAGAAATTAAATGATCGGAGATCAACCATGGAAAACGTGTGGGGCTAACCGCACACATTTTCCTATGTTCACAGCACAACAAACACATAGTCACTTGAACTCTGGTTGGGCACAGCCTACAGACACAGTCCTCCTGTCATGTTCAGTTGGAATGTGACAGCCGGGAGCACATGAAAGCAGCAAGAGGAGGAGGGCACATTCCCCATGTCAATGCCAGCCTATTTAAATACCAAAGGCTCCATGGAGCTGCCCTATCCTTTGTCCGCCTGCCAGTGGCAGCCCATACTGATGAGAGTACATTGAAACAGGCCTGCAGGAGGCCTGGTCGCAGGACTAGCAAAGGACATGATACCCAACACCCTTTTGATATGCATCTGTGTCAACTTGAAGTCAGCTCCCACCCCTTAGTATGAAGGGCAGGGAATGTCCTGTCTGGTGGTAACTGGGGGGACCCCATTCAAGAAGGTACTAGTATGTGATTTGATGGAGACAGACTGTCTGTTTTTGCAATAACTTCAAAGGAGACCTGTGCTTTGATCAGGAGCCACAGAGAGCTTAATTAAACAGAGAGACATATTGATCCACAACAGACAGGAAGATGAGTGGGTCTTAGTTGTAGAAAGTTATCACACCTTTACCTTTCCTGGTGCAAAGCGCTCTGATTCTGACCTGAAGCATCATTGAAGAATGTTTTTGGGGACCGAGGATTGGTTCATTAAGAAGGGCTTAGCCTGCACCAATCACTGGGGCCCATTTGTCTTTAAAAGTGGGTTGAACCCCTCTTTTGTCAGATCATCTGAAGTATTCACAAAGAGTAACAAGAAGGATTCATTTGGACCCTGGCTGAAGGTAATGTCTGCCTTATAGCTTCCATCAAAGAAGGAAGGCCAGGATTTCCGAGAGGGAAGCAAGATCCCTCCCCTTGAAATCTCCCAGGGAACAGAGGGAGATATCGGACTCAGAGGACCCATCCAGCAGCTCCAGAACTGGTACCCAGCCAGCACACAACGTGCCCTGCTAGACTCTGCAAGCAAGCATCCTAGGTGGGAAGTGCCAGAGAGTCTCTGAACCGAAAGAAGGACAAGGATGTTGCCTGCAACACTCTCCTCAGCTTTGGGCCGTCCGCCTTAAATGAAGACATGAGCCCAGTGAAGAAGCCAGTAGGAGTGCACCATCAAGCATCAACCAGTGTCTGCCTGAAAGGACATTTTTGAGACAGTCGAACCCTGCGAACTGCAACCGACTGCCCCACTGACTGTTGTCACCCTACAGTTGCTAACATCATCCGAGACATCTCAACTTGTGTTTTAGTCCCGCCGACCTGCACTGAGGCAGAGATTCCTGAACCCGAGCTGTCGTGTAGGCAAGCCTGCAGCCATCTGTCCAGCCTCGCTTGCCAAACTGACTGCCGCCTGATACCCACAGCTGTCTCCCGTCTTGAACTCTGCAGCAGAAGCTGCAAAGCACCCTGAAACCGACTTGACTATGTGGAGTACCAAGAACGTCTACAAGCACAAGGTACATTGCTGTTCTGATCCCTAGTTCTTCTCCGAAGGCCCCTAGTGACATTTTACAACCCATTGCTCCCTTTGTGCTGAGACAAAGGCCCTCATTACAACACCGGCGCTAAACCATGGCACTCTTAGCACCATGGTTGGTGTTGTAACGGGTCCGCCAAGGTTCAATGGGGAATTACCACCCCATTCCAAGCTTGGCGGGTTGGTAATTCCCCATTGAACCATGGCCCTTCCCCATTCCCATTTTCGCCCATAGGGCTCTGTGGGAATGGGGAAGGCGCTAAGTACGGTACCGCAAATTGCGGTACCGTACTTAGTACCAGGGTCCCTTTGTGGGTCCCTACTTTAACGGCTGGTATAGACCAGCCGTTAAGGTCGGGTCCCGCAAAGGGACCTTGTAATCAGGCGCTAATGGGTTAACGGCGTCGCAGCCTTTTATGGTGCCGTTAACCCATTAGCGCCAGGGTCGTAATGAGGCTCAAAGTGTCCTTGAACATTGTGATACATTTCTTTACTAACTACCCTCCTGTCAGTATCCAGAGTGCATCCCCTTTCCTTCTTGAAACTGTCTGTCCTCTGAATTCCTTTACAGGGTGGGTTGTATTTTGATGATAATAATAATGTAGATATTTTTATACATCCTTGACTGGACAATCCCTTTATCATTGGGTAATAATTGTATTGCCGCTGTGTTGCAACTAACCAACGATCCACAACTTTGCCGAGATAAGCCTGCTCTTCCGTCCGCGTTACCAAAATCTGTTTGGATCCTTTCTGGTGTACTAGAGGTGTGGTGCTGATTGATGGTTTAGAAACCAATATGCATCCCTGCACCACTGGTGCCCCAGTAGTTGATTTGTCACAGTCTGGCAATTACTCATAATACACCCGCTCACTAAACAATGTCTATGCTACTGTACAGGCCTGGATGTCCATTCACTGCCTCTGTCTGAATGACGAAAAGATAGATCTCCTCCTAGTGGGGCATCCGCTGGTAATCAAGAATCTGAATGTCTGATACACATCCTTCTGCATTGATGGCATCCAAATACCAGTCTCATCATCAGTGAAAATCCTCTGCGTTTACCTTGATGCTACACTCTCACGCCAACTAAACTGATTAATGCCGCCAGGTCATTCCTTTCCCATGACAGCTGTCTCACAATTGCTCATGCAATCAAAGCATCAAGGCTGGATTACTGTAATGCCCTATTTTCTGGCACTTCCTGCCGGAACATTGGAAAGCTACAGGTGATTCAGAACAACGCCATCCTAGCAGCACTCAATATCCCAAGACGTGAACACATCTTGGCCGCCAGTAAAAATGCCCACTGTCTCCCGATCAGAGAGCGTATTATCTTTAAGACACTTTTCAACAGACACAGATGTCTGTCCAACTGTACTCCCACCACTTGACCCAGAAAATCCTGAGAGAACACTTCGACAGACCCCGTAGAGCAGCCTACAGCAACAAACTGTTGCAACCGAAATACAACCGAACCAAAACGGGTGGTGCCAATTTTCCAACCTTTGCAGCAAAACAGTGGAACTCGCCTCCCCGCCCTGAGAGCGTAGATATCTTATCGGGTCTTCAGGAGATCTCTAAAAACGTGGCTATTTAAATAACTGCACATAGCAGGACGCATAAACTCTGTCCTAATCTCTGACCCCTGTTATTCATTGTTGTATGTGTAACTGGTTCTCTAACAGTGCCTTGATGCCCCTGGGCTTAGTGCGCTTTAGAAATGAGATAAATAAAAATAAAAATATTTGAATTCGTGAAACGTGTTGGGGGTAGTACCATCTATATTTTTAGTTGAGCATAAACTCCCTATTCCTAACACATCTGAAGGAGGAGTAGTTTCAAGCACAGATTTGTAGCCATGTGTGTTCTTCAAGGAGATGACCCAAGTCACCTTCCCAATTAGTCATATATTTTGATTTAATCAACAACATGCTATTTGTCAGTATACCATACAGGTTGGAAATGCACCCCCTGAGACGTCCCATGCCCCAGGGTTACTGGGAGCATGTCAAGCTGCCGGTTTAACACGCAAACGGACAATCCAATGTCTAATTTGTGAATGGCTAAACGTCTCGTTCTCAGAAATTGAGAATGCATATTTACGTTTGCTAAAGGTTAGGGGTGCAGCGTGCTTATGAAGTTGAGTCAAAGGTTGGGGGTGCTGTAGTCCACCTCGCGTCCAATTACTAAAATCCCTTTCCATGAGCCCTGCGGTAAAGTTTGGAGTGTTAAGTATGGGAGATAATGGGCCCACACAGGGGTGATTCCTTTGCTACTCGATGCTTTTCCCCAATAGTACAATGTAGTTTTAGTGGACGATAAGAGTGGGTGCAATTGGTCAGGGTTGTAGCCATTATATATGGCAAACATCTAAGGGGAAATTTTGGTATGGCCTGTTCTAGACACACCCTCTTCGGGATTGGCTATAAATTGTTCAGTTTTACAATGTGGGAAATTTGATCAGCAATGCTGTATTTGAACAAATCAGGGTCCCCCAGTGCTCCCAGGCGGGCATCGCTTTTAATCACTACTTTCGGAATTCGAGGTTTTTGCCCCTCCAAATGAATTTCAACACCATTTTCGGCAGCCTTTGTAGGGACGGTTGTGGAATCCTGACTGGGCTTTCTTCATTAATAAAGTTAATCTGATACGAGAAAAGATCCATCTATCGGCTTTTCCTGTTCCTGAGCATCAGCCTCCACTTTGTACCTTGGATCATAATTGGTTGGTATTTCCGATTTTCACAGTCGAGGAGGTGGAGTGCACGATTGGCAAATTAAAATCTGCCTCCCCATTGGACGCCATCCCTCTGAGAATTCTGAAAGACATCTCTCCCCCTATTTCTATATGGCTGACAGAAGTGGTCAATGATTCCTGCCAATCTGGCTCTAATTCACTAGAACTCAAACAAGCCGTGGTCATCCCACTTTTGAAAAAGTCTTCGTTGGATCCTGCTTCTCCGTCAAATCTTCGACCCATTTCCTTGCTTCCATTCTATATGAGACTGCTGGAATCCCTTGTCTCTCCTTTATTTACCTCTTTTCTTGAGCACTGCGCCTTTTTGAACTCATTACAGTCTGGTTTCCGACTGGGTCAAGGGACAAAAAGTGTCCTGGTCTCTGTGTATGATGATCTTTGTTGACTGGCCGATGAGGGTGGAACGGGAGCCCTCATTTTGTTAGATCTATCGGCTGCGTTCGATACAGTGGACCACCAGGTGCTACCAGATCGTCTGGCAGTGGCCGGTCTTTCTGGCCAAGTCTTGTCTTGGTTTGCCTCTTTTTTGGCAGATCATAGCCAAGCATTGACACTTGCTTCCTTCTTCTCAGCCGCTGCGGTGCTGCTATGTGAGGTCCCCCAGGGATCATCCTTGTCCCCGGCTCTTTTTAAAAAACTATATTCAGCCTCTTGTTTTGCTCATACGCTCCTTCAGCTTCAGGTGTTACTTTTATGCTGATGATACACAAATCATCATCCGGATGGATTCTACCCAACCAGGCCTCGCATCTCAGCTTAGGAGTTGCATCTGGCCATGAGTAAGTGAATGGCAACAATTGGCTGAAACTTAATGGGGACAAGACAGAGATCCTGGTGGTGTACCCCCCTTGCGGTCCTCAGCGGGCTGTCTCTGCCACTGCTCTGACTTGGTCTCCGGCCTTTTGGCCGTATGGAACTTGGGCCATGTCCCTCTCCAGTTCTGGAGGTGAAAAATCTGGGAGTAATCTTCTTTCATTCGTTGTCAATGAACGGCCAAGTTGGGGCCATTTGCAAAGCAGTTTTTTTTTCAACTCTGTGTGTTTTCTTTTAAGTTTTGCTCTTTCTTCCTGTTCAACAAAGTGCTTTAGTTACACTGTTAAATCGGCTAGATTACTGCAACTCCCTTTTGTTGGCCCAACCGGTGTACCTCCTTCACCGGTTACAGCTGCTTCAAAATTATGCTGCATATATTTGTACTGGCACGCCATGTGGGGCCCACATCTCTCCCATTCTTCGATCATTGCACTGGCTCCCTGTTCTCCAGCACGTGCAATTTAAATCACTGGTGTTAGTGCATCAGGCCTTTTTTGTCTCTGGTGCTGAATATCTCCAGGAAACGTTTGATCCCTATGTGCCCTCTCATGAACTGCGGTCCAAGGGCTCCGGTATTCTCCTGACCCCTTGCTATAAGTTCGAGCGGGTAGCGGGCCAGTCATTCTCAGTGGCTGCTGCTAAATTGTGGAACCCTCTGCCAGTCTCATTAATGTGCACGGAACACTATTTTGTTTTCCGCCGATTTTTGAAAACCTACCTGTTCTAATCTATCTTTCTTTTGCTTCTTGATCTCTTGCCCTTCCGGTTAACCTCGCCGCCAAGATGCTTTAGCGAGCGTGCGCTTTACAAAACTAATTAACATAACATAACATAACATAACATAAGTGAGTTGGTTGAGCAGCAATAGTGGAACATAGGGAGCAGATTCATTCTAACTGCTGGGATCCGCCCCATCAGGGAAAAACAACTTTTCATATCTTCCTCCAAGGTTTTAAAAAGTTTAGGGATATTTTCAGAATGTGCGCTATGGGGACAGGAGGGAATCCATACCCCCAGTCGATTGCGCCAACTCCCCAGGTCAATGAGCATATATGGCATAGCCTGAGCAGGTCAGCTTCCCTCAGTGAAATGCCCAAGGCCTCTGATTTTTGAAAATGTATGGTAAAGATTGCTGTTTCTTGGAATAGCTTGAATTCCGTCATTGTCTCTTTTATCGAAGTGTACAGGTTTGTGAGCATCAGCATGATGTCATCCGCATAGAGAGAGATCTTATATGAACTCCCTTTTGCCGAGATCCCTGTGATATTAGTCTTGTCCCTAATCTGCTTAGTGAAAGGTTACATAATTAAAGGAGATCGCGGCATCCCTGCCTCGTGCCACAGATGATTGGAATGGATTCCTGCATTTACGATTCATTCATATTTTAGTAACAGGGGGATAATAGTTGGCCAATACCATCTGCTGAAATGCAGGGCCAAAGTTAAATGTTTGGAGAGTGTAACTCTTAAAGGCCCAATCTACCCTATCAAACACTTTAGTTGCATCCAGAGCCAAGAGAGACACCTTTAGTCTCTCATTGATAGATATTTACACTGGATTAAGAGCAGGGTGTATGTTGTCAAAGGTGGTTCTGCCTTTGATAAAGCCTGTTTGATCGGGGTCCACCAGTGATGGCATGACCTCTGATAATCTATTAGCTAAAAGTTTAGGAAATGTGCTGTGGATCTTTCCCCGGTTTAAGAAACAGGATTGTGGCCGATTACTTCATCGTGGAGAAAAGAATGATAAAGTTTAGAGAGTTGGGTTGAGTAATATTCAGCCCTAAACACCTTATAAAAAGAGGGGTGTAATCGTCCGGACCTGGAGCCATATTTTTCAGGGATATTATCACCACCTCTATTTTCTCCATTCTGATGGGGTGATCTAAGTATGCTTTATTGGCATCAGAGAGCCAAGTTCATGTAACTTCTTTTATAATTTGTTTGGTTGAACGAGGGGTGGCACAAGGCCGCCATGGTATCACAAAAATATCTTGTTGTAATCTGTAATTTATTCTCTTTGCCATATTGCATATTCCCTTCCTGGCCCTTCAGCCATTTTTAATCCATTTTAATTTACTGACCAGGTATTTATTTGCTTTATTGCCTTTGGCATGGTATCATTGATTGGTTTTAGTTAGGGATTGATCTGGTCGTGCATCTAAATTCATTTCAAGTGTATTCGTACCTTTGTAAGGTGTCTCTGTGTTTTGAGGGAACACTTCTTTTTATGGGCTAGTTCACAAATCCAAACTTCTCCCTCAAGTTCTTCTCTAGTTATGCTCCTAGGTTTCATGTAGGCCGATGATCGGGCGACAAGTTCTCCCCTAATAAAGACAAAAGGAAAATATGATGACGAATGTTCCTCTTCCCACAGCTATAGAGCTTGGTCTCGATTGGAGAAGAGAGAGCAAGCTTGTATTTAGTGAATTGGTAGATACGCCACTGGATTACACCATGAGAGAATTAAATTAGAGGTAAGGTTGTAAAATAATGCATGGAAGGGTGACCGGGGGACGGGGGGGTGAAAGGAGCAATAGCTACAATGCAACTGAAATTGTAGACACACACACACTCAACCCTTCAGAAACAATAACACCACACTTGTGTATTTCATGTCAGACTGCTCCTAGATTTCAATTCTGTAACCATGGGTGTTATACCAGGTTTAATGCTCTGCAAAGTACAAGCTCTGGAAGCTTGAAGAGCTGAAATCGCACATGTAGTATTTACACCTGTGACTGCAGGTTGTACTCAAAATTCTAAAGCAAGAGCTTAAACAGTGATGCTATATGACACATTTAGAATGCTCACCGTCGTAGGCTTCAACAGCACAGTCCCTCCTGCTAGGTCTCGCAGCCCCGGAAGGAGCTAACACACCTGGTCAGACCGAGCAGTAGTTGGACAATCAGAATATGACATTGGGTCAGGTTTAAGTGAAAGACTGTGGTTTACCAGTCCTCTACCAGGGAATCACTGCAGTGACTGACTTTCTTTGGCAACAGTGACGCCTTGTGGCCATTCAGATAAATCTCTAATCGCTGCACTTCTGTCTTCTTTTTCCTCACCAGTGGGAGTCACTATTCCTACTTCAGCCCATGTTAACATATCCTATCAACCAGAACTGAATTTCATTTATCATCCCGAAACCCCCCATAAACTCAAAGTACTTATCAGTTCCTGCACGGAAATGTAACTGCAGGTCTCTTGCGCGACTCTCACCCAGAGGTCGAAGGGGCGGGAGCGGTCGGGAGCGGTGCTCCTATACTTTTAATTTTTAAGTTTTCCTGTTCCTATACTTTTATTTTAAAAAGAAACCGTTTGTTTTAAAATAAAAGTGTAGGAATAAGTTGAAGCTTGCACTTCAGTGCACTACACTGAACATTCCCTTAAACAGCAGGTGTGTTTGTTTGGGAGTTTGGTTTGAGTGTGGGAGGGGCGTAGCGATGGGGTTTGTGGGGGGCAGGCCAGCAGGGAACACAGTTCCACTACTTCTTTTCGTACACTTCGACCATTGCTCTCACCTCCCCGCCACCTCACCTTCAAACTACTGACATGTACCCATAGCAACACGAAAGAGGTAATTGCATGTATGACTCTGGAAGTGGGTTATGTGTGCATGACTGCAGACAAGGGGGGTGCGTGCATTCCAGCAGAAGTGGAGTGTGCATGCATTAACGCAGAAGATTGCCTGGATGGCAAAGCGCAATATTGTTGGCGGCATTTTGTAGGATGCCTGCTTTCTTATGTACAGTGCTGCTCATTGCAGGATGCTTGGAATGGGACTGGGAGGGGGAGTTGCTGCGCTGTGGAATGACACGTGTTATGTGTCGCCGTATCCAGGCGTCCGCCAACCTTCCCAACTGATGAGCGATGACAAATGAGAAGCGAGAAGACACTGCGAAGCGGGGTAATTTATGTATTGTTCCACTCGATTGTTCCTGCTGTTAGGGTGATATGTGTTCAAGTGATGAGATTAACATGACTAACTGTGCATGCACACCACAGCTATATTGCACCGGATTAGATGCAGGCGGAGGCTGAGATGGATGAGTTCGTGCCCATTTTATGGCAGGACAATTTCTCCAGCTTTCCTCAATGAAATTCCTTGTTTCTTCTCCGTTTCTACCCGATTTTGTTTAGTAGTCTGTTTCGATTGTATTTCATGCCTTCATCGGCCATTTAAATTCTGGTGTCACTGCCATATCAAAAGACTTATACACAATGCTTAAACTGTATAAAAATAAGTGCTGGGGCTCAAATATTTTCTAACACGCACATGGCGCAGCAGGATGGGCAGCTCTCTGCCTACTGTTGCCAGCACCCACGGCTGCTCCCAATGCTGTCAACATATATGGGGTTAAAGCTGCAACTTCCACCGGTTTAGGGTGGTTGACGGATGTACTCACTACTGCAGAAGGCTTGTTGTGGTTGACGGATGTACTCACTACTGCAGAAGGCTTATTGTGGTTGACAGATGTACTCACTACAGTGGATGTACTCACTATGGCAGAGGCTTATTGTCATTGACGGATGTACTCACTACTGCAGAAGGCTTATTGTGGTTGACAGATGTACTCACTATAGTGGATGTACTCACTACGGCAGAAGGCTTGTTGTGGTTGACGGATGTACTCACTACGGCAGAAGTTTTATTTACAAATGCCAATCAACATACAACAATGTGTGTCTTGACAAGAGACTCATGTTTAAGTGTTTCTTTAAACACAGTCATCATTTACATTTTGCTCTGAGTCTATAGGTGTGACAAGTTGCCAAAACATCACATCATAATTAAACTGTGTCTGAGACATTAAGTGCCAGGGCTTAGAAACAAGTGCCATGGCTGTGCCCTGGCGAACACCCCCACAAATTAAGCACTTATACATGGAAATCATGGGCGGATGGAACCAAAGATTGGAGGCAGCCATCCATGACTACCAAACACAAGATGGCTGACCAGATTTGGACACCAAATGCAGGTTATTTTAAAGGCGTAGAGTGCAAAAGTAAGGGGTAAAGGAAAGGAGTAACCCGTCTAAAACTTACTTTTACTCTGCAGTGGTTTTTTAATTCTTTTGAATGAGGAGTAGGAGCACGAAACTGATTTAGCGTTTCCGCTGTACATTCCTCCTCCAAAAAATGCCTCCCGGGTTTACACCTGCAAGAGATTTTCATGCTGGTTAAAAAACAAAAGGATTCCAATTGGATCCATCTATTTTAACACATGCTAAAAGCAGCAGGAATCCATAGGAATCCATTGGGAATGCCGTCTACCAAGTATCATCACAGGTGTCGTTTAAATTTTAGGTCAAAGTGTAAAGGTCGTTTCGCTTGGATTCATTCTCTATTTTTGCACTCGATTTTCCAATAAATGAAACATTTAATTCAGGGGAACCAACAGTATGTAAGTGCTAATGTTGTTTGCCCCTTGTATGCAATTACCATTTTTAATGACATGACCCCCATTGTGTCCTCAAAGAGTCACAAAGGAAAATCGGTAGTTAAAATAATGTGTAACATAATTTTAAACACAAATGCCCAACAGTCTACCAGCAGGTAATGGCACAGTTCAAAATCCTAAACATAGTCCTATTTTATTTAGCGTTTGACCTACCAAAATATTTGCAAAGAAACATCCATACGATTCATATGTGTTTGCAGCAAGAACCGATATTGCAGAGGTTTGTATCGGAGGAAAAACGCCTGTAAACAGGAAACTATGGTCGTTACCTGCTGCCAATCTAGAAACCTTCGTCATTTGTCAATTATCAGAGAAATGTGGCTTGCACTGTAGAGGATATCACATTGTAATACTAGCTACAGTGAAGACTTTGTGAACTGGCCTCATTGGGAAACAATGATGCCAGATAAGCAAACACCCTGGATAATAGAATGTTGGTTTTCTTGGTGGTAGAGGGTTGAAAAAGAGCAAAAAGGCTGAATAACAAATCCTCCAATCCAGGGGTATATTGGGAACCAAAAGAGGCCGTGGAAATAATTGTCATAGTGGCCCCATATTACACATTTTCAGCAAGCCCAACCTTTTCCGATGAGAACCTTTCAAAATAAAATAGGTTAGCACACAAAAGAGGCCCAGTGTGCAGAAGCCAACTGGGAAATCTTCAGAGTTCCCTATAGGCCAGTCCAGCCCTGCCCAGGGTGCAGAGGCCCACCGGGAAATCCCCAGAGTTCCCTATAGGGCAGCCCACCCCTGCCCAGGATGCAGAGGCCTACCGGGAAATCTCCAGAGTTCCCTCTAGGCCAGTCCACCCCTCCCCATGGTGAAGAGGCCTACCAGTAAATCCCCAAAGTTCCCTATAGGGCACCCTACCCCTGCCCATGGTGCAGAGGCCTACCGGGAAATCTCCAGAGTTCCCTCTAGGCCAGTCCACCCCTGGTCAGGGTGTGGTGGCCTACCGGGAAATCTCCAGAGTTCCCTATAGGCCAGTCCACCCCTGCCCAGTGTGCAGTGACCAACCGGGAAATCTCCAGAGTTCCCTATAGGGCAGTCCACCCCTGCCCATGGTGCACAGGCTACCGGGAAATCTCCAGAGATTCCTATAGAGAAGTCCACCCTTGACCAGGGTGCAGAGTTCTGCCGGGAAATCTCCAGAGTTCCCTATAGGCCAGTGCAGCCCTGCCCATGGTGCAGAAGCTTACCAGGAAATCTCCAGAGTTCCCTATAGGCCAGTCCAGTCCTGCGCATGGGGCAGACGCCTACCAGGAAATCTCCAGAGTTCCTTCTAGGGCAGTCCACCCATGCCCAGGGTGCAGTGGCCTACCGGGAAATCTCCAGAGTTCCCTATAGGCCAGCCCACCGTTGCTCCGATTACTGGCACACAGTCACCCAGAGCCATCCAGAAGCTTGGTTATACACCTTCAAATCCTTGTTTTCTGGATTTTAATCGGGCAGTTCTATTGCCGACAGTGGGAGATGCTGGTAACTGGTTCATCTTTCAAGGTGCCAGATAATAAAGCTTGTACTGTAGCATGGCACAGCATTACAGGCAAAGCTTAGATTAACACTGCAACCATCTTTAGACAACAGCTGGAAAGAAGAGGAGTATGCTTTGTTACTAACAACATTTCCAAGGAGCTGGTGTGTTATTAGCATGTCCAACATATTTCCTATAACGCAGAGGCTGGCAAAGCACTTGGAGACATCATGTGCAATACGGATGAGTCTAGACTTTCACCTCATGTACATCAATGGCAAAGGAGACACGCATTGGCAATGCCAACAGTTTTGATTTTTGTGTAGGCATGGGAAATGCGCTTGGCAGGCACTGCATAGTGGTATTACCTGGCCATCAATGGTAGCAGCTGCAAAATGTTGTGAGTACCTGGGCATATAATAGCAGTGCCTGGCAAATACTCAATACTTACACACAAGCCCAAACTGCTGGCTTTGCAAATGCTTGTTTTTAACAGGACTTCAGTGAGGGACACTGTAAGGGAATCATGGTATCAAAAGCAAGACAGACACAAAAGATAAGTTTGGAAAACCTTCTATTGTTCTCGAAATAGGGGTTGGAAGAATGCCTATTTTGCCCTATGTCTAGGATGTGAGCACGCTCGGCCATCAAATAATAAATAACACTGTCCTAGTGGAGTCTGTCAAAACAAGATGGCCTATGCTAAAAAAAACGAATGCCAGCCCTTACTGTAATGTAACAAAATGTGTGTGGGGAAAAAATGTGTATGCCAAAGGAATAATGTGCAAAACTATAAAGAATCAATGTGGCTGAGTCAGCTCTCCTCCCCATGTTGCACAGCACGGGGAAAGGCAGTCCCCGTAGACAGGTTGAAACACTCTGGCTCAGGTTCTTCAAACTTAAAGGCAGTTCATAACGTGGATTGAGGTCTGACTGGCCTTCCATGCTAAAATCTCTCCTTCCAGCTTCAGTATATAGTTCAACAAAAGGTTCACACTGGTTGTCCTCAGTCGGGTTCAGACCTTTTCAAAACACAAAGTTTCTGCAGGTCTCCTTCAGTCGGGCTCGCACTGTTTCCAAAACACAAAGTTCAGGTAGGTTTCCCTCAGTCAGGCTCAGAACTTTCAAAATATAAAGTTCATGAGATCCCGCCTTCTTGGGCTCAGACCTCATCTAGGTCCCAATCTGTCAGCCTCAGATCCCTTCAAAAACAAACATTCAATGTTGGTCCCTCTCCCCGGGCACAGACCTATCACAGTTCAACAACACTTGCCAGGACTCCCTTCCCCAAGCTTTTTACACCTCGGGTCTCCCTCAGTCGGATGTCGCTTTTCTGATGTCAAAGGCTTTCGAATGTGTGTGGCTTCTTCACAGACCACCGCAGGACCACTTTGACTCAGAATTCAATGTTCAGCTTTTCATCTCCCCTTCTTTTGGTTTAACTTATTTCACTTTCACTCTTCAATCTTTATTAGCACACATCAGTCTCTCAGGTCACTTGCCAACTCACCGGCTCTGTGCATCTTCATTCTTGTTTTTGCAGTTTTCCATGAGCCAAGGTTAACACCACAAGCTTAGCCTCACCTCCCCAACTCTGCCGTTGACCCTGGAGTGTCACTGGCTTCCTTGAAGCGCAATTCAGTTTCCTTCTTTTTTCCCGGGGTCTCCCTCGATGGGGCTCGGACCAGTCCTTAAAGTTCACATGCAGGTCTCCCTGAGCCAGCTTTGGACCCTTCCAAAACTTCACATATGGGTCTCCCTCAGGTGTGCTTGGACCCCTTTAAAAGCTCACAGATGAGTCTACTTCAGTTGGGTTCCGACCCCTTTAAAAGTTCACAAAATAAATGCCCTTAGACTTCCATGTCCCAAAATCTTTCATTCTGATTTTGCTCCCACTTCGTTAGCTCCCCTTTTTTGCACTCTGGTGATTTTGGGAGCTGCAGGAGTTTATGCAGATTCTTGTTGATGTCATGGTTTCACCACCTGCCCCTCAACAGTCTTGGATTGCCTGTTTTGGTAAGGGGAGGCTCTCTGGTGTGGACACCGCCAGGTAACCCCAGCTGGCCTGGTTTGGCTCCCTGGAGGTGTAGTTCCCTTTCCACACTGCAGCCTCCTGTGTGCTCACAGGTCCAGCAATCAGACAGTCCTTCATCCTCCGGGCCTTCCAGGGTTTCTCCAGCTTAAATTCTCTCCCTCTGGCTTCTGTGCCCCATCCAACATCCCCAGCTCGCTCTGAGTGTGCCTGTGTGCTCTGTCTTTTATAGCGAGGGGAGGCTTAATAGGTCTCATGTGAGACTGCTTCTCAATGGAGGCCTGACATTTCCTGTCCTTGTTAAAGGGACAGTCTGTTGTTAAATGGGAACAGTCTGTCTTCTGTGTCTGAGTGTGTTTCTTCTCAGGGATCTTCATTCTCTCAATCCTTCTTTTCTTTGTCTCAGACTTTTATATAGAAAAGGGGAGGGGAAGTTGGGAAGTCATAGTACTTTCTGGTAATTATGGGAAAATTGGGTTTAACATATCCTATGTAGGCTGCGGGAGTGTCAGGTAGGGGATGTTGACAAGGGGGGGGATACTGCATCTCTCCCGAGGGCATTCCTCCCGAAGTCCCCAAGGAACCCCTGTCCAGGTGATCCTCCCACACTGGTCCACATCCAGGGTCTGGTTCCAAAGGAGATGGCCATGCCCTGGCCACCTGAACAAAAGATCCTCAGGGTCTATCCGTGAGAAAACCCTCTGGTTTCTCACAGACACCCATAGTGCTTATAAATTACATGGCAGAAGGCAGACCGGGGTCCTCTACGCACATAAGGAGGGCGTTCATTCCCTCATGTAGCTTAAGGATTAGTTCCACTATGTCTCTCCATTTCTCATGAGGAAAAGAGATGGGTTCTATATCTTTGCTTGAAAAGATATTAAAGTTGGGTATTGTTTTAGTTTATAATAAAATATTACTACAGTGATGTTCCTTGTGGCTTGGGCTGTGCTGTTTGCCTTAACCATATTATTGCTTCTGCAAAGGGTTTGTTAATAAGAGATGGTTTGGTCATATGTTGCATCACGGCACTGGATAGACTGTTTGCCGGTACTGAAGGAGCTTCTAAAAGATTTGTTTTGAGAATGTTTGCTTCTTCTGACACTACTGGCTTCAGTTGTTCTTGCAAAAGGTGGCAGCTAACAGGAGCGCTTTTTCCACGGTTTTGATTTCAACTCTCTGCTCCATTGTTTGGCAACCAGTGCTGATTTTTAGCTGAGGTCGTTTGCCAAGCAGTTGCTTTAACTTCTATACAATCTTGGAGGTCATCTTCTCTTGTGCTTTTGTTTTTACCAGTCCGCTTAGGCATTGGCTCCTCTGTGTATGGTGTATTTGTCGTTTCTTTCAATGCATCCGATGCCGGGATTTTATTATGAGCTTTGAAGAAATAGTTTTTACTTGATTTGTTCTGCTTCTTTGGTTTCGTTTTAGTGCCAGGTTTTACTGTGACATCTGCTTCGTCATCTACTCTTTCTGCTTCATCATCTACTCTCTTTGCTTCATCATCTACTCGCTCTGCTTCACCATCTACTCTCTCTGCTTCATCATCTACTCTCTCTGCTTCATAATCTACTCGCTCTGCTTCACCATCTACTCTCTCTGCTTCATCATCTACTCTCTTTGGTTCATCATCTACTCACTCTGCTTCACCATCTACTCTCTCTGCTTCATCATCTACTCTCTTTGGTTCATCATCTCCTCACTCTGCTTCACCATCTACTCTCTCTGCTTCATCATCTACTCGCTCTGCTTCACCATCTACTCTCTCTGCTTCATCATCTACTCTCTCTGCTTCATCATCTACTCTCTTTGCTTCATAATCTACTCTCTGCTTCATCATCTACTCTCTTTGCTTCATCATCTGCTCTCTTTGCTTCATAATCTACTCTCTGCTTCATCATCTACTCTCTTTGCTTCATAATCTACTCTCTGCTTCATCATCTACTCTCTTTGCTTCATCATCTGCTCTCTGCTTCATCATCTACTCTCTTTTGGGTTTGTCGGCTTCCTTGTTTTCCCTTTTTCTTCCGTATATATTCGTCATTGACTTTTTCTGAATTTTGATTCTTACTTTTCTCTTCTTTTTTGTTTTCAGTCATATATTGGCTGTGATTAGAGCCAGGTCTTGAGGTGGACATTTTTGTCAGACTTCTGGGCCCCTGCTTGACCCAATTCTTGCTCGTCCACCATTTGAGCCAATCTCAAAAACTCCTCTATTGCTGAGATGGATGGGTTGTCATCGCCATCAAACGGTGTATCTTCAGTTGATATTGCATCATCTTGCTCATTATTTTTAAACTTCGTGAACTGTTCGAGCCGGTCAAGTGGCACAGCGAGTAGAGCCTTGGAATCCCGGCAGGGCCAAACTCAAACTCAGCCTTTCATCCTTCCGTGGTCTATAAATGAGCACCACACACCGTGGGTAATAATAAGCAGCACGCAGATACCTGAGGGTTCGTAGCGCTATATAAATGCCAAATTATTATTATTTAAGGTCGCTCCACATGATTTCGTTGTGTTCTTTGTGCGAATCCATGTCTTTTCTCATTTTTTTTTAGAACCAGTGTGTGTTCATTTCCGAGTAATTGCAGCAGGTCAATGGGATTGTTTACTTGCGTATTTAGGGCTGAGCTTAGGCCCACTAATGAGGACTCATAACTGCCAACTTCTTTGGATAACCCTATTCCTGCCTACATGTGCACTTCTTTTTTGAGAGATTCAAACACATTAACGAGGGAGTTCATTCCAAAGCTTAAGGCTGTTGAGGTGGTATCTCGTGTGGGTTCTGTTACGATGTGACATGGGGGGCTTTAATTGCACTGCTGTGATGTTTAGGTTCCTTCTCACACATTTGTGCTTCACTCATGGGGGCAAAATGAGTATTTCTCTGTGTTCAAAAACTAAAGGGAAATTGGTCGTCATGGGTTAAATAAGAGCGCC
This sequence comes from Ambystoma mexicanum, assembly GCF_040938575.1. Classification (NCBI taxonomy): domain Eukaryota; kingdom Metazoa; phylum Chordata; class Amphibia; order Caudata; family Ambystomatidae; genus Ambystoma; species Ambystoma mexicanum. Next base: position 155,160,487 of record NC_090938.1, on the reverse strand, counting down.
TTCCATGGGGAGCATTGTGTGTTTCTTCGAATGCGACGTCACACACTGGGGAATTCGAAACGTGATTTTCGGCACTGTTGCTTTGTTGTGTTGGTCTAAACGCAGTTGATAGATTATGCAATGTATCAAGGCTCCGAGATAGTGGTTTACGTCCCGCGAGGTTGGAGGTGGTGCGCTTCAGACTTGTTGTTGACAGTGTGTATTCCAGGTTCTGTTCTTACGCCTTTTTAACTAAGTGACTAGATACTGGTGACATTTCAAGCAGGGGTGACCTGCCATCGGCATAGTGCACTGCCCTCGTCTAGGGCAAGCTCGGGAATCGGATGTAGAACTGCAGTTGTAATCATCATTGGGGCGGATCTGGGCAGATTCCTTAATGTGTTGTGTGTCTCACTGGTGTGATCAAATTCCGGGGCTCTAATGTTGTCCTTCATCGACGCACTTCTGGGATTGTACTTAGTATACTATGAGCTCAAATGGTAAGATAAAATGTCTTCCAGAGTATTTAACTACTATGTGTGTTTTTTTTTCTGATTGTGCTGTATGAGATTTTAAAGAAGGAGGCACACACACTCACAATTGCATCTGCTTTGTCATTAATAGTCACGTAAGTGAATGCCGTGGTTGTCACTTACCCAAGGGGAGGGATGACAAGATGCTGGTGCTGCTCCGCCACCAAGCTCAATGCGAGTAATGGATTGAGCGGCGAGATGTGCGGGCTGTGCTGCAAAGCACTCCGCTGCGCTTGTCTGGTAGGCTATAAGACAAAGGTCCGCCTTTTCCAGGGCAATGAAAGAAAGACTTGATCAGTCAGTGTATTCACGGAATGGAAAGGAAAGATTCTATGTGCTGCTCCAGCCACAGCCAACACACTTGCAGCACTCTGCTGCGCTTGTGTGGTAGGCTATATGACAAAGGTCCGCCTTTTCCAGGGCAATGAAAGAAAGACTTGATCAGTCAGTGTATTCAACGAAAAGGAAAGATTCTCTGTGCAGCTCCAGTCACAGCCAACGCACTGGCAGCACTCCAGGGCAAACCCTTTGTTCCTGGCCTTGTGTGGTGCCTCATGTCTATGTGCGCGTTTAGGGTGTACAGCAGGGGATTTATCTGTGTTTTCATCCAAGAAATGGTCAGTGTTCGCCAATTATGGGTCATGTGCGATGGACCCGTGTTTGGACTAGATTTACCTCCTATTTATTGAGGATTTAGCTAATATTAACAGATGTTTATTGTTTTCCATTGTAAGTGGGGACACTCTTGAGTTATACGTCATGGAGTCTTTTGGCTTACTGCTTCACTGCACTTGACCATCAAAAGGCTGTTTGTGTCCTTCTGATATGATATGATGTGATATGACATTTGTAACTCACCTATACACAAGTGTTTCAAGGCGCAATGAAGCAAGGAAGGGAGAACAGAGGGAGGACAGAGACAACGATCTTAGTAGGCCAAGTGACATTGAGATCACGCAAGTGCAGGGGGAAAGGGGAGGCCAAGTGACATTGAGATCACGCAAGTGCAGGGGGAAAGGGGAGGGGCTGTGCTGTACATGGGATCAAAACAATAAAAAGAAGTGTGGCCATCAGGTGGCAGGTGCAAGGATAAGTGAAGACAGCAGGTGTCCAAAAGTGTGGGTAGGAGGACTGTAGGGTTGCAGATACAGACTTAAATACATGTGTTGCCGGCAGGCAGTGTGGCTGTGCAACTGGGTGGGAAGGGACCTAGGCCCGAAATCAGAGGGTAGCCAGGTGACCAGTGCAGTATCAGACATAAAATCAACGAGAAGAGAAAGAGAGAAGGCAGAGGCAAAGAGGAAGGTCTTGAGGTGCTTCCGGAACCGGAGATGGTTCTCCTCAAGTTTCAGAGAGGCAGGGAAACTGTTCCAGAGGGAGGCCCCAGCCGAAGAAGGAGATCTACCACCAACTCGTTGCTTGAAGAGACTGACACTGAGGGAGTTGGAGGTGGAGGAGCGAAGAGCTCGAGTAGGAAGGTATTTATGAAGAGAGAGTTTGAGATATTGAGGACCCAGGCCCCAGAAGGCCTTGGAGACAATGCAGAGAGCTTGAACTTAATCCTTGCAGCCACTGGGAGTCAATGCAGATATTTCAGTGCTGGAGAGATAGGATCCTTGAGCTTGAGGCCAAGGACAAGTTTCGCAGTCCTGTTCTGGATGAGTTGCACAGGGCGGAGAGTAGAAGCAGGCAGATTTAGAACTAGGATGTTGCAGTAGTCCAGCCTAGAGAGAACCAGAGCTTTGGAGACAGTGAGCTTCTGGAGGAAGGAGAGGAAAGGAAGAATACCTCTGAGGATGTGCAGTTGGTAAGTTGACTTCTTGGAGATGTCAGAGATGTGAGTAGAAAAGGAGCGTGTGGAGTCGAAGATGACCCCGAGATTCTTAACCTCACAGGTGGGAGCAGGAAGAGGGCCAAAGGTCACCGGCCAGAGAGTGACAGGAATGGAGGGTGCGGTGTGGCAATGAGGAGAATCTCCATCTTACTGGCATTAAGGCAGGGATCGTTGGCGGCACACCACCCCTGGATAGGAGACAGACAGTCATAGATGAGAGAAGGAGAAGAGGTGACAGAGAGGAGCCTGAAAACAAGTTGAGTGTCATCCATATAGCACTGAAAGTTGGAGCAGAGAGCGGCAATGCGGTGGGCGAGAGGTACCAGGCATTAGTTAAACTGCCAGGGAGAGAGGTTAGACCCCTAGGGAACACCACAGGTAGAGAGTGAGCTAGAGGAAAGGAAGGGCCCAAGTTGGACCGGGGAGGGTCGATCAGAGAGGGCCGAGGTCAGCCATGCTAGGGCCTGATCGGTGATAACCAGGTTATCGTGGAGACGATTGAGCAGAATGGCATGGTTGACCGTGTCAATATACTCCCAGGATAATTAAAAGTTCAGAAATTGGGAGTATATTGCTTGTGTTTTGAGAACTGCTATCTCATGCCTGTGTTCCGCCTTTCCAATCCTCCCTAATTTCACTTTAACATTGGCACTAGTTGCCAGCCACTGTCTGAGTTTTGCACTGATGTATTTTTGTGGAGTCAGCCCTTTGAGTTTTCAGAAGGCTTTGAGGCCTGCTCTCATTCAAAGACGTGCTGCGGCTACCATTTTTAATAAGATGACTGCCTCACTACACTATTGCTTCTGTTTTAGCAAGCTATATTCGTATGTCGTTCATGTTGCATTCAACTTATACATTGGTCATGTTACTGTTCTTCATGTCTGTGGATGCTATGTTAATTTTCTTCATGTCTAAATGCATCTATTACCTATTGTACGCGTTCTTCATGTGGGGTGCATGTTTGCTTCGTGTCTAATGCATGCTCCTTTACTGTTACAATGTTAATTTGAATGCTTTTGCCATCTTCAGTTCACATTGTTCCCAAACCCTGATGGGAGATAAGGGCGTAACGTCTCTCACATTTGCGATATTGGGGTGGGGGAGGGCGAGAAGCTATAGATGACATATTGATATGCCTGCCAGCACATCCATTTGCACATCAGTCCGGCCATTGATAACATACAAGTATCATAGCACATGGTTGACTTCCAGGATGTTGTTTATGGTTCTTGTAGATACTATCTCTCTCCTAGGATCTGTACCTTATTCATAATTAAGAGTGAGGTCTACATTCTCATATCTATTTGGATGAGGATGTACTAGAGCATGGGCACATTGCGTCATCTATTTGGATCAGTAGGTTCTAGAGCATGGATACATTTGCATACCTATTTGGATGAGGAGGAACTCAAGCATGGACACATTCTGTTACCTACTTGGAAAAGTAGGGTCTGCAGCTTGGATACAGTCTCATACCTATTTGGATGAGGAGGTACTAGAGCATGGACACATTCTGTCACATATTTGGATCAGTAGATTCTAGAGCATGGATACATGTGCATACCTATTTGGATGAGCCGGTACTATCGCATGGACACATTCTGACACCTATTTGAATCAGTAGGTTCTAGAGTATGGATATATTTGCACTAGCAAAACAAAAGAGTTGATGGCTGGAAGGTTTAGAATAAATCTTGACCTCTGGCATTGCTCTGGGCAACCCTCCAGACCATCGTTCTTCGCCTGCCAAGCCATTACAAAAGGGGAAAAACCATATGCAAATCAGGCTTGGTCCCACCCCCAAAGGGGTAGTCCAGCCCGAACTGCTAGGTCACATCCCTTTTGCACGAGACCACAAGCATCCCCAGACATGTTTCAGCCTTGTTGGGCGTCATCAGTGAGGAGTAGCTTGGGTCTCTAGGATATATTTGCACACCTATTTGGATGAGGAGGTACTAGAGCATGGACACATTCTGGGCCTCATTACAACCCTGGCGTTGGACCATGGTGCTATCAGCACCATGGTCCATGCCGGATTCCGCCATGGTTGATGGCGGATTTACTGCCCCATTCCAAGGTTGGCGGGGCGGTAAATCCCCATTCACCATGGCCCCTTCCCCATTCCCATTGTTGGCCCATAGGGCTCAATGGGAATGGGGAAGGCGCTAATTACGGCACCGTAAATTACGGTGCCTTAATTAGCACCAAGGTCCCTTAGCGGGTTGCACTTAAAACGCCTGCAAAAAGCAGGCGTTAAAGTGTGAATCTTGCGTTAAGGGTTTAACAGCGCCGCAGCCTTTTACGGCGCCGTTAACCCCTTAACGCCAGGGTTGTAATGAGGCCCTCTGTCACCTATTTGGATAAGTAGGGTCTGTAGCTTTGATACATTTCTCATACCTATCTAGACAAGGAAGTACTAGAGCATATATACATTGGGCCTCATTACGACCTGGGCGGTAAGGGAATACCGGTACCGGTAAGGGAACTGGTGTCGGTAATCCCTTACCGCCCTATTCTGAGGTCCCTTTGCGGGTCCTCCCTTAACGCCTGGTTTTGGACATGACCCTCAAAGGGACTTTGGCGCTAATAACGGTACCACAATTAGCGGTACCGTTATTAGCGCCTTCCCCATTCCCATTGAGCCCTAAGGGGGCTCAAATGGGAATGGGGAAGGGCCATGGTGAATGGGGAATTACCGCCCCCGCCAACCTTGGAATGGGGCGGTAATTGCTCCATTCACCATGGCGGAATCGGTAAGGTTTTGGAGGCAACCATGGCGCAAATAGCGCCATGGTTACCGCCTGGGTCATAATGAGGCCCATTCTGTCATGCATTTGGATCAGTAGGTTCTAGAGCATGGATACATTTGCATACCTATTTGGATGAGGAGGCACTAGAACATGGACACATTCTGTCACCTATTTGTGTCAATAGGTTATAGAGCATGGGTACATTTGCACACCTATTTGGATGAGGAGGTACTAGAACATCGACACTTTGTGTCACCTATTTGGATCAGTATATTCTAGAGCATGGACAAATTTGTGGACCTATCGAGGAGGTACTAGAGCATGAATACATTCTGTCACCTATTTGGATCTGTAGGTTCTAGAACAAGGATACATTTGCACACCTATTTGAATGAGGAGGTACTAGAGCATGGGCACATTCTGTCACCACATTCTGTCACCTCCTCTGTTTCCTCCACCCTCCCATTTCTGTTTATTTCCTCACCACCACCCCTCCAGCACTATCTGAAATGTTGTCAGGCCTAGTATGATAGTCGCTTGTTTTGTTCCTCTCCTCCCTTTCTGCACCCCTCTCCCTCACCTTTTGTTTTTCTCCGGCTCTACCAGAAATGTCATCAGCCCTAGTACAGTAGTCGCCTGTCTGTTTCCATTTCCTTCCCACTCTCCCACTCCCTTCCTTATCTATGTCTTAGCTCTTGCACTATCTAAAATGTCGTCAGGCCGAGTACGATAGTTAATTTCACATCCTTACTGTTCATGGCCTGTAAGAATGTGGTTGTATTTTCCCTTGTTCCCTCCCTTGCCTTGAAGCACTTTGAAATACATTGTATATAAGCGCGCTATATAAATAAATGATCATATCATATAACCTATTTGCATAAGTAGGGTCTATAGCATGGATACATTTCTCATACCTATCTCGACGAGGAGATACTAGAGCATGGACACATTCTTTTGCCTATTTGGATCAGTAGGTTCTAGGGCATGGACACACTATTTTGCATTCTTTGATTTGAAGGTGCAAAAGCTCGACCGTGTCCCTTCACTTCCTCAGATGGGGAAGGGTCACCTAACACTGTGAGCTAGATGCCTTTGGCTCTGTTCTGCCAGCCTCTTTGTTCCACATTCTTCTCCCCGCTGGGCTTAGGTTCTGACTAATGTGTATTGTCTCATATATGTGTCCCTGCTCATTGCTTTCTCCCTTACGATTCGCAAAGCAAGACAACATTATTTAATTGGTTCCAGAAGTGCCTCTGAAGTGCTAAGGCTGTTGGGCTGACTTCAAACTTGCTTCTTGGATATTACGGATTCCGCTGAACGAGTCGCCAAGTGGAAGTTCCTTGTGCCTTGCAACACAGACTTACTGACGCCGCCTGCCACCATGCCCATAACCACACCTCTTCCCAGCCTCGCTCTCGCACGTCAGCTACAGGTACTACGGTGCTCGAGCTTCGCGTGCGCGCATCCGGAAGTGCCTCTGAAGTGCTAAGGCTGTTGGGCTGACTCGCTGACTCTCCTCTCTTCAAACTTGCTTCTTGGATATTACGGATTCCCTGGAACGAATCGCCAAGTGGAAGTTCCTTGTGCGTTGCAACACGGACTTACTAAGTAAATATTTGTTAGCCGCATAGGAAGCAGCATACCTTCCCGTTTTGTGCACTACGGACTTTGTATCTGTACTCGTTTTGTGCACTACTGACTTTGGTGTTACTCTGAGATCCACGCCGCAAATTTACTATCCTTTGTGCTTCCATTGCAGCCCCGTCTGCCGCCACGCCCATAACCACACATCTTCCCAGCCTCGCGTGTCAGCTACAGGTACTCCGGTGCTTGCGCAACATGCGCGCGCATCCAGAAGTGCCTCTGAAGTGCTAAGGCTGTTGGGCTGTTCGGCTGGCGGGGGCTGGGGGTGGTCCAACTGTAGAGGTAATTGCTTATTGATATTAAGTAATAGCTGCCAAACTGTTTAAATAATGTGTTGTGTCCACAGGTCCACAGGTTTGTCATTCCTTATTTATGGTATCCAATTGATTACGTTTCACTATGAGGAAAAACAAAATGCCTCTAATTAGAAAAGAGTCGGGAGAAGATTTCTTTGCCGCAGTGAATACTAGACGGGCCAGTTTAGCGAGCGCAATGGCATTACCTCTGCCGGATTCTAATAGCGATGAGGAGGCGCTATTACAGTGTGCTCAAGACTGCTCGTTAATAGGCAGACCTGTTGAGGAGTCTATTGACACCTCCCAACCACTATTGGTTGCAGATGATATAAGGCCCTCCTTGGGGGATTTGTGCAAACCCATGAACCCTAATCATGACCAACTCACTGATACACCAAGCATTTGTGTTCCATCTGATTATATGTTTGATGATAAGACTGACCCTTTTGAGTCTGACTGCGCACAACCAGAAATGAATTCTGATACATCTGCCTTGTTAGGTATTTTTAACCGGTTGATCTTGTCCGAATCAAGGAAACAGACGGCGGCTATTCTTAATATAGCTGCTGGAGTGGGTAAACTACCTGTAACAATAGGGGAAGCAGTTCTTCGTGCATCTAAAGACATATTCCTTGCCTCCCATATTAAAGAATCGGACAATATCATAAAGAAATATACTAGTGAGATTGTGAAATCTCAAACAACCGATTAAATTATCATAATACCCGCCACTCAGGATATGGAGGGCAGGTGATAGAGTGGATGGGATCAAGGATATGGGTGTCAAAGACTGTCAGGTTAGCCGTGGTGTTGGCCTCCCGAATCGGGAGTCAATAGATGACTTTGAAACCAAAAATATCTAAAAGACAGGGCAAAAAATGAGCCAAATTAAAAAGAAAAACAAAGTCAATAACACATTATCCAGAAAATTTCTAAGGGACAAATATCTAAGAGACAATGGGCCTCATTACGACCCAGCCTGGGCCGTGACTTTACCACCATGGCGTAAACTACGTTTACGCCATGGTGGTTGGCGGACTTACCGCCCCATTCCGACCTTGGCGGGGCGGTAAGTCCCCAATCCCCATTTACCCTTCCTCATTCCTATTTTTGCCCCATAGGGCATAATGGGAGTGGGGAAGGCGTTAATTACGCCACCGTAAATTACGGTGGCGTAATTAACTCCATGGTCCCTTAGCGCCATGGATTTTAACACCTGCTAAAAGCAGGTGTTAAAAGCACAATGGCGCTAAGGGACCTCGTAATCAGGCGGTAAGGGTCGGCGCTGTTAACGCTGCCGTGAACCCCTTACCGCCTGGGTCGTAATGAGGCCCAACATCTTGGATGCAGACGATATGGTACTGTCGTCGAAAAAAAAAAAAAAGAAAAAACAAGCAAGGACATTATTAGCACCAATCTGCAATTTTGTCCTAAAGTGACCTCCCACCAAGCCTCACAGAGTGTATACTCTGAGGGTGATTATGCACTCTATGAGGTAACGAAAAAGAAAAGGGATGATGTATTTGAAATATTCAAGGGCACTATTCAAACTGCCCACAATCCAGAGATAGATAGCCTCAATGATCAATCTGGGTCTAAAGGCTCGGAGCACAAAGGTTTGGACTTCCCTCCACTGGTCCCTAGTCTGAATGTATAAATGACCCAACCAAATATCGATACAGGCAAATGATCTACTTTAGCCAAGAAGGGAGGCAAAATCACTGTCAATACGGGTCTGGGCAGTTCTGAATGGGTAACTTCTAATAGTATATCTTCCATAAACCAGAAGAATGAACCCTGTCTTCCCTGTATGACCCCAGTGGGCAATAAAGAAGTTCCTTCAAACTCAAACTTGACAAAAGCAAACAGCAAAGGGCAGGACAATGCTGACCCCCTCTATAAGGAAGATGCCATACGTCAATTGATCCTTAAGATATTCACAGAAAACCATATTCTAGAAGAGAAGAGGGGTAATTTGGCTGATCCTGAGGTGTCACTTAGACCAACTGTAAACACCTTGTATAAAAAGATTGAACAAGAGATCAAAATGACAAAGGAGGATGGGTATTATGAGAATGTTAATTCAATTGAGAGTGGAGGGGAACCGACGGATACTGATTTAAGAAAATTGGTTCACCCAGATCTACCCGGGTTGATTATGAGATGCCTGTTTAATGACAGTGGAAATATATCGGTGAATAAACCTTACATTTTATCTGTATTTGCATATATCCCTGAGTTAAGGTTAATCACCTCAGCTCACATACTTTTAGTCGATTTCATACACAAATTTAAATATGACTATGTACGTCTAGTCATACCATCACCGTTTGTCAGGTCACTTCTTTTGAAAGAAGCCGAACAGCTACAATATAGAGGTTTTGATATTTTGGAACTGAACTACACAACAAATAACCCCCAAGCAAATGCGCCCAGTAATGCAGGTCACAAACGGGGCACTGTCTCCAGTAACGGAAAACCAACTGGTGATGTTGATTTCAACTCTGACAAACAAGATTGGAGATGGTTGGCCCTTTCTTTGCGCAAATCAATTGATACACTGAAACAGCTAGGTAAGCCTCTTTAGCGCTTCAAATAACATAAAGTTGCTTAGCTGGAACTCTAGAGGCTTTTCTAACCTGAGGAACAATGTTGGCACAGTATGATTTTATTCTTATTCAAGAATCTTGGTCTATAGTGAAACTTTGCTGGGAAGGTTATGATATGTCAACACATAGGGGCCGATTCATGGAACCAACGTGCGCCGAAAATCTAGGCGCAAGCATGCGCAAGCATGCGCAAGCGGAAAAAAACAGGCGCACGCGCACGCGTGCGATTCATGGAAGTCCCTGCGCGTGTTCACCGCGGGATGTGCGCCAAACCCGTGCATGGCGCACAAGTCACTGCAACATCGCGAAAGGCGTGCGCGACGGTGCGCGACGCGCACAGTGAAAGCGCACAACCTCAGCGCACACAGCAGAAAGTGGGCGGGACATGGGGCGTAACGCGCGGAATGGGGAACAACACGCGAAAATAAGGGCGCAACTGGGGATGCACTGCACGGAAGCAGAGGTAACGCCCACACGCACACAAACCACACGTATTCATGGAATGGAATAGGGCAAACCCACGCACAGCCAAAGCCGCGCACAAGCTGAAACACGTCCGCCACACGAAGGCAGGCGGTAGAGTCCCAGCGCATCAAAAAAGTGGCGCCGCGGGAAGTAAAATACGCGATTGAGCGGGGTACGTGTATTCCGGGTGTGCGCGGGAAGTGACACACGCGATTGAGCGGGGTACGTGTATTCCGGGGGTGCGCGGGAAGTTACACACGCGAATGAGCGGGGTACGTGTATTCCGGGGGTGCGCGGGAAGTGACACACGCGATTGAGCGGGGTACGTGTATTCCGGGTGTGCGCGGGAAGTGACACACGCGATTGAGCGGGGTACGTGTATTCCGGGGGTGCGCGGGAAGTTACACACGCGAATGAGCGGGGTACGTGTATTCCGGGGGTGCGCGGGAAGTGACACACGCGATTGAGCGGGGTACGTGTATTCCGGGTGTGTGCGGGAAGTGACACACGCGATTGAGCGGGGTACGTGTATTCCGGGGGTGCGCGGGAAGTTACACACGCGAATGAGCGGGGTACGTGTATTACGGGGGTGCGCGGGAAGTTCCACATGCGATTTGGCCGGGTACGTGGATTCCAGGGGTGCGCGGGAAGTTCCACACGCGATTTGGCCGGGTACGTGGATTCCAGGGGTGCGCGGGAAGTTCCACACGCGATTTGGCCGTGTACGTGGATTCCAGGGGTGCGCGGGAAGTTCCACACGCGATTTGGCCGGGTACGTGGATTTCAGGGGTGCGCGGGAAGTTCCACACGCGATTGAGCGGGGTACGTGTATTTCGGGGGTGCGCGGGAAGTTCCACACGCGATTTGGCCGGGTACGTGGATTCCAGGGGTGCGCGGGAAGTTCCACACGCGATTTGGCCGGGTACGTGGATTTCAGGGGTGCGCGGGAAGTTCCACACGCGAGTTGGCCGGGTACGTGGATTTCAGGGGTGCGCGGGAAGTTCCACACGCGAGTGAGCGGGGTACGTGTATTTCGGGGGTGCGCGGGAAGTGACACACGCGATTTGGCCGGGCACGTGGATTCCAGGGGTGCGCGGGAAGTTCCACACGCGATTTGGCCGGGTACGTGGATTTCAGGGGTGCGCGGGAAGTTCCACACGCGATTGAGCGGGGTACGTGTATTTCGGGGGTGCGCGGGAAGTTCCACATGCGATTTGGCCGGTTACGTGGATTCCAGGGGTGCGCGGGAAGTTCCACACGCGATTTGGCCGGGTACGTGGATTTCAGGGGTGCGCGGGAAGTTCCACACGCGAGTTGGCCGGGTACGTGGATTTCAGGGGTGCGCGGGAAGTTCCACACGCGATTGAGCGGGGTACGTGTATTTCGGGGGTGCGCGGGAAGTGACACACGCGATTTGGCCGGGCACGTGGATTCCAGGGGTGCGCGGGAAGTTCCACACGCGATTTGGCCGGGTACGTGGATTTCAGGGGTGCGCGGGAAGTTCCACACGCGATTGAGCGGGGTACGTGTATTTCGGGGGTGCGCGGGAAGTGACACACGCGATTTGGACGGGCACGTGGATTCCAGGGGTGCGCGGGAAGTTCCACACGCGATTTGGCCGGGTACGTGGATTTCAGGGGTGCGCGGGAAGTTCCACACGCGAGTTGGCCGGGTACGTGGATTTCAGGGGTGCGCGGGAAGTTCCACACGCGATTGAGCGGGGTACGTGTATTTCGGGGGTGCGCGGGAAGTGACACACGCGATTTGGCCGGGCACGTGGATTCCAGGGGTGCGCGGGAAGTTCCACACGCGATTTGGCCGGGTACGTGGATTTCAGGGGTGCGCGGGAAGTTCCACACGCGATTGAGCGGGGTACGTGTATTCCGGGGGTGCGCGGGGAGCAGCACACGTGATTTGCACGTGTGGGTCCTCCCAGGTGTACCCTCTACACCCTCCACGGCCCCTGCAGGTGGCTCACACCACAGGGGCCTACCCAGCACATGTCCTGCAGGCACCCCATCCACCATGGCCATGCCCACCAGCCAACCCACATATCAACTAGCACTACTGCCCACCAACGCATGTCCCCCTGCACCCCCAGCCACCAGGGGCAGCCTCCAGCAGGCCCCCACCCATGTCTCCCCCCACCCCCACCCCCCAGCAGTGCAGGGGCAGCCTCAAACAGGCCCCCACTCATGTCCCCCTGCACCCCCACCCCCTAGCATCCAGGGGCACCCTCCACCAGGCCCCCACACATGTCTCCCACCACCCCCACCCCCCAGCATCCAGGGGCACCCTCCACCAGGCCCCCACTCATGTCCCCCTGCACCCTCACCCCCCAGCATCCAGGGGCACCCTCCACCAGGCCCCCACTCATGTCTCCCACCACCCCCACCCCCCAGCCACCAGGGGCAGCCTCCACCAGGACCCCACCCATGTCTCCCACCACCCCCACCCCCCAGCCACCAGGGGCAGCCTCCACCAGGCCCCCACCCATGTCCGACTCATGTCTCCCAGCACCCCCACCCCCCCAGCCACCAGGGGCAGCCTCAACCAGGCCCCCACCCATGTCTCCCACCACCCCCACCCTCCAGCCACCAGGGGCAGCCTCAACCAGGCCCCACCCATGTCCAACTCATGTCTCCCAGCACCCCCACCCCACCAGCCACCAGGGGCACCCTCCACCAGGCCCCCACTCATGTCTCCCACCACCCCCACCCCCCAGCATCCAGGAGCACCCTCCACCAGGCCCCCACTCATGTCCCCCTGCACCCCCACCCCCTAGCATCCAGGGGCACCCTCCACCTGGCACCCACACATGTCTCCCACCACCCCCACCCCCCAGCAGTGCAGGGGCACCCTCCACCAGGCCCCCACACATGTCCCCCTGCACCCTCACCCCCCAGCATCCAGGGGCACCCTCCACCAGGCCCCCACTCATGTCCCCCTGCACCCCCACCCCCTAGCATCCAGGGGCACCCTCCACCAGGCCCCCACTCATGTCTCCCACCACCCCCACCCCCCAGCATCCAGGGGCACCCTCCACCAGGCCCCCACACATGTCTCCTATCACCCCCACCCCCCAGCAGTGCAGGGGCACCCTCCAGCAGGCCCCCACACATGTCCCCCTGCACCCTCACCCCCCAGCATCCAGGGGCACCCTCCACCAGGCCCCCACTCATGTCCCCCTGCACCCCCACCCCCTAGCATCCAGGGGCACCCTCCACCAGGCCCCCACTCATGTCTCCCACCACCCCCACCCCCCAGCATCCAGGGGCACCCTCCACCAGGCCCCCACTCATGTCACCCATCACCCCCACCCCCCAGCTGTGCAGGGCACCCTCCACCAGGCCCCCACTCATGTCCCCCTGCACCCCCACCCCCTAGCATCCAGGGGCACCCTCCACCAGGCCCCCACTCATGTCTCCCACCACCCCCACCCCCCAGCATCCAGGGGCACCCTCCACCAGGCCCCCACTCATGTCCCCCTGCACCCCCACCCCCTAGCATCCAGGGGCACCCTCCACCTGGCACCCACACATGTCTCCCACCACCCCCACCCCCCAGCAGTGCAGGGGCACCCTCCACCAGGCCCCCACACATGTCCCCCTGCACCCTCACCCCCCAGCATCCAGGGGCACCCTCCACCAGGCCCCCACTCATGTCCCCCTGCACCCCCACCCCCTAGCATCCAGGGGCACCCTCCACCAGGCCCCCACTCATGTCTCCCACCACCCCCACCCCCCAGCATCCAGGGGCAGCCTCCACCAGGCCCCCACTCATGTCCCCCTGCACCCCCACCCCCTAGCATCCAGGGGCACCCTCCACCTGGCACCCACACATGTCTCCCACCACCCCCACCCCCCAGCAGTGCAGGGGCACCCTCCACCAGGCCCCCACTCATGTCCCCCTGCACCCTCACCCCCCAGCATCCAGGGGCACCCTCCACCAGGCCCCCACTCATGTCTCCCACCACCCCCACCCCCCAGCCACCAGGGGCAGCCTCCACCAGGCCCCCACCCATGTCTCCCACCACCCCCACCCCCCAGCCACCAGGGGCAGCCTCCACCAGGCCCCCACCCATGTCCGACTCATGTCTCCCAGCACCCCCACCCCCCCAGCCACCAGGGGCAGCCTCAACCAGGCCCCCACCCATGTCTCCCACCACCCCCACCCCCCAGCCACCAGGGGCAGCCTCAACCAGGCCCCCACCCATGTCCAACTCATGTCTCCCAGCACCCCCACCCCCCCAGCCACCAGGGGCACCCTCCACCAGGCCCCCACTCATGTCTCCCACCACCCCCACCCCCCAGCATCCAGGGGCACCCTCCACCAGGCCCCCACTCATGTCCCCCTGCACCCCCACCCCCTAGCATCCAGGGGCACCCTCCACCTGGCACCCACACATGTCTCCCACCACCCCCACCCCCCAGCAGTGCAGGGGCACCCTCCACCAGGCCCCCACACATGTCCCCCTGCACCCTCACCCCCCAGCATCCAGGGGCACCCTCCACCAGGCCCCCACTCATGTCCCCTGCACCCGACACCCCCCAGCATCCAGGGGAACCCTCCACCAGGCCCCCACCCATGTCTCCCACCACCCCCACCCCCCAGCCACCAGGGGCAGCCTCCAGCAGGCCCCCACCCATGTCCAACTCATGTTCCCCACCCAACATGTCATCACAGTCCAGATCCCTGGTCTCTATGGTCAGCCCCCAAATGCAAAACACCCACCCGAGTATTGCATCCACCCACTCATATTCTGCAATTACATCACAGAACACCAATTGCAAGTTCCAAAACAAACACATGTCCCTCACATACACCCAATGGGTGTCAGTGATTCTCAAAACACATAACATGAAATGCATGAAAACAATGAGACACCACACATTGAAGTGCAACAAATAAATAATGTATTAAAGGAAAGATGAATAGAAACAAAAATGAAGAAACAGAAATGTGAATGGAAAAAAATGAAAAGAAGCATGTCCGTTCAAAATAAAAAAAAAATTAAAGAATATAGAAATCCAAAGTAATGTAGTACAAAGTCAATGTCCACCAAACAAAATCCAATGTGAAAAAAAAATTATAAGCCATTGATCCATGGATAATGTTAAAAAAGAAAGTATGTACAAGTCCACAACTATGTACAATGCAAGAAGCCAGGGTCCATCATCCCAACAAAATAAAGGAAACCTAACTAACTACACTAACTAATAAAAAAAACTATATACAAAAATGTGGCCAATGTCCAAAAGGTCCAAATGAAATAAAAACAAAAATGAAACTTAACACTACCTACATAACTATGTACAAGGGCAGCGGGCTAGTTCCACGGCTCACTTCTGGATGTGCCGGGCCAGGGCATCATCGAACTCCTCCTCAATGTCCCGGAGGCGGTCCTCCTCCATGGCCCCGAGGGTCCGCAGGGCCGTCGACGTGTCCACCTCCAAAGCCCTGCGGATTGCCTCGAGGCACTCGACCCGCCTCAGGGCCCTCTGCATGGAGTTCTCCGCCCTGACCATTGAGAGCCGTGCCTCTTCCGCCCGCTGCCGCTCCGCATCTATGGCGTGGCCCAACCGCTGCCACACGGAAGACACTTTTTGTCCTGGGTCCTCCTGCCCTCCGGCCGATGCCTGCCCCTCCGATGTCGAAGGCCCCGAGCCTTCATGGCTCCCACCACGGTGCTGCTGCTGCTGTGCCTCTGCCCCTGCACTGCCTCCTGCTGCCTGCACATCCTCCGCCGGCTGGGGTGCAGTCGTTGACGTGGCAACCCCTGCTGGACGTCCGACTCCCGACTGCGGCAGGGATGCCTCCTCCACCAGCCTGGCCGCACCGTCAGAGGCAGCTCCACAGGGCACCCAGGTGACTGATGGGTGGGAAGATGGCACAGAGGACGACTGGCGCGTAGGGGGTCCAGCTGAGGAGGGGGTCGTGGCAAGCCCCATCAGACGGAGGAATCCGGCCTGGGTGACCTGTCCCAGCAGGCTGACGTGGTCAACGAGCCATTCGAGATGATGTGCAGTCTCTTCATGAAAAGACTGCAGGTCACCTCGCATGGCCCGTTGACGCAACGCCACTCCAGCCAGGACAGGCTCAACCCGGGCCTGGATAGCCACGTCCGCAGGCAGAGGAAGGCCAGTTGACGTCAGCTCATCCCCTGCCTGAAAACTGGTCTGGACATGGGCATCCCTGCTGGTGCAAGATGATGCAGGGACAGGATCAGGGACAGGATTGCACACAGGCACCTCCGCGGCGGCCTGTGCTGCCTCCTGTCCCTGGTCCTGCACTGCACCACTAGCACCAGTGGGATCCCCACCCCCAGACCCCGTCTCCGGTGCTTGCACGGCCTCCTCCTCCACCAAACCCCCCACCAACCTGGATGACTCTGTGCCATCTTCCCCCGTTGGGCCCTGTGGGGTCCCAGCTGCCCCTTCTGCTGCCGAGGAGTCCAATTGCAACCTCCGCCTCTTGGACCTCCCCCCGGCAGCTGCGGCCTGGGACGCGGCACCGGACTCCTCACTCCCCGACGAGATGACAACCTGGGAGGGGAGCCGGGCCTTGCGTCTCCGGCTGGCGGTGGGATCCCCGCCGCTGTGCTCCACAGCACCTTCTCCGCCCTCTTCATCAGTTGACGCTGCAGACAGGGAGAAACAAAACACAGGCATCAGGGCACTGTACAATGGACACATACACACATGACAGTTGTACATGAGTGGCATTGGCAAACCTCTGACATGTCATCACAATCCCCAACACACATGTCATTACAACTTGCACACACGAGCCATACCACAGCCATGTTGCAACTGCCAACACCATCCATACACATACAACAGCATCAGCAGCCAAAGGTGAGCCAGACATCACATGCAACACAGGAAGTGCACCACACATGTACACACCAACCACCACACTTGCATGCATGTGTACACCTCTTCTAAGTGTCGCAGTGTTCAGACGGGCATCCATGTCACATCTGCCAATCAGGCTTCCACATACCGCTGTCACATGCATCCATGTTGCATCACTGTTGCACCCTTGTCAAATACACACACATGCACATGTACACAGCGCTGATACAATCAGCTGAAAACAACATACATGCGTGACATCACGGACATGTCTACTCATATACACATTCATACAAACTTGTGTGCCCACACAACTGCATTTGGCATGCAAGCCCACACACACAGGCACCATCCATGTCTCACACATTACAGCCCTCGCATGTGTCAGCCCCACGGCCCTGTACACCCGCACCCATACTCGACCCCATACAAACAGATGTGCAACCTGCACACTACTGAACAATCACCACACGCACTGCTCACAATCAGGATGCATGTACACTCACCGCTCGACTCCAGACGGGTCTGCCTCTCAAGGACCTGGACGTGGAGCGCTGGGGATATGTGTTCCAGGACCCTCATCTGTTCTTCCGACAAGTGGCCCCGGTGCCCCTTGGCATCCGCTGCCTTCAAGAGGCGCCGGGCCTTGGTCAGGGTCCTGGACCTGAAGTCCTCCCAGCGCTTCTTGACATGTTGGAAGTCGCGGACTGCCACCCCCTCCGCGTTGATGGCAGTCACGATGTCAGTCCAGATCCGAGTCCGTCCTTCCTTGTCGGCGCGGCAACTTCCGAAGAGGGCATCATACTGCCCCAGGACTTGCTCCACCAGGACACCAACTTCGGTGGCACTGAAGCTGGTGCCCCTCTGCCTCTCTGGCCGGGGGTTGTCAGTGGTCACAGATGGAGTTTGCCCCGACATGACAACCCCAGAGGCAGGAGTGGGTGGGCAACTGGGTCCTGGGGCTGGGCTGTGGAGCGATGGAATCCCAGTCGGGAGTCTTTGGTTCCAGCAGGGGTGGTCACACCAACAGCACCCCTGGCTGATGTGCAGGCAGCAAATGGCAGGGCACGTGGGCAGCAGGCAGTCAGGCAGCAGCAGATGGCAGGTGGGAGCGTGCTCGGGGCTCTGGGGGGCAGTAGTTCGGCCTTCTGGGCAGGAGCGTGGTCTTCCGTGTGCTTACACGTGGCCAGCTTGATACGGAGTGATTTGGCACGTGAAAATTCTGCACGTCAGCGTGTAATTCGAGGAAAGGCCCTTAGCGCGTAAGCGCGTCTGCACGCATACGCATTTTCATTGGACCAAAGGCCCTCAGCGCGTGAGCGCGTCTGTGACGTGACGTGCGAGGGAGTATCCCTCATTGCACGTGATGACAGTACACATGTGGATCCCAACCAATTGCGTGTGAAAGTTCACGGGACCCCGGAACACACGTACCCAGGCCAATGGCGTGTGGAACTACCCGCGCACCCCGAAACACACGTACCCCGGCCAATCGCGTGTGGAACTACCCGCGCACCCCGAAACACGTACCCAGGCCAATCGCGTGTGGAACTACCCGCGCACCCCGAAACACACGTACCCCGGCCAATCGCGTGTGGAACTACCCGCGCACCCCGAAACACACATACCCAGGCCAATCGCGTGTACGCTCGCTCCCCTCCGATCACACGCGATGACACCCGAATACGGGAAACCAACGAGTCCGCCCACACGGAGGCGTCCCGCGCCCGCGCACAGCATAAAAGTGCGCGCAAACAACAAACGCGTATATACAGCGACGATGAATGCCCCATTTGTTGCTGCAGTGATTGTGGGACACCGCAGGAGGAGGAGAATAGCCAGGGCACGCATTTTTGCACCACGGACAGGCCTTTTTGGGATGCCTGACGACCAGGTCTACGGCAGGTATAGGTTTCCACCCCATATCATCCTAGAACTGGTCAGGGAGTGGGAAGATGACCTCACATCCCCCACCCTTTGCTCCCAAGCATTGAGCCCCTTGGAGAAGCTGCTCAATGTCTTGCATTTCTTGGCCACTGGGTCGTTTCAGCGGACCACTGCCATAGTGGGGGGGGGGTCTCACAGGCCACGCAGTCACGCTGCCTACACCAGGTACTGGCAATCATGACAGCGCGCCCCTCAGTCCGCAGGCACATATACATGCCCAGAACACCCGCAGAAAGGCAGGCCGTTGTCCTGGATTTTTTCAGGGTGGCACACTTCCCCAAAGTGCTCGGTGCCATAGATTGCACCCATGTGGCCCTACGTCCACCTAGGGCCACTGAGCACATCTACCGAAACCGCAAGCACTGGCATTCCATCAATGTACAGGTGGTATGCGATGCAAAGGGAATCATCACCTCTGTGTATGCAAACTACCCTGGCTCCACCCATGACAGTTTCATATACAGAATGTCCGCCCTGAGCCGGGCCCTGGAAGCTGGGCAGCATGGCGACACATGGCTCCTAGGTGAGTACAAATGCCCTTGCACATGCATGCAAGTCACACACAGACAAATATACCAACCCTAATAATCTGAACAATTATCACCTCCCCAGGGGACAGTGCCTACCCTCTGAGCAACCACATGATGACGCCAATCCGGAACCCCACCACACCACCCCAGGTAAGATACAACGCTGCCCATATTGCAACCAGGGGCATAGTGGAGCGCACATTCGGAGTGCTCAAGTCACGTTTCCGCTCCCTTGACCGCTCTGGTGGGCAACTACTCTATGCACCAGCAGTTGTGTGCAGGATCATTGTGGCAGCATGTGTCCTGCACAATGTTGCAACACGGCAGGGCGTCCCGGTGGACATGGTGGTGCCCCCACATCCCCAACCACAGGCACAGGCGCTGCCCATGGGAGGGGACAGGGCACGTGGCGAGGTAGCCCGGACCCAGCTTGTGGCCACATTTTTCACCTAAACTCCCACCCCTGCGGAGTGCACACAGGCCTGGCACATACCAGGTGACAATCGATGATGACAAAGTGACAGTCAACTGTCACAACCCTACCACCCTGAGATAGTTGCCATGGAAGTGCCACATCGTCTGCATCCCTAGCTACTTAAACACAAGCTATCCTGTGCAACCAAAATGCACACATGACATGTGACATGACATGAGCCATACACAAGTATTACAAGGCACAATGAGGCAGGGGGGGGGGAACAAGGGAACACAGAGAACGGTACTACTAGGCCAGGTGTCATTGTGATTGTGCAAGTGCAGGGGTAGGGGGAAGGGAAAAGTGCAAGGGTGGGGGGGAGTCCAGTACAGGGGAAGTAGGCCAAAAAATTATACATAGGTCGCCTGGTGGCAACTGCTAAGGTAAGTGCAGACGAGTGCTGGGAAGGGAGGGCTGTAGGGATAGAGAGACAGTACTGCAGTGCAGGGGTTGCCAGGGTGGCAGTGCAAATGGACAGTGGCTGGGCCAGGGACCGAGGTTGGTGAGAGTGGCCCAGTTGCAGCTCCTGTGCAGTTCCAGTGAACAATTCTGCAAGGGAGAGGCAGAGAGTAAGCAGAAGCAAAGAGGAAGGTCTTGAGGTGCTTCCAGAACTGGAGATGGTTCCCCTCAAGTTCAAGTCAGGAAGTCTGTTCGAGGGGGAGGGCCCTGCTGCGGAGAGAAACCTACCCCCAGCTAGTTGCTCTGAGAAGCGGATGACCTGGACATGCAAGGTGTGCATCACACACACCTGCAAAACAGGCCATGGCCATCACTGTCATGTCAGTCAAACCCTCCCAAACATCAACATGACATGGCAAGCAATACCCATACACCGACCCAGTAACGATAAGGTACACATTTCCATGTCCTAAATGTACAGTGGCATCGGACAATGATGCCTGACCCGGAATCCGATGAAATGACAGACCAACAAAATGTCCCACCAAAAATAAGTCGATTCCAAATGCATTACAACAGTCGTAGACGTAACATCACAATGAATGCCTGGCTATATGCACATGATGCATTGCAAAATGAACACTGCAGCTCATGTGTGCAATGTCCTACTCCTGCATCACACTGCTCAGCGCACAGCACAGTGAACAGCCATTGCGTGTGATGCACACCCTGAGCATCACATCTAAGTGACAGACTACATCAAAAATCAAATTAGGCATGTACTCGAACCATAATCGGTCACAGAACATGTGCTGGCGGGACACAGTGGGCACCAGAAGGCAAACAGTGTACACGTGGATATGCAAGGGTGGGAGTACATGGAGTGCATCCGAGTGCAAGTGTGTGGTTCTGCAAGGACATGCACTCCACATATGCATGTGCACTCAAGTGACCATCAGTGTTCCCTACACATCACATGTGAACATCCACCATGTGTACACCCCAGCATGTCAAACCACTACTATCCCCTCGCACCTGAAAGGAAAACACAACACATGAACAGGCATTGATCAGCAGAACACAACATGTACATAGGACAACAACATTACAATGTCAGAGTTCCCATCACACTGCAGGGCAACGCAACTATCAACAACAACCCCCCCCCTCGCAAATGACCATGACCCACTGAACAACTGCACCTGGGTCATGGAGCCTCCAACCCTCATTCCCACCTGGCCACAGGATCACCTTTACCCTTCGTGTCCATCTCCCACCTTGTGTGTAAAGAGATGCCTGAACCCTCAGAATCCACACTCATTTCCAAAATCACATAATCCAAGGCATGAAAAAGAACCCAAACACCCTCCAGTAGATGACTTGACATAGCAGTACGTCTCAAAGGCCAAGTACTACCACAATGATGCAACAACCAAGGTAGCACAGCAAAACAATGTCACGACAGGATGTGAGACATGTGTGGTACATGACATAGGATGATGCACCATGAATGGATGTGTACTGTCACAGGTCCCCTGTACAGGCGCGGGAGTCTCATGAAACAACCACCCACACCATGTCCCGGGTGCCTGCAAGGTCAAACTCACACAGGCCCCTGAGATCCTGGTGGGGAAAGAGGTTCAGGGATATGCAGTCGGGACAGGTGTAGACACACTGGATGACTGGAATGCGTGGCAGGTGAGGGGAGGAGGAATGACACATGAAACCAGGGAATGCACGAAAATGCACAACCTGCATGAACACATGCACAATCCAAACAAACTTGGACATCATTGTCATGGCCTTCTGTAGTCCAGGCTCAGGAGTGGTACGAACCAACCACCCCCTCTAGGGTTTTGGCGCCTGCAAGTTCGGGGCTTACACAGGCATCCGCAACCCCAGTGGGGAAAGAGGGTCAGGGAACATTGCTTGGATAGGCATGGGAAGCAGGAACACCGGGTAGAGGGTACAGGTTTCGAAATTGCATAGGATCACGGGTGATTAGGGTAAAAAACATACCAAATAGGACCACACATACATCCATGCATCAGTACACTCCCCAGCAAGCCTATGCAGGGCAGTTTGTAAGAAAATACAACAAGACACTTAGCTCTGGTTTTGAGTGCTGGCCTCCTGCCTGCGCACTCTCAGGTCCGGTTACAGGAGCACTGCAATGCTGCAAAGAGAGACACAGTCAGCAACCTGTACGTGCCAATTACACAAAAACACAACACAAAACATGCCCCATAACAACATACAACTCTACAAACAGACAATCTGTGCTCCATGCTTCGTACCCATATATAACATCACCCCTGTGACGGGTCATTCACAGTTAATGCAGTAAGTCAGCCGCTGGTGGGTGCGTGGCAAATGGAACACCAATGTGTCACAATTCACACAACATGCAATGTTCCCTGGGTAAGCAGACAGACCCATATGGCAAGCCATGACTACAGAGCAAGTTGCGTACCACCATGACCAAAACAAAGTTGCCAGTGCATTTATCATGAAGTACGTGGAATAGACATGCACTGCACCCGAGTATGTCCCTTGCTGTATGTCCCTGTGAGCTGCCCCTTTCCATGTCTTGGAAGGCTACATGGTTGATACAAGTGCCTCAATGAACCTTGGTGTACCGCAGGGTATGTGCCACTGCCCCCGCATGTGTCCCAGACAACCCTACTATCAACAGCCATCAGTCCACAAACACATCTGAGCTGCATTGTGTGCTTCAACACCAATATTTGTCTAAGCTCACCCTCAGTGCTGTGACTAAGCCTGCACGTGCAACTCGCCTGGTGCAAGCTTTGCTGTCTCGTGGCCCCCCTGTGATGCTCACCTTGCCTGGAGTTCCTTGGAACATGTCAGCAGTTCTAGGATGTGGGTCTGCAATTACTGTGGCTCTGCTTGTGCACACATGTGCATGTGGGCACCAACAAACGGGTCAGGAATTACGTCGTCCAATGGGCCATGTCTGCTGGCAAAGGTGCTCTGGTGCCTCATCCCCCTGCAGAAAGTGCATGAAACACATGATTAATGCATCAAAGTGATCTGTGTGTGTCTCATCATGCATCTCATTACTTGACCATGTCAGAGAGTCACATCACAAATCACACCATCAGTCCGTCTTTCACCTCCAAAGTGTGGAACACTATCTACAGCATGATTTGCAACAAGCACGTGTACAGGAAAGATATGAAACATAATACACAATGCATAGCAATCAATGTCCACATTAATCATGACACGCCCCATCTAGCAAAAGCTGAACAGTGGACAATTACACCTAAATCATCCCCACTAGGGGTGTCAACACAAGTCAAAAAGCACCAGACATGCCACAGATATGACAGTCCAAAGCCCTTGTGTAAAAATCTGTTACACCGAACCATCCTTGCGAGCCCATGGATAAGGGAGGCAGGAGTGGCATATGTGAGTCAAGGAACCCAAGCAGCAAACACATACACAAGACAACCATGAAGGGCCCAGCTGGAACAGACAGTGGATGCCTTCAAAAACCACAAGGCACCGCACTGTCACATGTAAGCACAATAGACTACAAATTTTAAACTAACTCAACTATTAACTAATTACACTAACTATGGAAAACCTACATTACCTATTTAAACTAACTATCAAACAGAAACTTAACTAACTAAACTAAAAGAAAAATCAAAAATGGCCACATACGACCCGGGGGGGAGGGGAGGCACCCAGGAGGGGGGAGGTACAGGGTGCTGCTCAACATCCACATGCGATGATGCTGAGCCAAAAAAAAATACCTCCATGGGCTCAACGCCTTCACAGCACAACCTATGTGGGAGATAGATGGTCGTCCGAGTCTGGCTCATCCTGGTAAGGAGGACGTGGCACAGTAGCCTGGCCACGCCTAGCCGCAGCTTGCCCCTCGTCGGCAGCAAGTCTGCCGGACAGGTGAGCCTGGTTCTGTGTGGCGATGTTACATAGGTCTGCATGCAGGACCTCACGTGATACACGTGCTTCCTCTTGCAAGGTAGCACGTGTAACACGGAGTTCCTCCTGCAAGGCCTGGCTGGACAACCGCTGCACCTCCCGGCAAGCCTGTAGCTCAGCCGAGATGGTGCGCTCAAGCTGTGCAAACCTCTCCTCTGCCTGCTGCCTCTGGGACATCATAAGGACACCCAGAGTGGATCTGAGGGAGGCATACTCCTCCCTCAGGGCATCCATGTGCGTCTCTGCGTGAGCAGCAATTGCTTGACGCAGAGACGACATTTCAGTCTGGCGTGCCCTGTCTGAGGCCGCCATGCCCAGCCTGAGTGAGCGGGCCGTGGACCGTGCCGCCTGCTGCTGGAGAAGCACCTGCCTAGCAGGGGGGAGCACAGATCGGGCCACACGCTCCATGCTGTCAGCGATGTTCTCCATTGCTGCCCCCTGCCGTTCTGAATTGGCAGTCATGTCTTGCTCCCACTCAGTATACAGCGGTTGCGCGCGGCGACCGCGTTGCCAGGCTTGACCCCTGCGGGACCCAAGGACCGGGGGTCCTCGCTGTGTTGGCACCGCCTGCGGCTGCACGACTACATGCCCCCGTCGACGTGATGTCCCAGGCACATCAGTGACTGGTGTGGAGGGTGACCCTGCGTCCCGATCCACCACGGGCGGAGGAACCAAGACTGTCTGATCCCTCAGTGCAGGGGTCGCAGACAGAGGAGTGTCCACATCAGAATCACTCACCCCTGACACATGGACTTGATGGTCATCCAACTCAACATGGACGTCAGAGTCGTCATCAAGGCTGGACTCATAGGCAGCCAGAGACAGGATGGACTGCAGCACTTGGGGGTTTTCGTGGCCTACCACCCCACGACCCCCACTAGTGCCGGGTTGATGTGGTCTTACCAACCCTGTGTCTGGCATGACAACACCATCCTCTGCATCCATTGCGTCATCACCTGAAAAATAGAGAGGAAAAGGTCAGTACACATGTCAGAAGCACACAACACACACACACACACACCGACAGCAAAGGCATCTGGCAGACATGTGACACACAACATATGACCTTGCATGCATGCTGGGTCTACTTAGAATAGCTTCTGTGATCAGACCTGTTGAGAGGTGGCAGTTTGCATGGAAGTGGGTCTAAGCAGTGCAGAAAATGTGTACGCCACTCACTACCTACATGTACAAGCACTCCATGGTGTGTGCCAGGAAATGTGAAGGCAGTGCAATGTCAAAATCAGACATCACGTGCATTGTGTATTCAATGTGTACCATGTCTAGAAGGCAAGCACCCCTCCACCCCAGTACCAAAGCAGGGATGCCTAGCATGGTATCAAAAGGCTGACCATACACCTGTGTATTGACAAGCAGTGTTGACTGGCATCAACAGCTTAATGTGATTTCAATTACAACACTGCAAATGATGCTGGGACAGTGGGCAGGACACATGATGGAAGATCCGGAGGCCGGCCACGTGTGAAGAAGACACGACAAGAGTTGGACAGAGTCATTGGCCATTGAACAGGCTGAGGCCTGTGAGCCACACAGATTGTCAGAGCCTAAACATGTGTGCAACGCAGGACTGAGCCACAGTTGACATGGGGAGGCCGATAATATGGCAGGCAATGTATGTAACCAAGGACTCATATTACAGTGATCATCCAGTCAAGGACACATAGGGGCATGTGTGCAATGCACATGGAGCATGAAGGGGCACTCATGTCCCTGCGGGACATCTGACCCATGCACAGTACAAGTGGGATGCCCTGCATCGAGTACTAAGGCTGTACCACACGGCATATGTCTGGCAGTTTCTAAGCTGGAAGTTAGCATCTACACAGGACACATGAACATGAAACTACACATTGGCAAGAATGTAGCAGACCAGTGCAAAGGTGGAACTGGGGTGCAGAGCGGCGGAGGAGGGGCAAGGGAGCATGGCCACATGGAGTCCCGCATGCAGGCAGAGGAGACACGCATGACGGTGGCATTGCATTACTTACACATCAGAACCATGTACAGGTCACATGTAGCAGCAATCATGCACAACACATCCCACAAGTGAAACACACACGTCCTCAACAACTACGCATCAACACTCACTGGACTGGGCATCAAAGTCCAGCATCTCTCCCACACCTTCGACCAATTCTGGTGGTATGAACTCCGCAACGAGAGCCTCATGCGGAGTGAGTTCTTCCTCCTCTGGTGCAGGCCCACCGCCAGTCACCAGAGTCAAGTTGTAATTTGAGGCACGCTTGGCCTTAGTGCTGCGCTTGATGTCATTCCAGCGCTTTTTGCACTCCTGCGCCGTGCGCACCTCATGGCCGAATGAACTGACATGTTCCGCCACATGCTTCCAGTGGGTGTCACGTTGGGCAGCCGTAGTCTGACTATTGGCACCCACTAGCATGTCACGGCTGTGTCCCCGCACGTAGTCCACGAGGAAGTCCAGTTCCTGCTTACAGAAAGGCTTCTTCCTCGACGTGCAGGAGGTCGTGGCTGTGTGTGGGGTCCCAGCCTGTGCTGCAGATGCAACCTTCCTCCTCTTGGACTGTGGCGCAGACCCTGGCTGGCTAATGCCGCCCTGACCAGTATGGCCAGTGGGTTGGGTGGATTGAGCCGAGGGAGTGGCAGGTGGAGGGATGACCAAAGGCCTGACTTGTGTCAGTGGCAGCTGGGTGCCCACTAATGGACCCTGCGCAGCAACATCAGCTGTGGCAGGGTCATTGACCGCAACGGTCCTGGTTGGCAGACTCACAACCGGGGTGCTGTTGGGTGCATCTGCCCCTGCACTTGCCAACACCCGGCTATTCGGGGCAGCAGATGACATGACTGCCCCAAGGACACGTGTCTTGGTCTGAGCAGCCCGGCCTGCCCCAATGGTTTCCCCCCTGGCCTGTTGGAGATCTACCAAGGGCTCTTCAAGTGCCAACGCAGCCTGCGCTGGCAGACCCTGAGCCTGGGTGGCGGTGTCCACAACTGCACCTGCAGCTACCGCTACCCTTGGGCCCGTGGCAGTCGATGAAACGGACTGCCGGGTCATACGGGTGCCAGTGCCAGATGCAGGAGCTGCATCCCCCTGAACCACAGGGGGTGGTGGCATGGCTGCACCAACACATGGCACAACATTGTGCTCAAGTGGCGCACCCCTGCCTCTTCCCCCTCTGTGGCTGCCCTGGACACCCTGGAGTCCCCCTACTCCCTGGTCACCACGGCCACGTCCCCGACCACGCCCGCCACGAGGAGGATGCCCAGCTGAGGCGCCCCTCACCTTTGGTAGCCTCCCTACCATGGCACAGATGTAATAGTGCTGGCACAGATGGAGTGGTGCCAATGGGAGGTGTACAGCACAATTGACCTGGGCAATTGGGGTGAAGGGGGTGGGAAGCAAGATGTTAACAGCCCCTCTGCACCTGCAAGGCTGTATGTGACCCCGGTGATGTGTTGACGGGTCACGCAACGCTCAGGCACCCCAAAACTGCAGTAAAACCGTGCACGCAACCCTGCAGCCTACGTGCGTGGATTAAACCTCCCGCAGTACGCGGTGGCACCCAGTAACACGTATAACGCGTACGCGTGGGACACGCAGGCTACGATGACATCGAAAATGGGTGCGATACACAGGGGCACCCGCAGTGGGAAAAGGAGCGTTTGCGACTCACCGTCTGACTAGCGCGATGCAGAAAAACACGCATAGCCAATACCCCCGCCAAAAGAAGAGATACGTCCTTGAGAGCTGTGAAGTAGATGGCGCGCGAAACAACTGGAAGCAGCAACACACGTCGGTCTCCACGAAAGGCACGTACAGCGAACAGCTGGGCCCGCTCACCTTTAACCCGTGCTGAGGGAAACGCACGCGCGCGTCACGTCACATGCGGACGTGCACTTTTTCACGTTTGATTACGCGCATTACACGCGGACGTGCAGTTTTTCACGCGCGCACGCTTATGCATGGGCCCTTTCCTCCTATTATACGCGGACGTGCAGTTTTTCACGCGCGCTTACGCGCATTACACGCAGCGTGCAGATTTTTCACGTGCCTAATCACTCCGTATGAAGCTGGCCACGCGAAAACACACGGAAGACCACGCTCCTGCCCAGAAGGCCAATTCACTGGCCCCCAGTGCCCCAAGCAGCCTCCCACATGCCATCTGCTGCTGCCTGCCTGCCTGCCTGCTGCCACCGTGCCCTGCCATTTGGTGCCTGCACATCAGCCATCTGCAGGGGTCCAGTTGCTGTGTCCACCCCTGCTGGTACAGAAGAGTCCCGACTCAAATGACATCGCTCCACAGCCCAGCCCCAGGACCCAGTTGGTCACCCACTCCTGCCCCTGGGGTTGCCATGTCGAGCACATCCACATCTGACACCAGTTGCAACCCCCGGCCAGAGGGGCAGAGGGGCAGAGGGGCACCAGCTTCACTGCCACCGAAGTTGGTGTCCTGGTGGAGCATGTCCTGGGGCAGTATGATGCCCTCTTCGGATCGTCCCGCGCCAACAGGGAAGGACGGGAGAGGACGCGGAGGGGGTGGCAACCCGCACCATCCAGAAGGTCAAGAAGCGCTGGGAGGACTTGAGGTCCAGGACCCTCATGAAGGCCCGGCGCCTTGTGGAGGGGGGCCGGGGCCGCATGAGTTCCATCCAGTTGAGGGTCCTGGAACGCGCACACCCAGCGCTCCACAGCCAGGTCCTTGAGAGGGAGACCCGTCTGGAGTTGAGCGGTAAGTGGCCAAGCATTGCTGTGTGAGACAGGGCATGTTGCAGTGTGCTGGTTGTCTGATACTTGCCTGCATGTGTGACATAGGCCATGTACGCATGTATGTGTGCAGGGACATCATGGTAATGCATGTGCGACCTGTAATGTGTGAACCGCATGGTTGTTGCATGTGTTTGATTGTGACATGGGGAGCCCTGTGCAGATTGCACACATGACAGCATGGAAGTCTCTGTTCCTGGACATGGGTGGGGGCCTGGTGGAGGCTGCCCCTGGTGGCTGGGGGGGTGGGGGTGCTGGGAGACATGAGTCGGACATGGGTGGGGCCTGGTGGAGGCTGCCCCTGGTGGCTGGGGGGTGGGGGTGCTGGGAGACATGGGTGGGGGCCTGGTGGAGGCTGCCCCTGGTGGCTGGGGGGTGGGGGTGGTGGGAGACATGGGTGGGGGCCTGGTGGAGGCTGCCCCTGGTGGCTGGGGGGTGGGGGTGCTGGGAGACATGGGTGGGGGCCTGGTGGAGGCTGCCCCTGGTGGCTGGTGGGTGGGGGTGCTGGGAGACATGGGTGGGGGCCTGGTGGAGGCTGCCCCTGGTGGCTGGGGGGTGGGGGTGCTGGGAGACATGGGTGGGGGCCTGGTGGAGGCTGCCCCTGGTGGCTGGGGGGGTGGGGGTGCTGGGAGACATGAGTCGGACATGGGTGGGGCCTGGTGGAGGCTGCCCCTGGTGGCTGGGGGGTGGGGGTGCTGGGAGACATGGGTGGGGGCCTGGTGGAGGCTGCCCCTGGTGGCTGGGGGGTGGGGGTGCTGGGAGACATGAGTCGGACATGGGTGGGGGCCTGGTTGAGGCTGCCCCTGGTGGCTGGTGGGTGGGGGTGGTGGGAGACATGGGTGGGGGCCTGGTGGAGGCTGCCCCTGGTGGCTGGGGGGTGGGGGTGCTGGGAGACATGGGTGGGGGCCTGGTGGAGGGTGCCCCTGGTGGCTGGTGGGTGGGGGTGCTGGGAGACATGGGTGGGGGCCTGGTGGAGGCTGCCCCTGGTGGCTGGGGGGGTGGGGGTGCTGGGAGACATGAGTCGGACATGGGTGGGGCCTGGTGGAGGCTGCCCCTGGTGGCTGGGGGGTGGGGGTGCTGGGAGACATGGGTGGGGGCCTGGTGGAGGCTGCCCCTGGTGGCTGGGGGGTGGGGGTGGTGGGAGACATGGGTGGGGGCCTGGTGGAGGCTGCCCCTGGTGGCTGGGGGGTGGGGGTGCTGGGAGACATGGGTGGGGGCCTGGTGGAGGCTGCCCCTGGTGGCTGGTGGGTGGGGGTGCTGGGAGACATGGGTGGGGGCCTGGTGGAGGCTGCCCCTGGTGGCTGGGGGGTGGGGGTGCTGGGAGACATGGGTGGGGGCCTGGTGGAGGCTGCCCCTGGTGGCTGGGGGGGTGGGGGTGCTGGGAGACATGAGTCGGACATGGGTGGGGCCTGGTGGAGGCTGCCCCTGGTGGCTGGGGGGTGGGGGTGGTGGGAGACATGGGTGGGGGCCTGGTGGAGGCTGCCCCTGGTGGCTGGGGGGTGGGGGTGCTGGGAGACATGAGTCGGACATGGGTGGGGGCCTGGTGGAGGCTGCCCCTGGTGGCTGGGGGGTGGGGGTGCTGGGAGACATGGGTGGGGGCCTGGTGGAGGCTGCCCCTGGTGGCTGGGGGGTGGGGGTGCTGGGAGACATGGGTGGGGGCCTGGTGGAGGCTGCCCCTGGTGGCTGGGGGGGTGGGGGTGCTGGGAGACATGAGTCGGACATGGGTGGGGCCTGGTGGAGGCTGCCCCTGGTGGCTGGGGGGTGGGGGTGGTGGGAGACATGGGTGGGGGCCTGGTGGAGGCTGCCCCTGGTGGCTGGGGGGGTGGGGGTGCTGTGAGACATGAGTCGGACATGGGTGGGGGCCTGGTTGAGGCTGCCCCTGGTGGCTGGTGGGTGGGGGTGGTGGGAGACATGGGTGGGGGCCTGGTGGAGGCTGCCCCTGGTGGCTGGGGGGTGGGGGTGGTGGGAGACATGGGTGGGGGCCTGGTGGAGGCTGCCCCTGGTGGCTGGGGGGTGGGGGTGCTGGGAGACATGGGTGGGGGCCTGGTGGAGGCTGCCCCTGGTGGCTGGGGGGTGGGGGTGCTGGGAGACATGGGTGGGGGCCTGGTGGAGGGTGCCCCACAGTGCTGGGGGGTGGGGGTGGTGGGGAACAGGAGTTGGACATGGGTGGGGGCCTGCTGGCAGGTGCCCCACAGTGCTGGGGGGTGGGGGTGCAAGGGGACATGTGGCTTGGCTGGGGGCATGGCCATGGTGGATGGGCTGCCTGTGGGACATGACATGGGGTGCAGGGTAGTCCCCTGTGGTGTGGGATGCCTGCAGAGGTCGTGGAGGGGGTAGAGGGGAGACCTGGGAGGACCCACACTGCCAATTCACGTCTTGAACTTCCCGCACACCCACCACCCGCGCACCCCTGAAATCCACGTACCCAGGCCAATCGCGTGTAGTCTTTCTCGCGCACCCCTGAAATCCACGTACCCAGGCCAATCGCGTGTAGACTTTCTCGCGCACCCCTGAAATCCACGTACCCAGGCCAATCGCGTGTAGTCTTTCTCGCGCACCCCTGAAATCCACGTACCCAGGCCAATCGCGTGTAGACTTTCTCGCGCACCCCTGAAATCCACGTACCCAGGCCAATCGCGTGTAGACTTTCTCGCGCACCCCTGAAATCCACGTACCCAGGCCAATCGCGTGTAGACTTTCTCGCGCACCCCTGAAATCCACGTACCCAGGCCAATCGCGTGTAGACTTTCTCGCGCACCCCTGAAATCCACGTACCCAGGCCAATCGCGTGTAGACTTTCTCGCGCACCCCTGAAATCCACGTACCCAGGCCAATCGCGTGTAGACTTTCTCTCGCACCCCTGAAATCCACGTACCCAGGCCAATCGCGTGTAGACTTTCTCGCGCATCCCTGAAATCCGCGTACCCAGGCCAATCGCGTGTAGTCTTTCTCGCGCACCCCTGAAATCCACGTACCCAGGCCAATCGCGTGTAGACTTTCTCGCGCACCCCTGAAATCCACGTACCCAGGCCAATCGCGTGTAGTCTTTCTCGCGCACCCCTGAAATCCACGTACCCAGGCCAATCGCGTGTAGACTTTCTCGCGCACCCCTGAAATACACGTACCCAGCCCAGTCGCGTATGGAAACACCCGCACACCCCTGGAATACACGCTCCCAGCTCTGCGTTTGCTGCTGCCCTTTGCGCTCGGTTGGGGATTTTGATGGCTTTTCCCTGCGCGAGAGGCGTTCTTGGAGGCGTAACTGGCGCTGCT
The DNA here is from genome assembly GCF_040938575.1 of Ambystoma mexicanum. Lineage (NCBI taxonomy): Eukaryota > Metazoa > Chordata > Amphibia > Caudata > Ambystomatidae > Ambystoma > Ambystoma mexicanum. The sequence goes on along the minus strand of NC_090938.1, from coordinate 155,128,159 downwards.
GCAGGGTCGCTGCGCAACTGTGCGCCACGGCTGGTTTTGGTGGCTGGAATCCATGAATACGCTGTGCGCGGAAATGGATTTTAGCGCACGCGGCTGGCGCAGGGATTCGCACACGCACACTGTGCGCCAGCCGCGTGCGCCACTTGTGCGCTGAATTCTATGAATTACCCCCCTAATGCCCAAGCAGGAAAAAAGGGCCGACCTAGTGGTGGGTCTTCTAATAAAAGCCAAGTGTTCTAGTCATTTAATCAAAACTGGGGACTGGTGTGTTTATAAATGTTTTCTTATGGCTTCTTATCTGGTTGGGACAAAAGAAGAAAGTGTTCCTATACTCTTTGTTAATGTTTATTGGAACCCCTGTCAGCAATCGGATCAGCAATTAGAGGTTGAACTGTCCAATTTAGGGGCCGAAATTGAAATATGGATGTACGAAAACCCAGGGGGGCAACTTGTCATTGCTGGAGACATGCTTGCCGATTGCAAAAGTGACCGTTTGGATGGTGATGTTATTTACTCGTCTATGGGTATACATATTAGAATAGGTGGGAATGCCAAACTGAGAGGTCGAACTTGAACACACTTTGATGTACTATGGGTTCTGGACTTGTTGTTTAATGACCACTTCACTTGGAAAGCTAGTCAATTCTAGAGTTTATTTTTCTGTCCAATGGATTGTCGAAACGTTTGCTGAAATACGAAATTAATGAGTCAACCAGTAGCGACCATTGTATGCTTTCATTTGAACTATTAGGTTATTCCCAATGTCCTACAGTCAAAATTTATAACCACGTGATAAGGTCAAATGTCAAGGGAAGTAGATTAAAATGGACACAAAAAGAAACTGAACAATTTACAAATACTATGGTGACTGAGTAGGATGCACTGTCTCATTACCAACGTGTAGATCACTACTCAGCATCTAATTTCACACATCACATTTCAGTTACCATTATCAGGCTCGAGGATAGTTTACCTCTAAGGATCAGGATGTAAAAAAAAATAACCATTTAACCGATCTTGTGGTACATGAACGCAAATGTTTGTCGAGGAAAGAAATAAGATCTGTGCAAAAATCTGTGTTACCATTAATCATCATTTGGAATAAAAAAAAAAATCAAACAAAGATACAAAAATTGGCTAATCAATTATAGAGGGATTTGCTTTCAACGAGATGGTGAGGCCATGTTGAACTCTGTACCGGGTACAAATTCCTCCAATTTTTGGAGTTTGATCAATGATATGGAAAGACCACAGAAGGAGTTATCTTTGAATGTTATCACGGAAGACATGTGGCTGGGCCACTTCTGTAACCTTTGCTCTAACAATAGGACAATAGTGACCATAAAAAGAGATATAGGAATAGCGTGGTCTCTTGACCATTCAGTTAGAAATATTGTGGGTCTAATGAAAAAATCCAAAAATTCAGGTGTCCCTGGGCCCAACAACTTATCCAACAAATTACTGAAACTCAATCCAGTATTGTGGGCCAAAACTTTGCATCTGTTGTTTGACAATGTCTTCACTCTCAGACATATTCCTCAGTCTTGGAGAGTGTCCATTGTTATACCGATTTTTTTAAAAAGGTTCTCGACTGAGTCCCAAAAGCTATAGGCCTATTGCTATCGCACATCCCAAGTCCAAACTGTTTGCCTCTTTGGTTCTTGCTGACATTCAAAAATGGATCCTGAATAATCAATTCCTGGACCCTAGACAAATTGGTTTCAAAGAGAAAATCGGTACTGATTGTGGGGTACTAATTTTGAGTTGTCTAATTGTCAAATCAATGAAATTGGGTGCATGACCTACGATTGTCGCGTCTATGGACGTAAGTATGGCATTTGACCTTGTAGATAGAAATACCCTATGGCCAATATTGAAAAATCTGAACATGCCAAAACATCTTTAAGACATTGTAATAGCACTTTAGTCGGATACCAGATTGACTGTCAGACTGAATTCTGAAGGCCATCTTTCAAAAGAAATTCTAATTCCTAATGGCCTTCGCCAAGGCTGCATGCTGGCTCCCACCATATTTAATCTATATGTGAGTGGGGCTGATATTGCACCTACCGACAAAGGTCTACTCTCTCCGAAACTGAACAACGTTAGCCTTTCCTGGATGGCTTACGACGATGATTTTTTATTAATGGACATCTGTATGTATCTGATCTATCTTTAAAAATCAACCCAGTTAAGACTATCATTGTGCGCTTTGGCCGATCTAACAAAAGGGAGAGTGCTTTTACTTGGCTGTGTGAAGGGAAATTGAAACGATGCCAAGCTGCATTTAAATATCTGGGATATTTTTTCACTGAGGTAGGTTCAACTGCCCTCATAAAAAGCCAACTAAAATTGAAGGCAGAAGTCCCTATAAGGCAAATGGGTTCTATCGAAAGAAAATTTGGGAAATTATCTATGGTACCCTTGTGGCAATTATATATCATGAAGGTTATACCAATATTGGTTTATGGCATGGAATTGTTCTCCATCGAATTGATGGAGTTCTTTAAGTCCTTGGAGAGTAAAATCTGGAGGTCGGTGTTATTCTTTTTGTCTAAATGTATCCCTATTGAATTAATCAAGTACGAATTTGGTTTACAATCTCTCTCAACCTATGTTGTCTGGAAAAGAATGTGTGTTGTGGAGAAAATGCAAAATGTCCTGCGAAGGCGAACTATATATGTGTGCCAATAAGGAACAAACTAATCCTTTATGAACATCCTGCACCTAGAGACGATGCAGTGTCTTAATTGTCTAGGAATGTCTGTTACATCGTTGCTTAACAAGCAGACCAAAATCAAAGCAAGCCTTATAGGCTTTGACTGGCAGAACACCAAGAATAGCATTCTAGCAACCAAAATGTATAGACAGGTTTGTTCCACATGGAAATGGTATCCAACCATGGAAGGATATCTCCTAAAATATCCTTGTAAGACCGTATGTAACGATTGTATGCATTATAGGTTTAATGTGTTTCCAACTAACCAAATCAAATCCATAAGAAACTCTAATCAGGATGACTGGAAATGGTGCCGCTTTTGCAAATCGGAGGGGGTTGTTGAATCATTGCAACACATACTTCTAATTTGTCTGGCACTAAAGAGCCAAAGAATTTTATATTTTGCTACATTTGTACGATCCACAGAAAATTTTAACAAAGAATTTATTTGGAATAGAATTTTACATGACAACAAGACCTGTTTAAACATACAAATAACCTCCTTTTTGAGAAACGTTTGCAATCTGTGCTAAACAGGGTCTTTCTATCAAAATTGTATTTTGTTTCAATCACCTTGGGATGGTATTTAGTTTGTGCAGATAGAATTATATTCGAGTGATAGTAACTGAACCCTAAATGTACTTAGTATTTATCAAAACATTTTAAATTAGTGAAAAAGTAAATTTATAGAGTTAGTTGATTCCGCAAAGTTCTTTGCAAGAAGTTACAAATTTTAGCGCTACCTTTTCTGTTTATTCTCTTTTGTCTAAAGTTGTACTTGAATTTTGTTTTGTTTTGTTTCCTTTGTCTGATCTTGAAAAATGTATTAACTGTTTTCATTCTGTATGGTTTTGAAATTGTTTGTGTCAGGTCAGCAGTATTGGTTTTATCGATTTTGTGTTAATTGCTTTCATCTGATTTTCTGTATATATTTCTGAATTGTAATGACAGTTTTATACTCTATTTTTGTAAAGGTTTATAATAAACCAAAAGAAATAAATAAAAAAATAAACAAATTGGTTCTGTCTATTATTTATCAGGCCTGTCTTTGTGGTTCTAATCCCCTCTATGAGCAACACCTTGCTTAGTTTTGTATTTGATGGATGCTGTAGTTTTTAAATAAATCCAAACATGGTGCAAGGTCTAGACAGACGTTGAGCTTCAATTAAAAAAGCTCTTAAAGGTTTGCAGAGTCTATTCTGGGAAAACATAATAATGAGAACCACTTTTGTACATAGAGAATAAATAATAATAAACAATACAATCACCACAAGATACAGTCAAAATGGAGTAGAGATATTTAAAAAGAAAACATGTGTTGTACGGTATCTAGTGATTTTAATGAATACAAAATAAAGAATGAATTTCAAACGAAGAAAAAACAACAAAAAAATAACTAATTATCTTTAACTCATCTTCATAACACACCGAGAAGGGAAGGGGTGAATTGGGACAGACTACTGGGGCGAGAGCGTGCAAAGTTGTGTGGGGTAGAAAACAAAGTTCAGGTGTAAGAGAAAGACTGGGAAGAAAGGAAAGAGAGGGGAAGAGGGCAGAGTCATGAATACATCGAATTAGAGTGGAGAATAAGGACAATACAGGAGAGAGTTCGAAGGGACGGGGAGGGAAGGCAGCAAAGAGGGAGACAGCTTGGGAGAAAACAATGGAAGCGAAGGAGAGGGCGTAAGGTGAGAATTTGGATGAGTTAGGAAAGAAAGGGGTGAAAGGAGAGGGCAGAAATAGAATCGGATAGAGAGGGGAAGAGAAGCAATAAGGAAAGGAGGGAGGAAAAGCGGAAGAAGGGGAAGGAAAGAATGTAAGTGGATGAGGCTATGGAGGGAGAAAGCAAATGGTTGAGTGATATAGGGGGAAGAAAGAAGGAGAGGTGGAGAAATGAGCAGCAAAGGATAAGAATGGTAGGCATACCGCAAGAGCGGGAGATGGGGGGAGTATCAAAGAAGGTGCACATGTGGAACAAGAGACAGATAGTGTGTGTGTGTGCATGCATGGATGCATGTTTATGTGTGTCTATGTGTGAATGAGTGTGTGTGTGTGTGTGTGTGTGCATTTGAATGAGTGTGTGTGGGTGCATGTGTGTGAATGTGTGCATGAGTGTGTGTGTCTGCGTGCGTGTGTGAACGAGTGCACGAGTGTCTGTGTGTGAGTGTGTCTGTGTTTGCAAAAGGGATATGAAGAATAAGGAGGACAAGGAGGCAACAGATTTATTTATTTTATTTTATTTATTTGTATTTGTAGAGCGCACTACAGCCCACAGGCATCGCGGCGCTATAGCAGTACTCAAAGAAGGCTCGCTTAAGGGTTACAGTGAAGCCGCCCAGGTAGATAGACTTAGTGACGATACAATGCATGGTATAGGGTTACATACATATTTAGATCATGGTACATTGCGGGGATTGCGGTTGCACAATGCAAGTCATACAAAGAGTGGTTTTGATGTCCTTGCGGAAGGCCGCATGGGAGTCAATAGTCCTAATGTGAGGGGGGAGTGAATTCCAGTGGGTGGCTGCCATAGTTGGGAAACTGGTGCCGCCAGCCCGGGCTTTGCGTGTTCTAGGATTAGCAATCAAGTTGGAGTAGGGGGGTTCTGGTAGGCCTGGAGGAAGGGGGTTTAGAGATTCTCTGTGCCAAGTAGGGGGGTGCCTGTTCATGAAGGCACTTGTGTGTCAGGGCAAGGGTTTTGAATATGATCAATTCTTTGACTGGTAGCCAGTGGACCTGCCTTCTAAGTGCAGAAATATGATCCCTACGCGAGAGTCCAGTAGCGGCCCTGAGCGCATTGTTCTGAACAATTTGTAGTTTAGCAAGATTCTTGGCAGAGGTGCCTACCAGGAGGGCATTACAGTAGTCCAATCTGGATCCGATTATGGCCCTGGCAATGGTAAGGCAATGTTGTTGTGACAGGAAGGGTCTTATTGTGTTGATGAGTTTGGAGTGGTAGGCAGAGGTGGATGCAATGGCGTTGACCTGTCTGTCCATAGATAGGTTAGGTTCCAGGTATACACCCAGTGTTTTAATTGATTGTGAGACAGTGATAGGGATGTCATCAATGGTGAAGGAGGAGTATAGTTGGTCAAGTTTGTTCAGGGTGGAGGGGGAGCCTACCAGTAGAAGCTCGGTCTTCTCACTGTTGAGACAGAGCCAGTTTTCTGCCATCCAGGATTGGATAGTCGCATAGATGGAGCTGAGGGTGTTAGTGTCAGATTGGTAATCACCCGTGAGGGGGATGAGCACCTTGGTGTCATCTGCATAGTTTGTATATGAGATTCCCAGGGCATCCAGGATTTTGAATAGTGGCCTGGTGAAGAGGTTGTATAGAGTGGGGGCAATACAGGAGCCTTGTGGAACCCTGCATTTGATGGTGCTGGGAGTTGCACAGGAGGAATCAGAGAAAACCCACATTGCTCTGTCCTGCAGAAATGAAGTAATCCATTTGCAGGCCTTGGTGGAAAAGTTTGCTGCTGTGGAAAGGTGGTGGCAAAGGGTCTTGTGATCAACTAGATCAAACGCAGCAGAGAGGTCTAGGAGCAGAAGGAGTGCAGGTTTGTCTGCGTCTCTGAGGTCATCGATCTGGTTTTTCAGGTCAAGGAGGGCAGTTTCTGTGCCGTGCCGAGGTCTGAACCCTGATTGCCGTAGGCCAAGGAGATGGTTCTCTTCAAGGAATTTCTGAACTTGCAGGTAGGCTGCTTTGTCCAGGATTTTTAAGAGGAAGGGGACAGTGGTTATGGGCCGATAATTTCCCGGGACGGTAGGGTCCAAGGAGGGTTTTTTAAGCAGCAGAAGAATCCACGCTTCTTTGAGACCAAGGGGGACATGGCCGGACCGGAAGGAGGCATTGATGAAGGCTGTGATGAATGGGGCTAGGGAGGGTGCACAGTCCTTGATGACCTGTGCTGAGCAGGCATCTCCTTTACAATTTGATGGTTTGATAGACCGGAGAAGTGTGATGACTTCTGTTTCGCTCATGTCTTTAAAGTCAAACACCGGGGAGCAACTGGGGATGGTTTTAGGTGGAGGTGGGTTATTGTGATTCTTGGCTATGAGGATGGCCAGAGCTTTTTGATGAGCGATGATCTTTGCCTGCAAAGTTTCAAGCTTGTTCAGCATGGCTGACTGGATTGTGTTACACCAGGCTTTATCCATGAGGAGAGAAGAAGGGGGTGTGGAAGGAATCTCCAGCTCTCTGAAGATAGAGAATATTTCTCTTGTCCCTGATTTAGCATTGGCTATCCTCGTGTTAAAGGAGGAGGCTTTAGCAGTGGTGATGGCAGTTTTGTATTGTTTGGACAGTGCTTTAAAGGCAGCCTTGGTGTTTTCTGAGGGGGATTTGCTCCATGACTTGAGGGCAGCTCTCTTTTTTGCGCGCAACGGCAGGAGTTCTTGGTTAAACCATGCATTAGTATGCTTCACTGTTTTGGCTTTTCTGAGGGTGAGTGGGGCCACAGTGTCAATGGCTTGGGTGATGGCCCTTTTGAAGTCATCGGCCAGTGTTTCCGGGTCATTGGAGAATGGGGGCAGTAAGGCGGGCACCGAAAGGTGTTGAGCTAGGTTGTCATGAGTGAGCTGCTTGTAGCTTCGTGCGAGTGTGGCCGGTAGGGGAGGGTGGGTAAGGTAGGCCCTTTGGTAGTGATGATGTCAAATTGGATGCAATGGTGGTCGGACCATGAAACAGGATAGATCACAGGTTGGCTGATGGAGCAGTTATGGTGAGATAACCAGTCCAAGGTGCGACCTTTAGCGTGGGTAGGGCTGGAGACGGATTGGGAGAAGCCCAGAGCGGAGAGGGCGATGTGCTGGTGTAGATGAAACTTGACAAAGGAAGATAGCGAGCATCATCCAGATTCGAATAAACATTGGTCCTTACCTCACTCCGCTGCTTTCTGTCTTAACTCGGGATCACCCCTCCCACTAGCATCCTTTTCTTCCCCAATTGATTTCTTTGGCGGGCAATATGGCCAGTGCTTTCTAAGGGGGCCTTTTTATAGCGTGACCCTCTCGGCCCCAATCCAGCCTGAGAACAACTGAGGTCAGTGCAGAATGGTGCGCGCCCCTCTCCCTGCGCGGAAAATGAGCCTGCACAGTGCGGTGGAGCACGGGCCGCGGACACTCTAAACGCGCTCACTCTAAGTGCAAATTGGATTTTCAATAGCTCTAGATTTAAAGTGGCACAATGGCAAAATAAAATTATTTTAAAGCCACCCTCTGCAGAATACTAATGCCCTCGGATCCGCGGACGGGCGTCAGGTGTAGGCATCTCATCCTTTCCCACTCCCAGGATTCTTTCCCGCGCATTCTCAATTGATTGGAAAATTTACCGAGAAGGATATTGAATAAACGTGCAGTAGTTTGGTATTATTTATTCAAGAGGCGACAACGAAAATAAGCCCGAGGGGCTGACTGGGGCCATTAGCCGTGTCAGTGTGAGCCGTATCGAGAGGTGGGGGTACATTGTAAGCATTAAAGGGGTGTGGGGAAGGCCAGAGGTTTGGTTTTGTCGGCACAAACCTGAGCCTTCGAACACACAAAGAAACAGGTGTACATATTGCAAAGTCGTTGGACCCCCTTTTTTTTAGTGGAGCAAAACCGAACATTTAAAGATAAGACGGAGCCAGCAATTAAAGTGTTTGTGGGTTTTGCAGGTATAGTGTTTTTTAGGGGTGGAGTCTGTGGATGGTAACTACCAGGCAGCAAGATGCAGGGGAGAACGCTTTTGGGGTGCAGTGTGCGTGGCTGTGCTGGAGGCTTCACAGCACCAGGATGAGAAACGATGCAGACAGGCACCAGTGACTCAATTCTGGGCAGTGTGAAAGGGTTAAACACATGCAGAGGACTGCAAGATTACTGTCCACCGCATGGAGTCACTGTAGCCTCTGTCTATACATTGGTAACCATGGCCCCTTTCGGGCGGTATGATATGATATGATAGGTTATTTATAACACGCTTAATTCCCGAGGTTTCTAAGCGCGAACCCGGGGATCGAACCCGTGGTGTTCCATGCTGTTTTGCTTCCAAGGTGAGCACGTTGCCCCTGAGCTATCCTCTCGAGACACTGGGCCTTATTACAAGTATGGAGGTAGCCATGGCACTATTAGCGCCATGGCTGCCTCCGTACCGGGCTCCAATACCGGGTTCCTGCAATGAGGAATTACCGGGTCATTCCGACATTGGAGGACCCGGTAATTCCTCCTTGCAGGAACCCATCCCCATTCCCATTTGAGCCCCCATAGGGCTCAATGGGAATGGGGGGAGGTAATAACGGGCACATTACGAATGGCCCGTTATTAGCTCTATTAGTTCCCTTTTCCCCTCACGGGACCCGGAAAGGACATCTGGTTTCACCAGACGTCTGTTCCGAGTCCCGCAAAGGGAACCTCGTAGGAGGTGCTCCCGTAATGAAGGCCCACTGTTTGCAGCACTGTTGTGTGCTTCCTGGGTGATGGAGGCCAGTACAAGAAAGATGTGTCCCATGTACAGAAGCAAAAGGGAGGAAAAAAAGAGGAGCTCAAAAGTTAGTGACCAAGAAAAATGGCCTATCCATGAGGCGTTTTGAAACAATATTGGGCCTCATTCCGAGATTGGTGGTAGTCATGGCACTATTTGCGCCATGACTGCCACCAATAATGGGACCAAGTCCAGTGTAGTGCAATGGGGATTTACCGGTCTAGTCCGACCCAGGCGGGACCGGTAAGTCCCCATTGCACCAACCATTCCCCCCCCCATAGGGCTCAATGGGAATGGGGAAGGCGCTATTTACGGGCCTGCTAATGGCAGGCCCGTAATTAGCGGCCTGGTCCCCTAACGGACCCGTAAGGGGTGTGTGGTCCGACCACACGTCCCTAGCGGTTCCGTTAGGGGACCTCGGAATCGGGCGGTAGGGGATTACCAGCACCGGTCTCCTTACCGGTGCCCGGTATCCCCTACCGCCCGACTCGTAATGAGGCCCAATCTTTCAAAGTAGTGATTTTTCATAGGCAAAGATTATAGAGACAAAGGAGATAGTCATAGGTTTACCACTAAACACTCTGTTATACCGTTTTGCCAGTAATATCATCTGCCAAGGTGCTGGCATCTGGTAATCCGTCACAGAGATACTGGGGCGGGTGTGTGTGACAATGGTATTGCCGGTGACGGTGTTACCGACAATAGTGTTAACAGCAGCAGTGTTAAAGGCTACTCATGATTGGCAGTTATGGTAAAAGTGGTGGTAACTGGTATTACCGCCACTTTTGACGCATACTGGCAAACTCATAATGAGCCCCAAAGGACCTCATTATGAGTTTGGCAGTGTGGCCAAAAATGGTGGTAATGCAGTGGTAACTGAGTTACCATTGTATTACTGCTGCATTAACACACTGCCAAACTATGAGGTAGGAGGGAAGGTGGAGGAAAATCCTCCGGAAAAATCCTGCAGGTAATTCCGCCAACTTACTGTAACAAAACAGCAATGTTTGTGGAACTACAATGGTAATTCCACCGAAATACCCATGAACTCCATAAATGGGGACTAACAGCGCCACGCTGCCACTTGCAATCCAGCATCCAGCAGTAATTTTGCTGGACCAAGGGGCAGTAACAGTAAATCCATTTTGGTGGCATCTCTGTGGATTTACTGCCAAGATACCACCAAACTCATAATGATTCCCAAATAACTCCAGACATCGACAGCCTGTTGCTACCATTACGAATATTCAAAACTCTTGGTATAAAGACATCGACATCTCTTAGCCACGAATTCACAATAATCACAGCAAGTGGTGGACTCTAGACATCGATACTTAATATTGTCTTGTTGTGAGCATATTTTATGCGTGGCCATTTGCTGTCGATGTCTAGTGTCCAAGCTTTGTTGTGAGTATTCTTTAAGGGTCTGCATGGCCTGTCAATATCTTTCCATAAGCCTTGTTGTGAGGATTCTGTATGGTAGGCAAAAGGCTGTCGATGCCAGGAGTCAATGTCTTGCTGTGAGTATTATTTTTGTGTGACCATGGGCGGTCGATGTTTGGAGTCCATGCTTTGTTGTGAGTATTCTTTATGGGTGGGCATAGGCTGTTGATTTGTGAGCCCATACTTTGTTGTGAGTATTCTTTATGGGTGGGCATATGCTGTTGATTTCTGAGTCCATGCTTTGTTGTGAGTATTCTTTATGGGTGGGCATAGGCTGTTGATTTGTGAGTCCATGCTTTGTTGTGAGTATTCTTTATGGGTGGGCATAGGCTGTTGATTTGTGAGTCCATGCTTTGTTGTGAGCATTCTTTATGGGTGGGCATATGCTGTTGATTTGTGAGTCCATGCTTTGTTGTGAGTATTCTTTATGGGTGGGCATAGGCTGTTGATTTGTGAGTCCATGCTTTGTTGTGAGTATTCTTTATGGGTGGCATAGGCTGTTGATGTCTGAGTCCATGCTTTGTTGTGAGTATTCTTTATGGGTGGGCATACACTGTTGATTTGTGAGTCCATGCTTTGTTGTGAGTATTCTTTATGGGTGGGCATAGCCTGTTGATTTGTGAGTCCATGCTTTGTTGTGAGTATTCTTTATGGGTGGGCATATGCTGTTGATGTCTGAGTCCATGCTTTGTTGTGAGTATTCTTTATGGGTGGGCATATGCTGTTGATGTCTGAGTCCATGCTTTGTTGTGAGTATTCTTTATGGGTGGGCATAGGCTGTTGATTTGTGAGTCCATGCTTTGTTGTGAGTATTCTTTATGGGTGGGCATATGCTGTTGATTTGGGAGTCCATGCTTTGTTGTGAGTATTCTTTATGGGTGGGCATAGGCTGTTGATTTGTGAGTCCATGCTTTGTTGTGAGTATTCTTTATGGGTGGGCATATGCTGTTGATTTGTGAGTCCATGCTTTGTTGTGAGTATTCTTTATGGGTGGGCATAGGCTGTTGATATGTGAGTCCATGCTTTGTTGTGAGTATTCTTTATGGGTGGGCATAGGCTGTTGATTTGTGAGTCCATGCTTTGTTGTGAGTATTCTTTATGGGTGGGCATAGGCTGTTGATTTGTGAGTCCATGCTTTTTTGTGAGAATTCTTTATGGTGGGCATAGGCTGTTGATTTGTGAGTCCATGCTTTGTTGTGAGTATTCTTTATGGGTGGGCATAGGCTGTTGATTTGTGAGTCCATGCTTTGTTGTGAGTATTCTTTATGGGTGGGCATAGGCTGTTGATTTGTGAGTCCATGCTTTGTTGTGAGAATTCTTTATGGTGGGCATAGGCTGTTGATTTGTGAGTCCATGCTTTGTTGTTAGTATTCTTTATGGGTGGGCATAGGCTGTTGGATTGTGAGTCCATGCTTTGTTGTGAGTATTCTTTATGGGTGGGCATAGGCTGTTGATTTGTGAGTCCATGCTTTGTTGTGAGTATTCTTTATGGGTGGGCATATGCTGTTGATGTCTGAGTCCATGCTTTGTTGTGAGTATTCTTTATGGGTGGGCATAGGCTGTTGATTTGTGAGTCCATGCTTTGTTGTGAGTATTATTTATCGGTGTGCATATGCTGTTGATTTGTGAGTCCCTGCTTTGTTGTGAGTATTATTTATGGGTGGGCATAGGCTGTTGATTTGTGAGTCCATGCTTTGTTGTGAGTATTATTTATGGGTGTGCATATGCTGTTGATTTGTGAGTCCCTGCTTTGTTGTGAGTATTCTTTATGGGTGGGCATAGGCTGTTGATTTGTGAGTCCATGCTTTGTTGTGAGCATTCTTTATGGGTGGGCATAGGCTGTTGATTTGTGAGTCCATGCTTTGTTGTGAGTATTCTTTATGGGTGGGCATATGCTGTTGATTTGTGAGTCCATGCTTTGTTGTGAGTATTCTTTATGGGTGGGCATAGGCTGTTGATTTGGGAGACCATGCTTTGTTGTGAGTATTCTTTATGGGTGGGCATATGCTGTTGTTGTCTGAGTCCATGCTTTGTTGTGAGTATTCTTTATGGGTGGGCATAGGCTGTTGATTTGTGAGTCCATGCTTTGTTGTGAGTATTCTTTATGGGTGGGCATATGCTGTTGATTTGTGAGTCCATGCTTTGTTGTGAGTATTCTTTATGGGTGGGCATAGGCTGTTGATTTGTGAGTCCATGCTTTGTTGTGAGTATTCTTTATGGGTGGGCATATGCTGTTGATTTGTGAGTCCATGCTTTGTTGTGAGTATTCTTTATGGGTGGGCATAGGCTGTTGATTTGGGAGACCATGCTTTGTTGTGAGTATTCTTTATGGGTGGGCATATGCTGTTGTTGTCTGAGTCCATGCTTTGTTGTGAGTATTCTTTATGGGTGGGCATAGGCTGTTGATTTGTGAGTCCATGCTTTGTTGTGAGTATTCTTTATGGGTGGGCATATGCTGTTGATTTGTGAGTCCATGCTTTGTTGTGAGTATTCTTTATGGGTGGGCATAGGCTGTTGATTTGGGAGACCATGCTTTGTTGTGAGTATTCTTTATGGGTGGGCATATGCTGTTGTTGTCTGAGTCCATGCTTTGTTGTGAGTATTCTTTATGGGTGGGCATAGGCTGTTGATTGATGTCTGAGTCCATGCATTGTGATTAGTTTTCTTTATGGCTGTTCATGAGGTGTCGATGTCTGGTGTCTATGCCCTGCTGTAAGTATTCTTTATGGTTGGCAACTGGCTACGTCTGTAGTCTCCATGCTTTGCTATGAGTCTTCTTTATGCAAGACCAGGGTACTCTCTGTGTCTGACATGGCTGGCTTGCTCTCAGTATACTTTATGGGCCTCCATGGGTTGTCAATGCATCAAGTCCATGCCTTGATGTCAGTATCCTTTAGGGGCGGTCATGGGCTGTTGATGGATGTGAACACTCTTCATGGGTGGCCACGGGAAGTAGATGTTTGGAGTCAATGGGCCTCATTACACGGTAGGCGGTAGCCATGGCGCTTTTAGCGCCATGGCTACCCCCTACCGCTGTCGGAGTCCGGGTTCCCGGAATAGGGACTTACCGGTCTATTCTGACCTTTGTGGGACTGGTAAGTCCCCATTCCGTGAACCTTTACCCATTCCCATTTGAACCCCCATAGGGCTCAATGGGAATGGGGAACGTGACCACACGTTAAGGACGGGACCCGTTCAGGGACCTCGTAGTAGGGCGGTAAGGGATTACCTTACCGCATAACGTGTAATGAGGCCCAATGCCTTGTTATGAGTATTTGTTATGGGTGGCCATCGGTTGTCGATGTCGGGAGCGAATGCCTTGCTGCGAGTACACTTTATACGCTGCCATGAGATGTTGAAGTCGGGCTTCCTTGCATTGTTTTTTATGGGTGCTCATGAGCCGGTAATGTTGGAAGTCTTGTTGTGAATACTATACATGGGAGTCCACGGGCTGTCGAGGTCCGGAGTCAATGCATTGCTCTGAGAATGCACTTTATGGGGGACCACGGGCTGTCGATGTCCGGAGACCATTTCTTGTTGAAAGTATTCTTGATGGATGCCCAAGCCGTGTGCCATTTTGTGAGCACTTTTCATGTGTGTCCATGGGCTGTCAATGTCCGGAGTCCGTCGCTTGTTGTTTGTGTTCTTAATATTCCTTATGGTGGCCAAGAGCTGTTAATGTCTGGAGTCCATGCAAGTTCTCATTATTGTTTATGGGTGGTCTAGGGCTGTTGATGATTGGAGTCATGCCTTGTTGTGCTTTGCCTTTATGGGTGGCCACACTCTATTGAGCTCCGGAGTGTATTCCTCACTGTCATTATACTTTATGCATAGCTTTGGGATACCAATTTCTTTGGTACATTCCTTGCCCTGAGTATTCTTTATGGTGGTCATGGGCTGTTGATGTTTTTAGTCCATGCCTGTTGTGGGTATTCTTGATGAGTAGCCATAGGCTGTTGATATCTGAAGTCATTCCTTGCTGTCAGTATTCTTAGTGGGAGGTCATGTGCTGTCACTTTCGTGAGTCAATTTCTTGCTCTGATTATTCTTTATGAGTGGCTATTGGCAGTCGATGTCTTTCGCCCAAGACTTGTTATATGTTGTGGCCTTGTGCTGTTGACATCTGGTGTCCAGGCCTTGCTGTGAGTACGTGCTGTGAGTAGCCATGAACTGGTAATGTCTGGAGTCCATGCCCTGTTGTATGCATTACGATATGACCATGAAATGTCGAGGTCTGGAGTCCATGCCTTGCTGTGAGCATTCGTCATGGGTTGTCATGGAAGGTCAATGTCTGGAGAACATACCTTTCTTTGAACATTCGTCATGGTTTATCATGGACTGTCAATGTCTGGAGACAATGCCTTGCTGTATTTATTATGGGTGACCATGGAATGTCGCGGTCTGTAGTCCATGCCTTGCTATTAGCCTTCGTCATGGGTTGTCATGGAAGGTCAATGTTTGGAGACCATGGGCCTCATTACGAGGCGGGCGGTAAGGGATTACCAGCACCGTTAAGGGCACCGGTGCCGGTTATCCCTTACCGCCCTACTACGAGTTCCCTTTGCGGGTCCTCCCTTAACGCCTGGTTTTTCCAGGCGTTAAGGACGGGGCCCGCAAAGGGACTCTGGAGCTAATAACAGTACCGCAATTTGCGGTACCATTATTAGCGCCTTCCCCATTGAGCCCTATGGGGGCTCAAATGGGAATGGGGAAGGGCCCTGGTGAATGAGGAATTACCGGTCCCGCCAACCTTGGAATGGACCGGTAAATGCTCCATTCACCAGGGCGGAGTCGGTAGGGTTTTGGAGGCAGCCATGGAGCTAATAGCTCCATGGCTACCTCCAACCTCGTAATGAGGCCCCATGTCTTGCTGTGAGCATTTGTCATGGGGTGTCATTCAAGAGCAAATGTCTGGAGACCATACCTTGCTATATGCATTATGGCGTGACCATTCACTGTTGAGGTCTGCGGTCCATGCCTTGCTGTGTGCATTCATCACGGGTTGTCATGGACTCTCAATGTCTGGAGATCATGCCTTGCTGTATGCATTATGGGTGACCATTGAATGTCCAAGTCTGGAGTCCATGCCTTGCTGTGACCATTCGTCATGAGATGTCTGGAAGGTCAATGTCTGGAGACAATGGGCCTCATTACACGGAATGCGGTAATGGTTAACGGCCACCGTTAATGGTAACGGTGACCGTTAACCATTACCGCCTTACTACGAGGTCCCTTAGCGGGTTGGTGCTTTAACGCCTGCTTTTTGCAGGCGTTAAAAACCAACCCGCTAAGGGACCTCAGAGCTAATTACGGCACCGCAAAATTGCGGTGCTGTAATTAGCGCCTTCCCCATTCCCATAGAGCCCTATGTGGCAGAAATGGGAATAGGGAAGGGCAATGGCGGAAGGGGGATTTACCGCCCCACCAACCTTGGAATGGGGCGGTAAATCCCCTTTCCGCCAAGGCGGTGCCGGTATTTTACCGGCATGAGCCATGGCGCTAATAGCGCCATGGCTCACTGCCTTCCGTGTAATGAGGCCCAATGACTTGCTGTATGCATTATGGTTGACAATGGAATGTTCAGGTCCGGGAAGATGCCTTGCTGGGAGCATTCGTCATGGGTTGTCATGGACTGTCAATGTCTGGAGATCATGCCTTGCTGTATGCAATATGGGTGACCATGGACTGTTGAGGTCTGGAGTCCATGCCTTCCTTTGAACATTCCTCATGGGTTATCATGGACTGTTAATGTCTGGAGGCAATGCATTGCTGTATTAATTATGGGTGACCATGGAATGTCATGGTCTGGAGTCCATGCCTTGTTCTAAGTACTCTACATGGGTGGCCATGGGCTGTCCATGTCTGAGGTCCATGCCATTTTCTAACTATTCTTTATGGTTAGCTCCCTCTTCCCCAACACGATCTGCAGGCAATGCTATTGATGTCTGGCCCCTCCTCTGTTTTAGATACATTTACCTGGGATCCCAAAGTTACTGAGAGTGAGCTGGAGGAGAGGGGAGCAAGCTATCTAGGTGGCCACCTCGCCACCCCTATACAGGCAGGGCTTCTGAAGGCTATGAAAAGCATAGTTGATGAAGATCTACTTCATTGAAATGATTATGGACAGCCCTGGCTGACTAGGCGTAGGCCCCAGACCCAGAGGCCTAATCCTACGATGCATTGGTGTCTGGCCCATTTGTATTTATTTGAAGAATAAGGATGTCAATGTTGATCACAAATTACTTACATAAGCACATTTACAGATGGTGGAGGCATTCCCACCAAATGTGCCTTTATAATAGTACAAAGAGGAGAACAAGCGGTGAGCTAGTTTATGAAGGTGTAATAAAATGGGACCTATACAAGGGATAGAAGAAAACTAAAAAAACAAATATATATTAAAAAAGAGGTGACTTGCAAAGGTAGAATTGACCTAAGAAGGGGGCAAGTACTTCAAATTAAAGAGAAGTGCTATATACATATACACAATTGCATCATTAAGCATCCCAGGAAGGAGTGCTGGGTCAGTAGAGAGGATGGGGAAGAGGGCAGGAGAGCTACCTCTTGAGAAAGTAAGTGACGTTTAGGCTGCACTTCATAGAGATCGGCAGTTGTGCTGGCTTAGATTGCGATGGGCGGTGGGTTCCGGTGCAGCGCAGTAAATAGGGAGAAAGAACGGAAGCAAGAGCAGGCACAGGGATGAATGGGGCACTGAAGTGGAGTCAGAGGAGGATTGGAGCGAGCAATTTGCTGAGTAAGCACAGATACAACCAGACAGGTTCCGAAGAAAAAGTCCATTGATAGTTTCGTAGACCAGGAGAAGGAACTTGAAAAGGGAGCTGTTGTGTTTGAAGAACCAACAAAATGTTGTCAGTAAGTAAACGTGTGTGGGGGTGGGACTAGGTTGTAAATAGTGTGGATATCAAAGTTGAGGGCTTTAACTAGAAGGAGTAAGGAGTAGAGAAAAGGCCAAGGAGTAGACGTGATCAGTAGTCAGGTTTGTGGAGCACAAGGGTGGAGATTAGAGCTTTCATAGAGTGGTTGGGGAGAAAGGAGATTTTAAAGGATTGACCCTCCCAGTAGGAGGCAATCCAGGTGAGACTGATGAAACTCAATGTCCTTGGAAAGCGAGGAGGATAAAGGAGAGGTTGTCAGTATAGAACAGTATAGAAGAGAGTTTGGAGATGTGAGAAGTAGAGAGAAGGTTGGAGGCATGCAGACGTGCAGTCTCATTGGAGTGTTTACTATGGATGCTAGATTGAAGTGGATCTCCAAGGCCATCATCCTCAAGTTACTTAGTGATTCGATTGAATACCACCTGATCAAGGAACTTTGAATAAAGGGGAAGGATGGAAATTGGGCCATAGTTTGCCAGGACATTTTGGTCAGCAAAAGAGTTTCTGTAATAGGGGTAAAACAGTTGCAGATTTGAAGGAGGCATCGAAGAATGCGATAGAGAGAGAGAGAGAGAGAGAGAGAGAGAGAGAGAGAAAGGGCAGGGGTGAGGGAGAGATTGATTGAAGAGCGCAGCCAGATAAGAGCAAGTGATTGAGACTAAGGGCCTCATTACGAGGTTGGAGGAAGCCTTGCCGGTAAACCAGCAAGGCTACCTCCAAACTCGGATCCGGGTCCGGCACCTGCGAATGGGCAATTACCGGGCTATTCCGGCCCAGTTAGACCCGGTAAATGCCCTTTTGCTGGTGCTGGGCCGGTACACCCCCATTCCCATTTGAGCCCCATAGAACTCAATGGGAATGGGGAGGGTGGTAGCATTGGTACCGTTAATAACGGTACCGGTGCTACCATCATGTTCTGCTTGTGGGTGCCAGTACGGCCACTAGGTCGGACCTGGTGCCTGCAAGGGCACCCGCGAGCAGAACTCCTAGTATAGCAGTACGATAGCAACGGGGCCAGTAGCGATACCGGCGCCATTGTTCCTTACCGCCATACTTGTAACGAGGCCCTAAGTCTTTGAACATTTGGGGAGCTAAAACGGCTGATAGG
Source organism: Ambystoma mexicanum (assembly GCF_040938575.1). NCBI lineage: Eukaryota > Metazoa > Chordata > Amphibia > Caudata > Ambystomatidae > Ambystoma > Ambystoma mexicanum. The sequence continues at coordinate 155,109,533 of NC_090938.1, read as the reverse complement.
AATGCAAGATGTGTTTGCACTATGAAGGATGGGTGCTAAATCAGCAGAAGGGGAAACATATTTGAGGGTAGAAGAGGTAGGGGGAGAGGTGGTGGACAGATCAATGATTGAGGGAGAGAGAAAGAAGAGGCGGGTAGAGTGTCATGAATTTCATAGATTTTAGATTAAAAGTAGTTAACAAAGGGCCTCATTACGAGTTTGGAGGTAACCATGCCCTTATTAAGGGCATGGCTGCCCCCAAACTCAGGTCCGGGTCCGTGGTCCCTGAATGGGGAATTTCCGACTTTGGAGGGCCTGGTATTTCCACATTCAGGGAACCCGGACGTTCCCCATTCCCATTTGAGTCCCCATACGGCTCAATGGGAATGGGGAACATGCTAACAACGGACCCGTTAATGACAGGCCCGTTGTTAGCATGCTAGTTCCCTCGCAGGACCTGCAAAGGACATCTGGTCTGGCCAGACATCCAAAGCGGGTCCCGCGAGGGAACCTCATAACAGGGCGGAATGGATTTAACGGCGCCGGCACCTTTACCGGAGCGTTAAACCCATTCCACCAGGGTCGTAATGAGGCCCAAAGTCTTTAGCAGTTATGGAGGAGGTGGTGGATATTTGCTTGGAAAGTAGATGAAAGTTTACTGGGATGTTTTTGATGGCAGATCAGCTTTTTTAAGTAGGACATTTCGGCAGAGTCCAGTGCAGAGGTGAGCGCAGCAAGGGAATTTTTGCTGGCTGTGAATAGGGTACGAGTCCATAATTTGCGGCAGCATTGTAGATAACAGCACATGTTTGTTTTGAGGGTCTGAATTTCAGAGGTGATCAAAGACTGACCACGGGGATTGGAAAGTGCGAGCAGGATAGTGTTGCTCAAAGGGAGTCATAAGTGCATAATGGAAGTCAGAAAAGGCATGTTCAATGAAAGAGGCCTGAACAGAGAATAGAGACAGGAGAGAGGTCCACACACCATCAAGGTAAGGGGCAAGAAAGTCCTGCCTGAATTTCCTCTTAGTCATTGCAGAGGGAAGAGGAGGATTAGAAGGTGGAGAGACTAAGATTTTAAAGTGAAAACTGGAGTGATCAAAGGGGGAGGAGTCAATGGAAAGGTAAGAGGAGGAGAGTGAATTAGAGCGAAAGACAGGGTCAACTGAGTCCCCACCAGAGTAGATAGTGTGGTCATAGAGGGAGTGGTTATATAGGAGGTGGTTAAGTTCAAGGCAGTGGTTGCAGAGGGCATGGGAATAGATTGTAGCTTCCACTGTGGCCCTAAAAACGAACATGTCTGCATATATATGTTCATAGTACTTTTTAATGACGGGAGTGTCGGAGCATGCATATGTTTGTGGTTTTGGAATAGGACGGTTTGTAAGTGCAAATGGGTAGATGCGCATATATTTAGGTTGCAATGTGTTTGGGTGTGACTTCGGAAGAGGAAGACTTATGTTTAATGAATGCATTTAAAACACATTGGGGGTCATTACGACCCTGGCAGTAGAGGGTTAACGGGGCCGGTAGAGCTGCCGGCCCCGTTAACCCTCTACCGCCTCATTACGAGGTCTCCACACGGGACCTGCTAAGGACGTCTGGTAAAACCAGGCGTCCTTAGCGGGTCCCACAAGCAGACCAGGATGCAAACAATGGGCCCGTCATTAATGGGCCCATTGTTAGCACCCTCCACATTCCCACTGAGCCCTATGGGGGCTCGAATGGGAATGGGGATGTACCAGGTCTGGGTTCCCGGGAAGGGGAATTACCGGTCCCTCCAAGGTCGGAATGGCCCGGTACTTCCCCATCCCGGGAACCCGGACCCAGTACCCGGTATAGGGGTAATAGCGGCATGGCTACCTCCATACTTGTAATGAGGCCCATTGACATGTGAATGGGGTATATATAACCTATACCATGAAGAACCTGTGTGTGTAAGAGATATGCCCATGTATAAGCAATTTTATAGTTACGCATGTTTTCTAGGATAGGAGTGCATTTGTTTATATATTTAGGATCAGTGTTTTGAGTGTTAATGTGTAAAGGGTGTATGTGTTAATTATGTTTGGTTTTGTGTTGTGGTTGGGCCTGGTTGAATAGGAATGATCCTTTGACGATACAAAATGAAGAACTCTATATTTGTATTTCTTTGTTTTAGGATTGATGTAACATTGGGTAAGATTTTGTGAGATGTGTTTATGTTTTGTGAGCATATGTTTGTTTTGTCTGTTTTGCCATGCATGTCTGAATGTCTTTATAAAGGTGTTGTGCTCTGTGTTTTGGTGCATCTGACTGCTTTTACTTCACAACTGAGCTGAGTACTTTTGGCAGCATGACTAGATATGTCTCTGCGGTCGATGTTTTAGTTGGCATATTTGGGTGATTGCTCACAAGGGTCTGCTCTCCTGATGTGTTATATATTGCATGCTATGTATGTGTTTGAAGGTTGGAATGTTGGCACATACGCAAATTGAAAGTCTCCTTGTACATGCCCCTGAGCTTAGTGTTATCAGTGTTTCTTTGTCTGTGTGAATGTATGTGGCTGTGTTTTGTGGTGAATAGTGTGGTGTCCAATCCAGAATTGTTCTCTCTTTTCGTTTTTGAGGATCCGTTTAGGTTTCAATGGTTGGATGTGTGTGTGTGTCTGTGTGTTTGTGTATTTGATGGTGTGTGTAATTGTTATTCATGCCTAGATGTAGTTTTTATATGCATAATAATATAGCCGGCTTAGAGTGTCCCTATGCATTTGTTGGTTTGGCTGTTTGTGTCTTGGTGAGCATGACTAGAGATCTGTATTTCATGTGGGTTTTTTGTGTGGTTTTCTGGGTCCCTTTTTATGGATTGCTTGTTTCTGCGTTGGTGTACTTGCTTGGGTGTCTTGTTATGAGCTAATTGTGGGTCTGTGCTTTTTGATTCCATTGTATAGATGTATTTGTTGGTTCTCATTTTCATTTTCATGGTTGGATATTTGTCTGTTTGTGTATTGCATAATGTTTTAGTGAGTGCACAGGTGTTTGGTTTTGTGGTTCCAGTGGTATATGCTTTGACATGTATTGCTGAATTTGTATGTATGGGTCGTGGCTGTTAGTGTTAGTCTTGGGGTGTCAAGTGTTATACCGTTGTTAAGGTATATGTGCTTTAGCATGCATGGATACATAGGTGTTTATAATAAACCTAGGGTGTTGGTTTGTGATTTGGTTCTGGTATGTAGATATGCGAGTGTGTGTATGTGTATGCCTCTGTGTGTAAATGTGTTTATTTATGATGATAGTGTGTATGTTCTGTGTTGTGTGAACAATCAGATATGTGTACATTTTGATGTGGTTGTGTAAATGCCAGTGTGCATAGCAGGCTGGGTTTATTTTTAGGAGTTAGACGGCACGTGTTTGTTTTGCAAGATTGAGTTCCAGAGGTGTGTTAGTATAGGTTTTGGAGGTTTGTTGGATGTGTCTTTACATGCATGGTTATTTGCATTTGGACTGTGTATTTTTGGTTTGGCTGTATCTGTGTGCATTACGTTAGTTTCGGAAGGTATTTGTGTGCATAATTAAGGATGAGCTTGTTAATTCTGGGTTGGTGATTCGTTGTGCATGGGCGTATCAGTGGTTCTTTTGGTGTATTTTTGTGGTTGGTTGTACGTGGTTCGGTGTCTTTTTCAATAAGATATCATGTGTTGTGTCTTGGTGTGCATGGCTGAATATTTGCATTGTGTTAGCTCCGACGGCATGAGTTTTATGCACACAAATGGTCATCCAAGTTTATTTTTAAAAAGTGTTGTGTGTGGGTTTGTGCAGATATCTGCATGTTTTTTTTTGTTTGACATTATCTGTTTTGATGTTAACAATAGACTGCGCAACTTCCATGCAATATGTTAGCCTGAACCGAATCTCACCCTGACCAAGTGCAGAAACCTGCATTTTCCAGCATTAGGACGCATTTATATCAAGCCGCAAATAGGAATTTCTGACATATGATGACATTCTGCTCCTGAACTGCGAATGCATACATTTCCTAAAACACAAAGTCACCCCAAGATGGGAAATAAAACTGAGCAAACATGGAAAATAAGCGGAACTTAATGAGGCAAATAGAATCCCAGGTGCTGACATCCGCAAACATACCCTTCAGGTTTAACATGCCTTGCGCTGAGTGGAAACAGAAAAGGAAGCCAGGGAGCAAGGCAAAGACATTACCAGGCATATGTGCTCTTGAAGCAGTGCTACAACCTGGGCTGAATTTGTGGAGGTTTTTGTCAGGGCTCAGCCCTGGCACTTATTTCTGAGCCCCAGCACTTATTGTCTCAGACTCCTAATGAATATGAACAATTGATCGCGGGAGAATTGATCTAATTTAATTAGGACATGTGGGGGGAAACCCCCTGCAAACCCCCACCCAATCCAAAAACCCCCACAACCCCCTACCCAATCCCCTTATATTATTTATCATCCAAAACCCACCCCACACATATATTAAAGAACTAAAATAAAGGTAAAGGTCAAATGTGAGAAGGTCAATTAGGACCGCTATTATTAGGTCAATTCGGTCAAAAGGTCAACTTGGGTAATACCTTATGAAGTGATGATAGCCAGAGCGTCCATCAACCCTAATGAACAGGTGAGACCTGTATTTTAACCCCAAATGTGTTGACACTGTGGGGAGCAGCTATGGGTGGAGGCAGCAATGGTGGTGAACTGCGCACCAGCAGTGTCACAAGAATGAAAGAAAATATTTGGGCCCTGGCGCTTATTCTCTTACAAATTAAGCACTGGCTAAAACCAATGAGTAGTAAAGGAGGCTTGGAAAAGGTAGACCCCAACAATATTAGGACGCTGCGGACTAGAGAAGCAGCTCAACATGTGCCTCAGTGGCACCAGCCTGTCAGGAATTTTAGTCATGAGGTTAGGCCATCAGCTATTAACCGCCAACCAGAATTCTAAGCCTAAAACCTCATTTGACCAAATTATGTGGTCCTGAGAAATCTCTAACTTAATAAGTTTAGTTTGATTAGCTCAGTTTTAAGCTTTTGTACTGTTCTCAACCACCACTGCGATAGTCTGAAAGCACTGACCCTTGTCCAAGATGTAGTCTACGGATGGAAGGGGAGTACAGATGGACATTAAAAATAAAGGACGAGAGGAAGAGAAGGAAGAGAGCTTGAAAAGTAGGGAAAAGTGATTAGAGGAATGAAAACAATGAACTGTAAATGTTACGGCCTGTTCCCCAGATTGATTACATTGGGAAACAGTTGGAACCAGTCAGACCCCAGCATTAGTAGCTCTTTGAAAAGGAAAAAAAAAACACATAACTATTACTGTGCATTCATGGAAGCCATTCAGCTGCTGAAGTGTATGAAGATACGATTCTCCTAAGACTTCCGTCCATCTTTGCAAGGGCATTGCTGATGTGACCACGGTTACTAAAAAAGTGTGGAACCCAACATTGAGTTAATGGTGGAGGATGCTGTTTGGAACTAGCAAATAACTCCATCTCTCTCTCTCTCTCTCTCTCTCTCTCTCTCTCTCTCTCTCTCTCCCTCTCTCTCTCTCTCTCTCTCTCTCTCTCTCTTTCTCTCACTCACACTGAAGATGGAACATGTTCTGGCACATGTTGGTGAAGTCTTGCTGGTGTGGCTGGGTGGGCAATTATTAACCGATTTCCCTCAATGTGGATCTTTATCGGTATCCCAGTGGCGCGCCCTGTGATAGGGAGCAGAGCCTTAGCTTCCCCGGTGAACCAATGAGTTAGGCTAAAGAGGTGCCATACATCTAACCTTCCCTCTCAAGAGTATGGGATGGTAAACGCCTCTTGGCTGGCCAGGGTCATTGCAGGGTCTGGAGCAAGTTCTCAGAACTCTTCAAATGACCCATGTCACTTGAGGAACCACAGAGGACCAAACTGCTCCAATGCATTTATTACCAATGCAATGTTTTTTAATTTCATCCATGTTTACAGATTTGTATATATATTTTACCCCCTTTGAGTCATATGCATGTATCCCCCATTAAGAACCTTTTCACCAGCGCATGTCCAGGTTTGCATGACTTGACATTTTTACCTAACTAAAAAGAGCCCTCATAAAAATGCATATTGTTTCAGTGCAGTCCAAAATCTGATGATTTTGCTAAAGCACTTTTAAACTTCAGAGGAGACATGGGGGTACACAGATCGGTGATTTTCCTCTAGCATCAACCAGCAAAAACAACAAGCTGGCAAGGCCTTCCAAACAGAACCTAGCTCACTAGCCACAACATTACACTGCTTACAAATCAGCAATAGTACAGCTGGTAGACTTGACCTAAATTAACAGGAAATAGGCTTAATTTGGAATTATAAGGTGTGTAATTAAGGCCAACATGAATGGGCAGCCTCCAATATGTAATAAACATCTAGATGGGAAACTGACCGGATAAGGTGTGGCAGAGGACACCTGATCGGAACGGGATGGATACATTCTGGATAGGTATCCCCCAAAGAGATTCCAACCCCAAATAAGGTCATGGGAAGAAGGCAACACAACAAGGTGACTCTGAATGTTTTTTGTAGCATGGGCGAGGGGATATAACACTTTGTGACTCAAATGGAACCCAATGAGTAGATGTACCCACAAACACAATGAACCCCAAAAAAACATTTGAAAGGAATCTGGCATTAGAAAACCAAAAAAGGTCCCAAATTGGAGACATGAGGAATGGGACTTCAGACGGCCATGAGGAAATAGAACATAAGTTCACAGGGAGGAGGAGCTCAGGAGAAACAAGAAACCCCTCAAATGTAATCACTGGAGAAGAAGGCTTCAGGGGAATTTTTATCCCAATAATGTTATCCTATAAGGATGATAATGAGCATGTACAGACCACCAATCTCCACAGTTATTGTCTTGTTGTGGGCATTCCTATTTGATGGACATTGACGTCAATGTCTACAGTCATTATCTTTTTGTGGGCATTCCTGTTTGATGACATTGCCCATCAATCTCTACAGTCATGTTTTCTTGCTGTGAGTTTTCCTGTTTGATGGTCTTTGCACTTTAATCTCTACAGTCATTAGGGGTCATTACGACCCAGGCGTTAACCATGGCGCTATTAGCGCCATGGTTGACGCCGGTATTTTACCGATTGCGCCATGGTGGATGGCGGAATTACCGCCCCATTCCAAGGTTGGCGGGGCGGTAATTCCCCATTCACCATTGGCCCTTCCCCAGTCCCATTTTTGCCCCCATAGGGCTCAATGGGAATGGGGAAGGCGGTAATTACGGTACCGCAAATTGCGGTAATGTAATTACCTCGAAAGTCCCTTTGCGGGTTCCTTCCTTAACGGCTACCCGCAAAGGGACCTCGTAATTAGGTGGTAAGGGGTTAACGGCGCTGCCACCTTTTACGGCGCTGTTAACCCCTTACCTCCTGGGTCGTAATTAGGCCCATTGTGTTTTTGTGGGTATTCCTGTTTGATGGACATTGCTGTCAATCTCTACAGTCATTCTTGTTGTTGGTATTCCTGTTTGATGACATTGCCCGTCAGTCTCTACAGTCATTGGGCCTCATTCCGAGTTCAGAGGCAACCACGCCGCTATTTGCGGCATGGCTGCCTTCAAACTCATCCAAACTCCGGCCTGGTGAATGGAGTAATTACCGGTCCATTCCGAGGTCGGAGGGACCGGTAATTCCCCATTCACCAGGGCCATTCCCCATTCCCATTTGAGCCCCCATAGGGCTCAATGGGAAGGGGGAAGGCGGCAATAACGGTACCGTAAATGACGGTACAGTTATTGACCCCGGAGTCCCTTTGCGCGTCCTATCCTTAACACCTGCTAAAAGCAGGCGTTAAGGAAGGACCCGCCAAGGGAACTCGTAGTAGGGCGGTAAGGGTTAATGGTACCGGTCTCATTACCGGTGACTGTTAACCCTTACCGCCCTACTCGGAATGAGGCCCATTGTCTTGTTGTAAGTTTTCCTGTTTGATTGACATTGCAATTTAATTTCTACAGTCATTGCCTTGTTTTGAGTATTCCTATGTGATGGACATTGCGTGTCAATCTCTACAGTCATTGGGGGTCATTACGAGTATGGTGGTAGGGGCTTAACGGCACCGTTAAGGATGGCGCTACCGTTAAGCCCCTATCGCCATATTCTGATTTCCCTTAGCGGGTCCCAGCCGGAATGGCTGGTCTGACCTGCCGTTTTTTTCGAGACCCGTTAAGCGTCCTTGGAGCTAATAACGGGCCCGCAATTTGCGGGCCCGTTATTAGCACCTTGCCCATTCCCATTGATCCCTATGGGGGCTCAAATGGGAATGGGGAATGGTTTACTGAATGGGGATTTAGCGGGTCCGCATAGGTCGGAACGTCCCGGTAAGTCCCCATTCAGTGACACTGGACCCGGACCCGGGTTTGGAGGCAGCCATGGCGCTAATAGCACCATGGCTACCTCCAAACTCGTAATGACCCCCATTGTCTTGTGAGAATTCTACTTGGGTGGACATCGACCGCTTAGCTGTGGAAGCCAAGTTGTCCACACATGAGTATTCACAATTTAGGTGACGTTCTGTCACCTGGTGAAACTTCTTTAAGGTTCACAGTGGATGTAAGGCCCTTTGGGAAGCGTGTCATGCAGTGGATGGGAAGCAGAGTAACTCTTACACCAAATAGCAGATCCAACTCAGGAAGATGGCAAAGTCGTCTGTTTTATTATTGATTGTCTGAAACAGGGAGTCACAATGGACATCAACGCAGGTTCGCTCAGGCTCTTAGTGCATCATACAACAAATTACATTTATATAGCAAAAATTCATCATACATAATGTCATACTATGTGGAAAATAAGAGAAACCTACAAGGGGTTCTGATGGAGCATCTAAGTATACTTTCTACAAGGGGTTGGGTTGTGATTGGGTCTCTACTGTCAGGTGGACATCTTTTGCCCACCTCTAGAGCAAGTCATCATCACTATTAAGTACACAGTATATAATTGGCTCTCAGACTATAAGGCCCTTTGTTATTCAGCCCTCTATAATTGGTTTGCATGCTTGTGCCAGTCTGTAACATTCAGCTCCCTAGCAGCATGTAAGCTCATACCCCAGGTGCCAGGAGTTGGACTTGATTGTACCTCCCCACCCAATTAGCCCAACATCTCTCCTTACCCATGCCTTCTGCCATGAAGATTGTCTTTGAACTTGGCCTTACAAAGTATCCTTGCCTATGGGAATATAAGGGAATGTGAGCACACACTATCGTTGTTCTAAAATTCTTTGCCCGCTTCTATTTCCATCCTTGGCTCAAGTAACAGGAGACCACGATCTGGTCAATGCTTCAGCATTTAATTGTCTTAAATGAATAAAACCTGGCACCCAGGGTGTTCCTTCTTTATACCTTAATAAGGGATGAGTCAGCATCTCACGGTCGCTGCCTTCAAGAATAGATAACCAGTCTTGGCTGCTTCATCCTTGACACCAAGCCAAACAGCCCTTCTGGACTCTTCCATGATCTCGATTAATTTGTTGCTGCAACACAGCTTTCGGCTCTTCTCTCCATAGGTTTAAGCTAACTAAAGTTGTGACACAAATGTCCAGTTTCTATATAATGGCAGCTTTGCCTGCAATTCATTATTCATAGCCAGCTTCTAAGAATACTTGTATTACAGCATCTGTACAATTATTTAATGACTTGAATTTTCTGCACTGCTCTTCACACGTGCAATCTTCTTTTTGCATAGGAACGTTTTCTCGATTCTTTATTTCCTCATCAGGTTCTATAAGGGTCATAAATCTTCTTCACCTAGTCTTCTCCATGTGCTAAACTGACTTCTTGTGATGTCACCAGCTCCTTTTCTTGCTCATTTTCATATTCCTTCAGAGATTTCCTCCATAAGATTGTCATCTCTTCGGAAGTACATCCGATAGGGTTTTCTTAGTGGATACTATTTCTCGAAGGTTCGTCACAGAATGGTCAAAACTGCTGGTGTCAAGCATGGCACAATCTCATGCCTCCAACATACAGGGGGCAGGGGGTGGAACTTCCTGCAGAGGCATTTGGCTGCTCCTCTACACATCCTTACTGGACACGCTTATTAAGGCAATACAACTCCCAATAGCCATAGCAGCCATTAAGTGCACAGCTCTTACAATGCAAACAGATTTTATTTCTTGCTGAAATCAAGCCACAGATGTAGAATCCAAGAGGGTTGCATATTCTCCAGATATTTCAAGTTTCGATACTCTGAGCATTAAAGAGAAAGTTGTTGCAGCTATGTTGATGCAAAGGTTTAATAAATTGCCTATGACCTAATTAATAGGGAGTCAAGGAAGTGCACCACAGGAAGATCAGGAATTATGGAAACAAAGATGGTGTTCTTTATCCTCCACTTAAGCATTATGGCAAAAGGATAGCACTGGAAAGCCACTGATCCCAGTAGACATATTAAAGGCAGCGCTTGAGCATCTGCATTACCACAGGCATAAAACAAGGGAGAGTCTTGCTGCGACATTTGCAGAACTGGTTTATTCTGAATTTATTGGAGCACGTTGTTCTATTTATAGTGAATTGCATTGTTTGTAAAAAGCTTACTGCTGGGCATACACTGAGAACAATTAGAGTGGTAATACCTCAACTGAATCATCTGTTTCAGCATTTACATATCGACTATGTCAATATGCTGCAGATGTCCAATTGATATAGGTATCTGACAGTTGTGGTATGTCCATTCTCTAGGTGGATTGAGGCGGGTCCGTGTACACACCTTGATGGCTCTTGCATAGCAAAGTTTTCAGTTTGGGAAGTCTTCCCAAGATGGGGTGTGTGTGTGAAGTGCTGAGATCCGACAATGGGCCACATTTTATGAATGAGGTATTTGAACAGACAGGGCTCCTGTTGAATATAAAACACAAGATTTCTTCTGCTTATCACCCGCAAGCAAACGGTAAATGTGAGAGACTCAACGGCTTCCTTAAGGAAAGTATTGCCAAAAATAAAATTGACATTGAAGAAGGGATAGCTATATTGCCTACCCTTTGCTTTATATACCCTTTGGAATCAGCCTGGTTCGGACCGCCACCACTTCCCCCACAAACTAGTGACAGGGAGGTAGATGAGAATGCCTTTTGCACCTACATCTAGAAGTAGAAGTGATGCCCAGAGTGTTGTCCCAATGATAAGTGATGAATTGAAAGAATATTTGACATATAAGACCTCTAGCTTGCCTCTCATTTCAGATCAACTCTGGAGTCAGGGGGCATCGGTCTCAGAACACAGATTAAGACAATTCATCAAGCGGATCACTTGGACTTTTATTCGGCACCCAAATTGTTTGTTGGAGATTCTGTCCTAATAAAAAATTTAAACAGAAAGTGGCATGAGCCACATTTTCATGGCCCCAAAATATAACCTCAGCAGTGAAAGTCCAAGGCAGGCGAGCTTGGCTTCACTTAAGTCATGTGAAAATATATAAAGGCGAGACCTACCCTCCCACTGTTGCCGATCCAGAAGCAAGCAAGAAGAAGAATTTCAGCATGTGCAGACTCGATCGATAACAAAGAAGAAGAACAATAAGGCGACCAGCTATTAAAGCAGATTTTGCACTTGGACTAAGACTTGTACATACACTCCTTATAGATATTTTAGTAGGATTGCAAACCTTTGCTGGGAGTGTTAGGATTCTTGAAAAATGAATTTTAGAATTGCATTGATGTATCAAGTTATGCCTAAACATCAGTTATTGATCAGAAATTGGAAGCAAGCTCAATATTCAGATTTATGTCTCACTGAATATCTGTTTCATTCAACACATGGTTCGGACTGACAGCAATGTGCATAGGCTTCTGCTTGCTGTTTTTGAATTTATCCTTCAAGCTTATCCTGCTCTTGTCAGAAGAGACAATGATATTCACACTTTTTTACAGGATCCTAAAAATGGCCCTGGGATTAGAAGGCTGTTAATTATGATCATTGAACAGATACTGCAACTGCAGGAGTAAAATAATTTGGTGAAGTGTTTTACAAATGAGAAAAATAGAAGTTGACATGGTTCTAGAGAACGGACACGTGCAGCCAGCACCAGGATGGTGCGAGAGGTGGATTTCAATGGCCTTGTGCATAGTATATGCCCGTACAAGTACTCTTTTTGACTTTCTATTCCTCCTCTTTCACAATCTCCATTATACTGGTACTTCTGCTGAGACAAAGGCCCCTTTGGTTCTTCTCACTATGAAAACTGCTTTTGATTTACTTTGTGGGCAGTATACAAACCTTGAGTATGGGAGATATAGGAGAAATCCAGATGACGATAGTGAGGGGATAAACACCTATCTAGACAATGGAGCACACTTTGGTAATAGCATGTGGTATCAGCACATGAGAAAGGTGGGAGAGAGAACATCCAAGGAGAGTTGTTACATCTGTACTCTCATACCGTATGCTTTGACTACACTACGAACCTTCATTTTTAGAGAAATTTCAGAACACAATGCCAGGTGCCTCATTCATCTTGCAGCATGCATGACCAAATGACAATTCCAAGGAGCTACTCTACGATGTAGATCAAAATGGCCGTTTCCATTCCAGGATGATTACATCAAGACTAAAGAGATGGAAAAAGAACCTGCATGGAAGAGCACGATGCTTATGTATCCGGTGATAGGGCAGGCAGAGGTAGTCATTAAACAGATGAAGAAAATTGACTGCCCTAATAAAACAGAAATAGCTAGATCACCTGGATGTTGGGAACAAACACAATACTTAGTATATGGGCAAGTGAAATCCAAGAAGAGATGGGAAAAAGGACTGATGTCCTGTGCAGCTCAGCTACTGAAGACAGAATATATGCAAAAGGTACAGAGAGTAAACAATAGGGGTGTGAAGTCATGGGACAAGTAGGCCAAGTTGCTGGTGTGGGTCGAAGATGAATCAGGTCCCAAGGTTGTGATCCTATTGGCGAATGCGTCATTGTCCTTCCGGATACATGGAAAGAATCATGTGGGAGATAACAAAGACAGCAAAACTACTGTTGACATTACTAGAATTGGAGCAGGGACAGCTGTTCTGATGGATAGATATTGAGCCTGTGGGCATAGAGCCTACATGAAACTGCCCAAGGATTGGGGAAGAACATGTTCCTTGGTGCTTATTCATGTTCCAGCGTTAGTAATTCCTCAAAGTGACCTGGACATTGGAGAATTTCCAAAGGCAGATGCAGATTTGAGAAGGAGAAGATTGCTTGAATTCCTCAATCGAACCAGAAGGGAGGACTACTTCTCAGCTAAATCAATAGATGCATATGAGGCCATTCCACATATGGACACAGGTTGTTCAGTAAGACTGCTTCAATCTTCATGACTATCTTCATGTCTGGGATCCAGATGATAGCCAATGCCAAATGGTTGCAGATTACCAGATGAGAGCTTCTGCAGAAAATCAACACCAGAATGACGGGATTCAATGCTATCAAAGAAGAATTAAGGGCCATATGGCTGATGACCCATCAGAATACCTATGCCCTTGACATGATCACTGCGATGGAAGGAGGAGTTTGCCCCAAAATTAGGCCATCATGTTGCACATTCATATCTTCTCATGATGTCGAGAATGGGACCTTGAAAGAGGCCATATGGTTGCTGAAGAATCTGCATTATAAGATGGAAGATGAGATAGAGTACATTGCAGATGACAGTTGGTTTGCGTCTATATTCTTATGGATTCAAGTTTCTTGGAGCAGTGTTAGTGATGGTGATGTTTGGATTCTGTGTGATCAGGATAATAATTACACAGTGTAAGAAGACAGCAAAGAAGGCAGTAGGAATGAAGATCATTATCAATGTCGAATCAGAGTTTGCCCCAAAATTAGGCCATCATGTTGCACATTCATATCTTCTCATGATGTCGAGAATGGGACCTTGAAAGAGGCCATATGGTTGCTGAAGAATCTGCATTATAAGATGGAAGATGAGATAGAGTACATTGCAGATGACAGTTGGTTTGCGTCTATATTCTTATGGATTCAAGTTTCTTGGAGCAGTGTTAGTGATGGTGATGTTTGGATTCTGTGTGATCAGGATAATAATTACACAGTGTAAGAAGACAGCAAAGAAGGCAGTAGGAATGAAGATCATTATCAATGTCGAATCAGGGTTTGGACCCAAGTATTTGACAGATGAAGATATCAGAAAATACATAGAGGATAGAACCATAGCACCTGAGGGAACAAAGTGTCTTCATCCAAGGAATCCCAAGATCTGGATCTAGACTCGAAAGAAGCACTTCTTCAAGACGAAGTATCAAAATGTGGAGACTGGTGAAGGTGTGGTCGATGGATCGACCAGAGGGGGGAGTGCAGAGGAGCAGCTGAATGCCTCTGCAGCAAGTCCTGCCCCCCTCCCACCTGTATGTTGAAGACTTGAAATTGTGCCATGCTTGACACCAGCAGTTGTGACCATCCCGCAACAAATCTTCGAGAAAAGGTATCCACTAAGAAAGCCCCATCGGATGTACTCCTGAAGAGATTACACTATTACGGAGGAAATCCCCAAAGGAATAAGAAAATGAGGAAAAAAAGGAGCTGGTAATACCAAAAGAAGTGAGCGTGATGCACAGAGAAGACTAGGTGAAGAAGATTTATGACCCTTCTAGAACCTGATGATGAAATAAAGAATCAAGTAAACTTTCATATGCGAAAAGAAGATTTCACGTGTGAAGAGCACTGCTGAAAATGCACGTCATTCAATAATTGAACTGATGCTGTAATGCAACACCTCTTGAAACACTTGTGTATAGACACATTATGAATGCCAAATCATATCATATCATATCAAGTAGATCAAGTAATCTTAGAAGCTGGCTATGAGTAGTGAATAGATTGCAGTAAAGCCACAATTACAAAGAAACTGGACATTGGTGTCAAAACTTTAGTAAGCTTAAGCCCATTCAGAGAAGAGCCAAAAAAGCTGTGATGCAGCAAAGAATTAATCGAGATCTTGGATGAGTCTGGAAGGGCTGTCTGGCCTCGTGTCAAGGCTGAAGCAGCCAAGATGGTTTTCTATTCTTGAAGGCAGTGAACGTGAGATTCTGAATCATCCCTTGTTAAGGTGTAAAGAAGGAACACCATGGGTGCCAAGTTTTATTCATTTAAGACAATGAAATGCTGAAAAATAGACCAGATCGTGGTCTCCTGTCACGTGAGCCAAGGATGGAAATAGAAGCGGGCAAAGAATTTGAGAACAACAATAGTGCTTCATGATGGAAGACAAGGGTGATGAGAAATGTTGGGCTAATTGGATGGGTAGGTACAGTCGTCAAGTCGACCTCCTGGCAACTAGGGTATGAGCTTACGTGCTGCTAGTGAGACGAATATTCCAGACTGGCACGAGCATGCAAACCAATTGTAGAAGGCTGTGCAACAAAGGGCCTTATAGTTTGAGAGCAAATGGGGGTCATTACAAGTTTGCCAGTCTGGAAACTACGGTACCAATCAGCTTTCCAGTACCGTAGTTCCCGAACCAGCAAACTAAAAGTTCTGCTCGCAGACCGTACCGGCACCCGCAAGCAGAGCATGTCGGATGCACTGGCACCATTCTGAATGGTGCCAGTGCATCCGACCTCCCCATTCCCATTTGAGCCCTATTGGGCTCAAATGAGAATGATAATAATTCTATATTGGGGCCCTTGAATATACAATTACTGGGTCCGGCAGGGCCGTAATGACCCGGTAATTGCCCATTAATGAGCGGCAGAAAAAATTGCAAGTTTGGCGGCAGCCTGCCCGTTTTACCGGCAAGGCTACCGCCAAATTTGTAATGAGGCCCAATGATATACTGTGCACTTAATAATGATGCAGTTGACTTGCACTGGAGGTGGGCACAAGATGTCCACCTGACAGTAGAGACCCAATCACAACCCAACCCCTTAAAGAAAGTACACTTAGATGTTACCCTTGAGCGTATCACAACCGCCCATATGTTTCTTTTAGTTGCCACAAAGTATGACGTTACGTATGATGCATTTTTGCTATATGAATGTAATTCTTTGATGATGCGTCAAGAACTTGTATGACGTTGGTTGATATCCGTTGTAACGCCCTGTTTTAGACAATTGATATTAAAACAGAAAAACCTTTGCCATCTTCCTGAGTTGGTTCACTTATTTGGTGTAAGAGTTACTTTGCTTCCCATCTACTGAGTGTGTACGCAAAGGACCTTACGTTTAGATGCGTGTTGCACTGGAGTGCCATCTTCACGGAAGTAGACCCCCCATTTCCAATGTGCAAGCACTGCATGTACAGTTGAAGTCACATAGGCGGAGTCACTGTACACCATCACTTCCTGACCTTCAACAATAAGGACTACTAATTCTGCTGCTTTCACTGAAAAGTGCGACAGTACCCTTGCACTTGCTACAACTTCAAATTCCCCATTTAACTTGTGCCTTACTATCCCTGCGCCTGAATGCCTTTTCGCACTAGTTTGATACATTTTTGAAGAACCATCAATAAAGTGAATTTCCTCTCCTGACAAAGCATTTTCTTTCACAAAGGGTATATCATCATAGAATTCAATATAATTTGCACAGTCATGCATATGATCGACATCAGCTATTAGCTCAGATGAAAAAGTGGCAGGATTTACTATTTTGCATCTGCCAATTTTAATCACTGGATTTGAAATGATTACTTCATAGGTAGAAGCTCTCTGGGAAGTGAATGTACCTTTGGGCTTCTCTAAACTGCAAAACAGAGCACGCTCCATGAAGAGAGTCATAGAGCAGCCCATAACAATACTTGTAGTCTTCTCAATTGCGAATGCGGCGGCTGCCAATGACTGTTCGCAAGGAAAGTGTAATTTCATAACCGAGTATAAATTCACACTGCACTATGCTAAAGGATTGTAACCTAATGTATTCCTTTGTGTGAGTACTGCTGTCATAACTGTCCCATTTGTGTGCAAAAATATATAAAACATATCAGCATAATTGGGAATTCCTGAAACAGGGGCTGTACCAATTGCTTTTTTTCAATTCCTCAAACCCTTCCTCCATTTCTTCAGTCCACTCTATTTTCACTTTTTATCCAGTTGAGTTTGGTGAAATGTAAAGGAAGTCAAGTCTTGTGAATCTTTGTGCAACAGGATCGAGAAAAACATTTTTTTTAAATCAATCCCCGTGAAATTTCTAGCTTCCGCTGGGATACTGCATTGTATCGTCGCTGTGTTGGGAACTAGAGGAAACTCTGCTTCTAAAATCTGGTTAATGTGTCTCATATCTTGTATAAATCTCCACGACCCTCCTTTCAATTTTTTGATCGGATACACTGTGGTATTGCACAATGTTTTTCGATGACACCAAAATACCTTGTTTCATCATTGCTGAAATGGTCTTAAATATCCCCTCATCAGCCTCTAAAAACATGGGGTACTGTCTTGCTCGAGGTAAAATTGCTCCTGGCTTCAGTTTTATTTGACTTCCCCTATGCCCTTTAACAACCATACATCATAAGGGCCTGTAGACCAAGTCTTCCTCAAATAATGCTGGATGCTGCCACATTATTGCACTGTGGGACTTCCCTCTTCTCTATTCTTATCCAGTATGTGATGCTCATAAAGAACACCACTACATCTTCTGTTTGGTCTTCCCAGAACATGTCATCATCAGTCATATCAGTCAATCTATACCCTTCTTCAAGAGCTATTACTGTCCTCCATGGTCTAACCTCATCGCCCATTCAATGACCATTGCCAATTCCCTTTGTACTATGGCTGCTTCCAATTCTAAAGGGATAGTCTGACACCCTGTTTGTCCATAGGTATCTATGGTCTAAACAAAAACGCATCGGGTATTCTCACAATTGTTCCCACTGAACCAGGTAGCCATGCCAATAGAATACTCACCTCATATAGGAAAACCTCTGGCTCTACTGGAACGCCTCGCAGAGTCACTTGCCCTGTGAACACCAGTATAAATTCTCCGACATTAAAATAGTGTATTCCTTCCTGGAGTGGAACAGACTATCCCTTGATCAGTAAATTCAATTGTCATGTTTAGTTTTGTCATCAAATCTCTTCCCAAAATGTTATCTGGTATCTGCCATGAATACAACAGTGGAACAGACATGTAACACTCTCCTATAGAGACTGGTAATTCATCAGTAAAATGAACTCGACTCATAGCTTGAGCATTCATGGAAATTCCCGACATTGGATATTTTCCCTCTTCTATACATGAATGAGTAGCCCCAGTGTCTACTAGAAAAGAAAAAGATTTGCCTCCTATTGTCACATCGGCCCTTGGTTCCTCTTGGGGGTCTGGTGTCAGAGATAGTACTGAACACATCAGTCACCCTGTGAGCTGTCCTATTGTGGGTACATGCATACCCCTGTACCTGTGAAAGGATTTCCTCCCACTACAGTGGCACCTGCGATTCTAGGTGTCAATAATTGTCCTGTGTTTGCATACTGCTGTGTCTGCATGGGGGCATGTTGCGACTGCCCTTGCGGTGGATTAATTTGAGGTTGCTGTGGTTGCTGTGCCTGTTGCAATTGTGGAGTCTGTGTTTGATACACTGGGGGCCATTATGACCCTGGCGGTAGCCGTGCCGGAAAATACCAGCACGACTGCCACCAGAGTCATGAATTTACCAGCACCCGGCAATGGGGATTTACCGGGGCATTACAGCACGTCGGACCCTATAAATCCCCATTGCGGGTGCCAGTAATTGTTACACCCCGTTCTCATTTGAGTCCCATTGGCCTCATTGTGAATGGGGAGGCCGAATGGACCAGCACCATTCATGGGTGGTGCCAGTGCAACCGCCGAATGCTGCTTGCGGGTTCCGGTCCGGTGAAACCTGGTGGGCGGAAAGGCACCCGCAAGCAGAACTCATAGTTTGCTGGTCCGGTAGCAACGGTACCATTGTTACTGGACCGGCAAACTTGTAATGAGGCCCACTGTCTGATCTTGGGCAAACCCTTCCCTAGCTTGTGAGCTGCATGCTGGAGGATAAGCTGTCCCCTCTTTTGAGAATTGGCAGCCATTCTGTACATTCCCTTGGCTCCCACATACGTGTGCAATGTATCCTGCCATCCAACAAGTCCAACACACACAAGTAGCCTGTCTGATTAGTCCCCCTTCGTTAAATCCTCTTAAATTATCCATTAAATTATCTTTATCCATCTGTGGCCATGGAATATACTGTGGTCTTGCTCCCTCTTCCTATCCATGGTGGGGACAATGGTCCCTGACCTTCTCTTTCCTGGCAATGATCTTAACCTGCTCACATATGGCGGTGATTCTCCCTTCTCACTATACAGTCATCCTCAGGGATGCTCGGGATATGCTATGGGATCTAGCGTCCTATCCTTAGGTTGCTCTAGATCAGACCATCTTACTTCCTTGTCCATCTGCAGGCTTTCCTTAAGGGCACATGCACCTCCTCCCTCTTTCCCACGGAAGGATTCTGTCTCCGTCTTTTTTCCACTTCTCTTTGTCTATGTATTCTTCTGTCCCTTCATTTCTGCGCTTCCTCCTCTTCTCTCTTCCTTTCTTGCCTATCCTTTTCTTCTATTGCTCTCTGCCTGCTGTCATGCTTTCTTTGCTCCTCTGCCCTTTTGTCTTTCTTTTGTTACTCCTCAAGATACATTTGTTCTTGTTGCTGCCTGCTCTTTCTATTATTCTCATCTTCCTTTAATCTTTTTTCTTGTTCCCTGTTTTTGTTATCCTGTTTGT
Organism: Ambystoma mexicanum; assembly: GCF_040938575.1. NCBI lineage: Eukaryota > Metazoa > Chordata > Amphibia > Caudata > Ambystomatidae > Ambystoma > Ambystoma mexicanum. The sequence continues at coordinate 155,089,859 of NC_090938.1, read as the reverse complement.
CCTGATCTTCCTTTTGCCTTACATTCTCAATGCTTTTCCCAACTAGCTTGAGTTATAGCTGTCCTCCCATCCATTCGGTCTGTATGAGCATTCTCCTTTCCATCCCTTAATCTCTTGTTCTATCTCTGTCGAAACATTTTATTGCTCACTTTTCTCTTCCAGGAGGTTCATATAGCGGATTACTATACCCCATTGCCGCTTTCAGTTCCTTTAAAGGATACAATCCTATTTCTTCCGTTCTATCGTCATTCACTTCCGGCGAGGTAAGGGGAGTTGAGGGCTCAACACCTTCCTCCTTACACGGGTTAAGCATCTACTATTTGGGTAGTAGATCTTCTCTCTCTTCCTGGTCCATTTTCCAAAGCTCTAAAATAGCTAACCTCTTCTCTAACTAAGTATGTGGTCATGTGTTGCAATACCACTTTTGACAATGATCCCCCCTTGTGGCCAAGGCACGAACATCTTATCTGCCGTGCCTTTCACCCATTCCACACTAAACTGTTTGAGCTTGGGCATGTGCTTTGGCAGTGTCTTACATAAAAACATCAGAGGGGTGCTATCCCATATTGTGGCAAGTCTCAATTGACTGACAATACTTACCAGAGTTTATAAAATACCTTTGACGCTCATCAATTCTTAAAAACAATAATTATGTGCGTGTTCCAACAATCGCCACTCAAAAACCTCTATTTTCCCAATTTTCTCTGTCTACCTCTGGATTGGTACCAACCAATTCCCTAGATAGATAATATACCCTTTTGACTTTTTCCTCAATTCTTGCACAACTATTTGTGTCACTCTTCGACACCTTAATTCAACACAAATACATAAAACAGACAAACTAGTCAACTCTTCACATAAAAATCTTGGTGATCACCCTTATTCCTTTTGCCCCTAATTAATATTCTGATCACAGAGTTTAGTTTGTCTCCTTATGCAGACTTGTCCTGCACATGGCCTAGTTTACTCCGACGGGAGTGTGAGACAACCTCTTCTGTCCCCCTTTGGTCAGGCTTCTGGGTGCTATCTCTCTCTCTCTCTCTCTCTCTCTCTCTCTCTCTCTCTCTCTCTCTCTCTCTCTCTCTCTCTCTCTCTCTCTTACACAATATTTTGTTAGTTTCATTACTTTTTAAATTATCACAACCCTGGCCACTTAATTTGCCATTCCCCTCAGCCTACTCACCATTCAGTAGTTTTGTTCGGTATCGTAATGCCCACCAATCGACCACTTTTGCCTTCCATCGATAAAGCGACTGTGGGAACCAGGTAGGGATTTCGTGCAAGATGGACCCTGCCCACCGACTCGTTTTTCTTGCAAGATTTCTATTTGGCCTCTCTCTACAGGAAACGCGCGATCTTCCGGCTAGATGGCAGAGGATGTCTGATTGTCCGTAACACTGGAATTCTAACAGGTTGATGGATCTTTATCAACCATCCTCTGTTACCACGTCAACCCAGGGTGTACTTAAATCAGTTAAAAGTGATGCATGGATGGGATGATGCAGAATAACTTTTACACCAAATAATAAGACCAACTCAGGAAGTTGGCAAAAGTCTCATCCAACTGTTTTATTATGAATTGTCTAAAACAGGGAGTTACAAAGGACATTGATGGATATTCGCTCGAGCTCTCAATCATTTTGCATAAAAAACAAATGTATATACTAAACATTCATCATGCATGAAATCATACTATGTGGCAAATAAGAGAAACATACCGGTGTTGTGATACCTTCAAGAGAAATATCTAAGTATACTTTCTATATAGGGTTGTGTTGTGATTGAGACTCTACATTCAGGTGGACAACATATGCCCACCCCTATTGCAAGGCATCTACATCAGTTATTAGATACACAATATATAATTGGCTCTCAAACTATAAGGCCCTTCGTTATATGGCCCTCTATAATTGGTTGGCATGCTTGTACCCTTCTGGAACATTTGGCTCACTAGAAACACATAAGTTGGTAGCTCAGGTGTCAGTGGGTGGACTTTGATTGTGTCTCCCCACCCAATAAGCCCAACATCTCTCATCGCTCATGCCTTCTGCCATTCAGATTGTCTTTGAACTTGGCCTTGCAATGTATCCTTGTTCCTAGGAACATAAGGGAGTACAGGCACAATCTTCTCACAGTTCTGGTCTGCATGCCCAATGCCTATTTCCATACTTGGCTCAGGTGACAGGAGACTGTATTTCCACCTGTTTTACCGCATTTTATTTTCTTTAATTAATAAACTTGGCACTCATGTTGTTCTTTCCTTACCCCTGAACACGAGACGATTCAACGTCTCATGGTTCCTGTTCTTTATGGATAGATAACCAGTTCTTAGCTACTTCATCCTTTGACACCAACCCAGACATCTCTTCCAGGCCTTTCCATGCTCTTAACTTCATGTTGCTGCAACACAGCTTTCTGATTGTTCCTTCTCCGTGGTTCTGAACATACTAAATATGTGACCCCGATGTCCAGCTTCTATATAATGGCGGCACCGCATGCAGTCTATTCACTACGTATAGCTAGCCTTTAAGATCACTTAGTCTACTTGCACTGCTGAATCTGTACAGTTATAAAACGGCTTGCATTTCTGCAGTGTGTCTTCACGCGTGCAATCTTCATTCCGCATATGAAAGTTTACTCGATTCTTTATTTTGTCATCAGATTCCATTCAACATCCTTTTCTTCAGTCACTCTTCTCAGTGTGCCGTGCTCGCTTCATGTGACGTCATCACTTCTCTTTCTCTCATCTTCATGTTCCTTCGGGGATGTCCTCCAAGAGATGATCATATCTACGGGGATACAGCATATAGGCTTTTCTGAATGGATACCTTGTCTTGAAGGCTGTCCGTGGAATAGGTACCATCAATGGTGTTGTGCATGTCGCGATTTCTGGCTTCCAACATATAGGATGGATGGGGGGCGGGACTTCCTGCAGAGGCATTCAGCTGCTCCTCTACAATCGTCTTCGAGTCGATGGCGTATGAGTGTTGGTATGAACAGTTGGATTGTTATGTTGCTTTTGATTTGGTGGTTTAAATGGCAGTTTGCGGAGCATCATGTGTTTGTTGTTTTGCATTTGTTAGTGTACGTGATATGGAGGGGCCTGCATGGGTATTTCTTTACTTGAGTTTTCCCCTATGTTTTTGAGATTGTTAACTCAATGTATCTTAGCCTTATTTGGTAAAGCGTTTTGGGGACTTTTTTGCATGTGTGGGTGTAGTAATATGGGGTTGTAATGTGTATAGAATGTCTATAGTGGGACTCAAGGAACAGGAGTTGGCTGCTCAGTGTTCTTGGATGTATATGGGTTGTCCTTGATCTTTTTTTCTGCAAATGTCTGGATGTGCATTCAGTTGAGGTCAGTGGCCTGTGCCATGGTGAGCTTAGCAAGATATCTGATGGTGTGTACGTTGTTGTGCATGTCTGTATGTGAATGTGCATTTGGAATTCGTGCTCTGTGTATGTTTGGGTGTACATGACTGGCTATCTATACCTTTGCATTGGTTTGAGGTTAAGATTTAATATTCATTGTTGAGGGGTTGTTTTTTTGGGGACTGATGCTGTGTGTGTGTGCACAACCAGTGTCTGTGATTTTGGTCATACGTGATGGTGTTTGAGTTTGGTGGTGTGCTTTTAGCATTCTTGTGTAACACATCTGTGCAGTTTGTTTGGCATACATACCTAGATGTTTATGGTTTGCTTGGATTTTGGTGTTGTGGTATTTATTTTGTTGCGCGTGCATGGATGTGTTTTGTGTTGGTGTGGGTTTCGCAGTATGTGTTTTGTTGTGCCTCGCTTGACATGCATGTGTGTGCGTGTTTGTGTACACCTAAGTCTATTTCAAGTCAGTTATATTTTACATACATTTTAACGATGCATCTCACATCCTACATTCAATGTGTTAGCAAAAACTAAAATAAATCCTGTCCCGGAGGATTAAACCGCAGACTCTGACATTAGGACATGTTTGCTTCAAGACGTAAACCTGACATTCCGGCAAAGGTTCCAATTCTGCAGCTGAACTGCAAAAGCACACAGTTTTTCCCACCACGAAGCCATCCCCAGATGCAAATAAAACAGAGCAAACATGGAAAATAAGGGGAACTTAATGAGGCAAATAGGATCCCAGGTGCTGGCATCCGCAAACAAACCGCTCATGTTTAACATGTCTCGCGCTGTGTGGAAACAGAAAAGGAGGCCAGAGAGCAAGGCGATGACATTGCCAGGTGTATGCACTCTTTTCATTAATGATAACACACATTAGTATTCAAGAGACCTTGGAAAACGCAGAAGCTATCATTAATGGGGCTCGCATAGCTAGAGCACAAGCCTAGCATATGCCTCACTGGCTTTTCAAGGGTCATCAGGGTCCTGTACAGTTAGGCCAGGAGACTAGACCCCTATGTTGAATCCTCATTTGACCAAATTGTGCAATTCTGGGCACATTTTTATCGTCCCTTGCTCCAGTTCCCAAATTTAAGACTAGTTGTGAACCGGGTAAAGCCCATTATTAAGAGAGACGTTAAAAAGATAGAGCATTTACAAAAGTCATTACAGCATTGATTTTCACAAGCCCAGAAGGTTTGTTCCTTGGACTGGTTCTACTCCACAGACCGGAGTCGTCCTATGCATTGCAAGTGCCGATGTGACCACGGATGATACAAGTGGTGAAGCCAACAGAGGGTTGCAGTTGGGACAATCCAATAATTGTACGTACTCCTCCCCACAGAGCTTCAGATTCAGACCAGAAAATGTTCTGGGATATGATGGTGCGGGAAATGAAGGGTCTTGCCACCACTGCAACTTGAGCCCGTGTGGCAGGGTGGGGCGTCATTGATAGATTTCACATGATTTGAATCATAAGCTGAATCGTAATGGCACCACCAGTGATAGCGATGAGGTCGTTAACCTCCCCTCAGGGACAATGATTAAGGAATTTGCAATCTTTGACCTGCCAGGTGTTTTGTATTAAAGTCCTTTCAGCTGTAGCAAGCTGAGTCAATGGTGAGGGATAATGTTAGTTGTAGTCCAAAATCCATGGAGAGACACAGGTTGAAAATCCATGAAGAGGTGCTATACACACCGCAGGCCAGGGTGACCTCTCATGGAATACGATGACATAGAAGAATTTGGGCCATGATCTTGGAAGACCCAACATTTACCCTCAAAACTCTTGTGGACTTATGACCTTCTAGGCTATCACCTTAATTGGGTGAGGGCAGGAGGCACATTCCCATGGATATTTCAATGATCCTGATAAAGAGGAATCCCAGAGGTTCATAGACATCTAATGTGGATTATCTTTTCCTTCTGACTTCCTGTATTTTTCTTTAGCCATCAACATGGCATCTCAGGGAAGGGCTTCACCCAGGTTACAATGCAGATGTAGAATGAACTATAATTGGAAGAGAAACCCCAAGAAGGATATCAACGGTAGGAACAGAAGCAATTGGAAGAAGTCACAAAACTGAATGCCTCAAATAAAAGTGGCCCGCGGCCTGGGCATGGTGGAGCTAGAAGACCGTGCCCACCTCCTTACAATTGAAGTTAACAGGTACCCAAAAGATAATGAATTCCCAAAAATGAACTGGAAAGGAAGGTGGGATACCAAAAAACAACAAATTCCAAAATGGTGAGGACAGGAATCAGGCCACAGATGCTCATGAGACTAAGTCTACATAGGACCAAAGCAGGGGGGAACTCCATGACAACATATACGCTCTAAAATGGGACCAAGGAAGAAGAGGGCTCAGAGGACTTTAAATCTCTGTAGTGGAAGGAGGACAGCAGGACGCGCCAGAATCTACTTTGCAATTAGAATAGAATTAAATGAAGGCTGATGCGGTGGCAAGGGGAGACTGGAATGGAACCTGATACAAGTGGACTCCAGAAATACAAAGAACCCACACAACAGGACACACCAAGAACAAGTAAGGACAGCATACACTTGGAATGCCATCTGAAAGACTGTGAAGCAGAAATACATCATACTTACAGAATAGAAATAAAAGAAAGGGGCTGTATAGAGGGCATCGTACAACTGCAATAGGGCCATATGGGACAGAAACTTGAGAAACACTGTCAATCCCTATAATCAGTTTAATCGTAGGGGATCCTTGAGGACAACCAATAGATAGATTGGAATCTGATTGCAATCGCTACAGGAAATAATAAAAACCCAACACAAGATTAATAGAAGGTGGAATCCAGAGGAGAGTGAAACCGGAGAATGAAATCTGAAAGGGAGGTGTCCAGGAATCAAAGGAACCAGAGCACAACAGACCGCTGGAAAGGAATCACTTGAAGGGAACCAAGAAAATAGGATACATCAAAGAGGCATCACAGATGGCAACATATTGCTTGGACCGCATCACTTTCAATGACCTAATAGAATAGGATTAATCAAAGAGGCATCCCAAATGACAGCAGATTTCTAGAAAAGAATCACTAGCATTGAACCAATAGAATAGGATTAATCAGAGGCATCCCAGACAAAAACAGATTTCCAGAATAGAATCACTTGCAGTGAACCAATAAAATAGGGTTCATAAAAGAGACAGCCCATACGACAATATATTTCTAGACTAGAATCACTTGCAGTGAACCGAAAGAATAGGAATAATTAAAGCAGCATCCCAGACGGCAGCAGAATTCTAGAAAAGAATCACTTGCAGTTAACCAATAGAATATGAATAATCAAGAGGCATCCCAGACGACAACAGATTTCTACAAAATAATCACTTGCAGATAACAAATAGAATATGATTAATCAAAGAGGCATCCCAGATGACAGCAGATTTCTAGAAAGAATCACTTGCAGTTAACCAATAGAATAGGATTAATCAGAGGCAACCCAGAGAACAACAGAATCCTATAATAGAATCATTTGCAGTGAACCAATAGAATAGGATTAATCAAAGATGCATCCCAGACAACAGCAGATTTCTAGAAAAGAATCACTTGCAGTAAACCAATAGAATATGATTAATCAGAGGCATCCCACACGACAACAGATTTCTAGAAGAAAAAAAACACTTGCAGTGAACCAATAGAATAGGATTAATCAAAGAGGCACCCCAGACAACAGCAATTTCTAGAAAAGAATCACTTTCAGTGAACCAATATAATAGGATTAATCAGAGGCATCCCAGACCACGACACATTTTTAGAAAATAATCACTTTCAGTAAACCAATAGAACAGGATTAATCAGAGGCACCCCAGATGACAATAGAACCATATAAACGAATCACAAGAAGAGTACCAATAGGACTAGATTCATCAAAAGAGGCATCTAGAGTGCAACAGAACCCTACAATAGAATCACATGGTGTGGACCAATAAATAGGTTAATCAATGGAGGGATCCTAGAGGAAATCATGTCTCTAGAAAGAAATCACAGGGAGCAAACCATTCACCAAAAGGTGTCCTTTAGAGGACAATAGGGCCCTACAGTGACAAAAAGGACTAGCATTTATTGAAAGGGGGGTCATAGAGGATAACCATCCCCTGCAGTGGAATCACTTGGAGCAAAGCAATAGAACAGGATTAATCAAAGACTGATACTAGGGAACAATAGACCACATAAAAGAAATCACATGAAGTGTAGCAATAGGATTAGATACATTAAAAAATGTCTCTAGAGTTCAACAGATTCCTATAGAATAATCACATGGCATAGAGCAACAAAATAGGATTCATCAAACGATGAATCCTAGAGGACAACATGTCCCTAGAATGAAATCACAGGGAGTGAAGCAACAGAATTGGAATAATGAAAAGAAGCTGCAAGAGGACAGCAGAACCCTAGAATGGAATCACACTTAGTGAACATTTAGACTAGGATTAATTGAAAGGGGAAACATAGGGGAAACTGTCCCCGGTACTGCAATTACTTGGAGTGGAGCTATAGAATATGATTACTCAAAGAGGGTTCCTATGGGACAGCAGAGCCCTTAAAGGTATCACATGAAGTGTATCAATAGCATTTGATTAATGGAAAAAGGGTACTAGTATTCCACAGATTCCTAGAGAAGAATCACATGTTGAGAAGCAATAAAGTAGGAATCATCAATAGAGGGATCCTAGAGGACAACATGTCCCAAGAGAGAAATCACAGGGAGCAAATCAAAAGAATAGGATTAATCGAAGGGGGTTTCTTGGGCACAACAGGTTTCAGGAGGATAGCTCAGGGGCAACATGATCCCCTTGGAAGCTAGACGACATAGAGCAACACAGGTTTGATCCCCGGCCCTGCGCTTAGAGACCTCTGGGTATTAAGCACGTTATAAATAACCTATCAGCTAACTATCGCCCCATTTCCATCACCCCCTTTCTGGGTAAGCTCCTGGAAAAGCTTGCAATCTCTCATCTCAACCTTCATTCTGACTCTGTCAGCTCACTCCATGACCACCAATCTGGCTTCAGATCTTCCAGAAGTATGGAAACTGCTCTCCTGAACATCCGTGAAGATCTGCTCTCCAACCTTGACTCTAACAACCCCTCTGTCCTTATCCTACTTGATCTCTCCTCTGCCTTCGATACGGTTAACCACACCATCCTGCTCAATCGTCCCTGTGACAACCTTGGCATCACTGATCAGGCTCTGGCTTGGCTTACCTCCTTTCTCTCTGATCGACCCTCCCAGGTACAACTTGGGTCTTTCCTCTCCTCTATCTTCCTCTCTACCTGTGGTGTTCCTCAGGGGTCTAATCTCTCGCCCTGGCTTTTCAATCAATACTTGGCAACCCTTGCCTACTGCATTTCTATCTTCTGCTCCAACTTCCAATGCTATGCTGACAACACACAACTCATTTTCAGGCTTCCCTTCTGCCACCTCCTCCCTCATCTCTGACTGTCTAATCGCCATTCAAAATTGGTGTGCCGCCAACGATCTCTGTTTAAATGCAAATAAAACTGAGATCCTCCTCATCGGCACACCCTCTCCTTCCTTCCCCCTTACTCTCTGGCCTGCTGCAGTCGGCCCTTCTCCTGCACCTACCTGTGATGCAAAGAACCTCAGGGTCATCTTTGATTCCACACTGTCCTTCTCCTCACACATCTCTGAAGTCTCAAAAAAGTCTAACTTCTTCCTACACCTGCTCAGAGGTACCTTTCCCTTCCTCTCCTTCCCACAGAAGCTCACTGTCTCCCAAGCTCTGATTCACTCTAAGCTGGACTACTGTAACAGCCTCTTTCTAAAGCTACCCACCTCCACCTTCCGCCCTCTACAGCTAATCCAGAACAGAACTACGAGACTTGTCCTTGGCCTCAAGCCCTGGGATAGTATCTCTCCAGCACTGAAATCCCTCCATTGGCTCCCAGTGGATGCAAGGATTACATTTAAAACCCTCTGCATTGTCCACAAGGCTTTCTGGGGCCTGGGTCCAAAATACCTTCAACTATCCCTACATAAATACCTCCCTTCTCGAGCCCTTCGCTCCTCTACTTCAGAGTTCCTCAGGGTCAGCCGCTTTTCTAAGAAACGTGCAGGGGGCAGATCTCTGTCCTCGGCCGGATCCTCCCTTTGGAACGGCCTCCCTGCCACCCTGAAACTGGAGGAAAATCATCTACGATTCCTGAAGCTCCTTAAGACCTTCCTCTTCGCATCTGCCTTTGACACTCTCCTCCCCTGCTGATCTGCCTTCTCTTCTCAGCACTGCCTCACCTGCCAACGGGGCCCCCTTGGTCCAGTCATCTATCCTCCGGCACTGCCTCCCGGCCACCCCTGCACTGGGGCCTGTTATCTGTACCCTCACAGGCCCCCCCCACTCCTCTCCTGCACTTATCAGATGCTACCGAATCTGACTTGACCTGCACTGCACCCTTCACTGGCTGCCCTTGTCACTGCTCTTATCACCTTATTTATTCACTTTTATCTACTAACTTATTATTATCCTATGCCTTTCACTTCTTTGCCCCCTTCCCTTTGTTTTGTTGCACTTTCCCCCTTTCCCTTTCCCATGAACTTGCACATTCTCAATGTCACTGGGCCTAGTAAAATCAGTAAAATCGTTTCTTTTTGTTTTTCTCCCCTGCTCCCCCTCCCTTTGCCTGGTCGCGCTCTGAAACACCTGTGTATGGGCGAGATATAAATAAAATATCAAATCATATCATATCATCCAAACTGTTCATGGTTTCCCTATTAAATAACAGCATTGTCTCAAGACCACTATAATGGACTCATGGAAGAGGGACCACTAAAAGGGGCAACTTAAAGATGACCAACCAAAAGAATGGAAGAAGAGATTTTAAGGAGCCACAGAAGATATGGCCCCTGGTTTAAGGAGTCCATCTTGTCATGCTCTACTAATCAAAAGCAGAGCAAGGCCAGGGCCTGTTAGGTCTATTGCACTGCCCCCACCCACAGAGCCTCAACTTTGCTCAAAGGGGAAACTATCCAGCTCTGCAAAGCAGAGCAGTACACAAAGGTGTCACCTAAAACAAATTAAGCTACTGTACTCCTTTGTGCTAACCTCAACAGATTAACATTGTTCTTAAAACACCCGCACACGGCCCTGTCTTCTGCTATCATCTTTTCTCATGCCTTTAATCTTTTTTAGCTGTGCAATTAAATCTGGAGATGGCGAGGGCTTTTCGTTTACACACTTGGGTTCTCTGCCGATTGAATTATTTAATAGACTCTGTTACTGCTCCATGATCCTTGGGCTGGAGCAGCGGGGGCAGTCGAGCAGAAAATGAACAAATAGAGGCAGCGGTCGGATGGGGTGGGCGGTGGGTAGTGCTGGTGGGTGAGAGAAGAGAGAGAGGGATGAGCGGGAGGAAGAGAAAAAAAAAGAAAAAGCTGGTTGTATTTGCTGCCAAGTGGCCCCATTTCCTAGCCTATTCTGGATTTTCAGCCAGTAACACTTTGCATGTTGGTATTTGTAGTCCGTTGTTTATGTTATTAAAAGTAAAATTGCAAGTCCTAGTATGCAATTTGCCAGCTATATCTTACAATGTTTGGGAGCACTGCTCAGAGATAGCAGGCCAAGTCTGTCTTCACTGAACATAACGCATTCCTGACCTGAAAACGCATGTTTTAATCCCAAAGATTAGCTCCTTGAAATCTGCTGGGAGCCATCTTGCTGAGTTCACTGGAGCATTGTGGGTAATCTTTGATGCAGTGCCAACTACAACCCGGACCTGCAAAGCCAGGCCTGTAGGTGGCGCCAGCACCATTCTAGTTAATTTAAATCCTCAACACTGCCAAAAAGCGTAAACCTCCAAATGTTTATGCATCAGATTACTCACCACGCACCAGTGAACCCATCTCTATGGCACAGAACAGATGTCAATGTCAGTCAACTGCAAAATTAGGAAAGGGAAAAGTATCATCCAGGGCATGTCTAGTTTGAAAATAAACATAAGGTTTGAGATCAAAAAGCCGGAGCCGAGCTGTTACTAGAATTATCTCTTATTATATGTACTCGTGTCACAGAGTGAAGTTACCATCTCATGCCAGCAGGAGCGGAATGTCCCTGTCAAAAGCTTTGATATTTTGATCCTTTGCATTCTAGGAGTTGTAATCTTGGATCGACTCCTTTGTATAAAAAGGTCACACAAAAACCTAAAATAAAAGCAAAGCACAGGTCTGGAGTAGGCGTCGCTGGGAAGCCATTTGACAACCTTATGAGTGGGTAGCAGAAAGTAAAACTCTCTCTTAGACCAGCAGCCAGATGTTTTCTGCAGTGGTGGACTGGCCTATAGAGAACTCCAAAGATTTCCCGGTAGGCCTCTGCACCCTGGGCATTGGTTGGCTGGCCTATAGGGAACTCTGGAGATTTCCTGGTAGG